>NC_133819.1:8108584-8415548 GCF_047830755.1 Zonotrichia albicollis | reverse complement strand
TATTTAAGCTTTTACATTCCTTAAGCTTCAGTTGAATTTCTTGGCATTGTCAAAAAAAAGGAAAAAAAAAGAAAAGAAAAAAGAAAGAAAGAAAAAACAAGCTATGCTTCTGATGAAAGCAGCTGTCATTCGGCACTAGGACTTGCCCTTCGAACAGCTGTACTTGATCTCAAAACTCTCACCTGCACAGCATTGTAGACTGAATCAACTCAGCTCTTTGTCTCACTACCTCAGATAAGCCTGTCATCAAAGTGAAGAGATAAAAAAGAGACAATCATAACTCTAATGTCATATTTGACAGAGGAAGCTGTTAGTCAAGTAGCTTTAAACTGTTTCTCCTCTACATGTATCGAGTGACGTCCTGGCACAGCGACAAGAATTTATCACTGTACTTTTTAATATGAGAAAGAAGAAAAAAAAAATACCAGAGCAGATGTGTCATCATAGACACACCTTTTAGTGGACCTTCAAAGTGAAGAACTGGAGAGGCTCTTTTGTGAGACAAGTGTCACAACAACTCCATCTCCCCAGAGGTCCCTGCACAGGCCACTGCAGACAGCACATAGCAGATATTAGAGGTAACTACGCTGACAAGGAGTTGGCCAGGAGAATGTGCCAAGAGAACAGGTTTCCTAGGGCCAGATCCTGAATTTGCTACTCAGGCAAAATGCTAAGTAGTGTAGGAACTGGTCCAAAGGCAGCTTCCTAATAAGAAACTGAAAATAGCTTGCTCATCATAGCTGGCATTCCAGGAAAGGTGAGGAGGAGAGCAAGCCCCAGATGTAAAGATGGGTTGTAGCAAATTTAGGCTGTTGGCTACTCACAGGAGAATCCTTAACAGATCCATCATATCAAATAATTATCAAAACTCTATTTCTGTGTCACTGAAGCTCTACTTTTAGTAGTGCAGCAGCTTCAATAGTAGCATTTGCATTTATGCACTGCATTAAACCCAGGGATCTCAAAAAGCTTTAGAAATTATATCCATAACGTTCTGGTCAGACGGAGCTTTTGTGTACAGAAAAACGCTTATGCTGGAAAAGCATAAGCACAGCCTTGGGCCTATGGGGCCCTATGTTGATATAAAAAGGAGATGAGTTGGACCTAATTCAAGAAATCCATAGTAATTTTACACACCTAAGCTGCCTTGTGACTTGTTTACCTGCCTGAAGCTCCCACAGGGATCTTACGCAAAACCTTCAGCATCCAAAAGTTTGCCTTGACTGGGAGTTTTTGTTTTTAACACCAAGTGTCTCTTCTATTGGTTTCAGCTCCATCAAGGTCAAGGAGAAGAAGAAAAGTCACCAACTCCTAACTCTTCAAGTTTAAACTTTAAAAATGGCTAAAATATACATGCAGGCAGCTTTAGCTACTAGTTACATGTGTAACAGTATTGTACAGATAACTCCAGTACCACATCTCACCCTAGTGTTGGATCAACATCCCATAAATTAGGTCTCTAAAATTTATGTGCCTCATATAATCCATGGATCTCAGCTGCATGTGGGGTCAGTGGAAAGAGTCAGAAACCTCCATGAAATGACAGACAGTGCTTTTTGCAGGGAGGATGCCTTGCCCTCTGCCAGGGCTGAGCTCCCCTTTGGGATGTGAGATGGTTCACTTAGGTTAGACATGTGCCATTTTGGTGGCTGGTGTTAAATGTGATGAGTCCCATCCATATTGCCAGATATTTAAATGTCTTGAGGTGCTTTCAGTGAAATTTTAAAAAAATTTTACAAACCTACACATCATAATGGTGCATGAGATACCATGTAATTATGTCCCCATAAAATGTTAATCACCCGGGAATAAAAAAATATTAGAAAAAAAGTATTATTCCACCACCAGAGTAATTTCAATTTGGAAACCATGTACTACAGCACTGTAGAAACTTGAGCACAGCCCATGTAATACTTTCTGAAGCAGCTTCACTTGTCATTGTGATGGAGTCCCAGTGTTGCATATGAGACTCGAACTCTTGTGGCCTAGCCAGGGTGGTAGTTTAATGACAGTTTTACATAAGGCTGTAATGGAAACACTACACAAACAGGAAAATTTAATGCTGAGTTTCATGCTGATTCTTTCTCAGTCGCCTCTTAATTGAATGCACTGAGCTGTTGTAGGCACTGCCAGCCCCAGCAGTGGCTGCCCTTGCTGCCATCAATAGGCACAAATCAAAGCAAGGGCCACAGTTAGGAACAGAACCTTTTCCTTCCCTGCTGGCAGGCTGTGTCCCAGATGGAGCAGGACGTCTGGCTGGCTCATTCTCTGCACCCCTTTGGCTGATCCAAAGGGAAGGGAAGAGCTCCCCTTGCTGCAGGTGTTGGATCTGGATGTCCCCTTGGCCAGCAGTCAGACACACGGGGAACAGGACAGCTCTGTGAACAAGGAGGGACAAATAAATACCAGGTGCCAGGTACATCCTGCACCAGCCATCATTCCTAATGAGCCCTCAGCATGCTGAGCACTGAGTCTTGGATAATTTTTACATCTGACCTGTGAAATGCAGGTCACTCGGCAAGGATGAAACACAATACTTCCTAAGATCCAGACAGAAGAAAGGTTATTTCTACTGTGTCATAGCAGCTAAGCCACAGGAAGCTGTTGAATCACTCTGCCAGCTTTCCTGAAATGAAATAGTTTTAGTTTCATGCATGTAGTGAATTTTTACCTTACACTTGTGAATTTGAGCCACAATTATCTTATCTGCAGGGTGATTAAACAGCTTATTCTCTCCCCCCTTTTCTGCTCCTCAGCCAGAGCTTTGCTATCCTACAAGAGTTCTAGATGCCCAGGAGCATCCTGCCTTTTCTTGATGGTGGTGGCTTTGCAAACATGTGATGGAAAGGAGCATGTTTGGGAGAGTTTGCTATTTGGGCTGGGACCCATCCAGGTGTTGAGTTTTCATTGACAGCATCATCACCAAAATTTGCTGGTTTATACCATGCATTATGTTCTTCTGTGGATTTAATCTCTCTGCATTTATACCAATTTAACTTCATTGTGCTATTTTTGAAATCACAATAGATCAAATTCTCCACTCAGTTTCTCTTGCATAATCACTGTGGGGCAGTGTGCATATAAATGAGGGCACGGTTTAGCACACTGTGTATAAATTAATGTGAACTGAAATATTAAGCACAGGTGACTTGCAGTTTCCCTCTCATATAGGCAGACTCTGCTGTGAAATGCCAGTGAAATAACTACCTTTAGGGTGGTGCAGAACTCAGCACTTTTCCCATCTGCTGGTGCAAGAGAGTTACTTCTTTTTATGTCATCTTTACTGTTGCCATCTATGGCCAGCATAGCAGAAGACAGTGATGATGCTGACAAAGGATTTACCCACCTGCTAAAAGGAAGACCATTCCTGTAGATATAAGGAAATTGATGTAATGAGTGAGTTGGACAAATATTTTTCAGCCTTTCCTTTCTGATACACCTTTATGGTGGGCTGCTGGGCTGAAAATAGAAACCAGGGCCAGATAACCCAGCATGTGTACACAGACATTCCCACTGTGATTAATATCTCTGTGTAACAGATCTTGGGCAGACAGGGGCCACTCACATATAGGACTTTTTCCTCATCCTGGCTTGAGCCAGTCAATCTTTCCCAAAGCCTTGGACTGCACTGAAGGAGCTATCAGTCCACCACCAGGCTTTGACTTCCTTTCCCTCAAGTCATTCTCCTGCCAGGCTGTTGCTTTGCCTGTTATGATGCAGCAAAGAGATCCTTTCTAGATCCATTTGTCTTCCTTAAACCTTGATTCATCAAAACATGTATTATGTAGGGAGTGTTTTATCCTATATTTCCAAAACATGACAAAAGTATGGCTACTTTCTCATCTGTGCTGTTTAAAAGCTGTGAGTGACTCTGCCAGCTCAGATATTGCCATGGCCTGCTTTGTAATCAGAAGGAACAGGAGAGTGTGGCATACCCTTACTGCTCCCTGAAATACATGACTCATCTGATGTTTGAACTTTAAACTTCTTAGCCCAGAAATAACATATGTAACGTAAAACATAATTTGCAGCTTGAGGCCTGGGCATATTAACACTGAGAGTACTGACAGCCTTGTGGCTGCTGCTGCTTACAACCAGATCAATAGCCAGGAAAGGACCTGTAGCTCCCATCAGAAGCTTTCCTCAGTGCTACACGTCTGAAAGAGCCAGTGTTATCATACCCCATTATCCCTGTCTGTGAGTGATACAAACTGGGCATGACCAACACTGTCTTTGCTGTCTGGTGTTTCTGCCTTGACCAGATCCTCCTGCAGGCCCAAGACTATATAAGGACTTTGCAAAGTCTTGGCACCTGATCACTAAAAACTACCCAAAGACTATGTGGGCTCAATTCTACCTTTGGTATCAAGCAAATTGCTCTACAGCTACACGGCTGGACACTGAGGGGGCTGGGGATGACCCCTCTGTCTGAGCCCTTCAAACCCTTGCAGTGTGACATAAAACGCCACCTCCCTGGTCCAAGAGTGATCCAAACCCACTTGCACTACACAAGATGTGATCCAGTGATGAATCAGATCAACATTCCTCCACTCAGATGCGTGAGATACACAAGCCAAGCTCTGCCCATGAAAACTTTGAATGCTTGCTATTTGGCGGGGAGAGCTAAAGAAGTCAGAACATCAAGAAGTCAGAACCACAAATTCAAGCTCTCTGGCATTTGGAACTACTTCACAGAGAGCTACATTCTCACCGCCCACTCTCCAAACACACTCAGGTGCTGGCATTTTCACCCAGACTAATTAACAAATAGTGTGGCAATTAAATCACATGGCCTCACCATTGAGTTCAGAAAACTCCCTTACATCGCCGCAGAGTATAGCAACATAACTCATAAAATTATTTTATAACAACAATTTAAGTGAAGCAAATATCATGAAAATACAACACAAATGTGATAATTATTCTAATTTATGTGATAACAATGTTACGTGTAAACTAAATAGTCTTCCCAAGTCCATCCAACTTTGAACAGCTTCCCTGCTCCACAGATGTGCCTCGAGTATCAGCAGTGTGTGTAGAGATGCATTGGGTGACTTTTCTAAATCTGACTTTGCAAACCTTCCCATGGCAGTCTGCGGGGAAGCAGCATTTTTGGAAGATCTTCCAAGGAGAGATTTAGCTGCCTAAAGACCTTTTTATCTCCCCAAAGAGCAAGGAAGAGTGAGAACAAGGTGGTCTTTGCACAATCCCATTTTGCCCTTCCTGGCTGGCCCAGCTCTTCCATTAATTTTGGCACTGCCAGATTTCATGGTCTGCTTCCCTATGTTGTGTTGGTTGGTAAGAGCCAGGAAGGATAGAGCAGCCTTTGTGTGGTTCAGAACCCCAGGACCCTGCATGTTATGCTATATTTGGTCTGCCTTCCTGTTCCTCAGATCTTGACTCTTGGACAGCTGCAATGAAGATAAGAAAAGCCTCAGGAAACTAGAAGATGCTCATTTGGAGAAGGTATCTAGAGGGGGAGGTTAATACACAAACAGATTGAAGGAAAGCAGAAGAGTAAATGAGAAAGGCTTGGGGTCATTTTTTTTCTTCTTTTTAAAGTAGGATTAGTTAGTGGTGAAGAGATATCATTTCTATGAAGCGAAAATGAAAAAGTCCACTAATTACACACTATACGAACATGAGTAAGCCCAGCATTTTCTGAGTCACAACAAGCAGTTACAGAGTGACAGGGAAAACTTTTAAAGTGATGATTCAAAAATAAAAAAGGCATTTGGAGTCATTGAGCGTGCAGAGTTAGCCCAGGTAACCACATGATCTTATCATTGCTACCCTTCATCTGTCTGCCGCCCTCTTCCCACCTAGCGTTTGATACACTCACTTGTTGCATCTTGTCTTGCAAGTGGCATGACTTCAATTGCACTAATTGTGTGCATAAAGTTAAACATGCATGTAAATGTTTGCAAGATTGGAACCTCAGACTATAAACACTGGGAGAGGGCTCATCTCCTCTAATGTAATCGTGGAGGGCTAGATGCAAGGGGGATTCAGACATAAGAAGAATTTTTGTGCATTATACAGGATAAATCACATCATTATTATACTTTATTGTTTTTTGTTTAATTCCTTTTTCTTTGGTTATTTATGTCACCCTCACTTCCCTTTTGTGCTCCTATTTTCTTTAAAACACACGGTGGCAGAAAAGGCGCTGTAGGCATTTAAACAATTCCATTTGCTTCCAAATTTGCTTTCAGATGGAAGGGTTAATATTGTGTATTCTCTTATCTGAATATAGCTCTCCCAAGGTAGCTGCTGCGCTAATATTATACCAAATTACGTAGGTGTTGCATGAGGCTGTAATTTGCACTGGAGGTTTAAAGGTTGTTATTATTTATTACCTGCATTACAGCAGTATCTGAGAGTCTGGTGGGGAACCAGGGTTCTGCACAAACACCGAGCAGGAGGAAAGTCCCTGACCTAATACCAACCAGGAGCTCCACAGGCAGATCAGAGAGCATCCAGGTGGGGCCCAGGGCAGCGAGCCAGAGTGGATTGGGCTGCCCTTTTCTGGGAGACTGGGGATGTTGGGGTCTGAGTCTCTTTGGGCAGAGAAGTAGCCAGCTGCCACAACAGGCTCAGGTGGCAAACTTCCCAGCAAAGGGGGAAGCAGTGGTAAGGAGTGAAACTTGCTGAAAACAATTTTTAGCAGAATATTCTCAATATCCAAGGGAAATTTCCTCTCAAAAAGCCCAGTCCCTGACCATGGAGCTTGCCCTACAGGATTAGAGGCAGCACAAGAATTAAGACAGAGAGAAGGCTGCAGGAGACAACAGGACAAGACTGGTCAGCCCCACAGACATGGTGAAGGTCATGATATATAAGATGCTGTAAAAGAGACCCCTCTGCCTTAAATTCACAAAATGACTCACTAACCTATAATAACATTACCTAAAAGTCATAGTGAGCTCTTCATCTTCAAAGCACTTTACAAAGATTAACTAATTAATTTCACTGTCAAATCTTTTGGAGATCTAGTAATGGTATTTGGCTCTACCTCAGAGAGCAATTTTTTCCAGGTACTGGCAGGGTAAACATTCATAATGATATAACCAGTGGGAAGAACGTTTTTAGCACTTGAATGGTGTTTTAATGAGAGAGAAAGGTTAGGAATTGACCCTGGACCAAAGGGCTTCACTGGGCCACTCACTTGGGAGTTGGGACTCCCTGTTGTTCCCACAGTGGTGCCAACACGACAGCCCGTGTGGCTCATGCACACAGTATTTTAGGAAAACCCAACAAAAATGGCAGTTATTTTTAGATGTGTACATGGGTGAGGGTGTTCTCAGGTTTCTGTCCTGTGTTCTCACATGTGTTGCCATGCTGGTAACATGGGCTGTGGGATGGAGCAGACCCTGAGCCATGAAGTTTAACAAGGCCAAGGGCACCTGGGTCAGGGCAACCCCAAGCACAAACACAGTCTGGGCAGGGAATGTATTGGCAGCAGCCCTGGGAAGAAGGACTTGGGGGTGTTCATGTGCAGGAAGCTCAGCATGACCCAGCGAAGCAAACCCACAGCCCAGAAAAAACCCAACCACATCCTGGGCTGCATCACAAGCAGAGTGACCAGCAGGTTGAGGGAGGGGATTCTGCTCCTCTGCTCCACTCAGGTGGGATCCATCTTGGATCTGGGGACCTCAAGATAAGAAAAACTTGTACCTCTTGGAGGGATTCCAGAGGTGCCATGTACAGGGCCGGAGAAGCTCTCCCATGGAGATTCCTCTCCTATGGATGAGAGAGATGGAGTTGCTCATCCTGGAGAAGAGAAGGCCCCAGAGACACCTTAAAGCACCTTCTAGTACCTAAAAGGGGCTACAAGTGAGCTGGAGAGGGATGTTTTATAAGGGCATGGACTGGTAGGACAAGGGCAAACGGTTTTTAACTGAATGAGGGTAGATTTAGCTTAGGTATTAGAAAGAATTTTTTAACTCAGAGAGTGGTAAGGCACTGGCACAGGTTGCCCAGAGAAGTTGTGGCTCTCCCATTCCTGGAAGTGTTCAAGGCCAGGTTAGAAGGGGCTTTGAGCAATCTGGTCTAGTGGGAGGTGTCCCTGCAGGCAGGAGGGGTAGAAGGAGATCTTTGAAGTTCCTTCCAGCAAAAACCATTTTATGATTTTCCCTTGAGAGGACTCACTACCTGTGAGAGTCTGTCACTCTTCTTCCCACCACGAGTCCAGCCTGGACCCTCTGCCAGCCCCACACTCTGCCAACTAAGAATAAAAACATGGTGAGAGTGCAGCTCCCACGAAGAAGTTTCACTTTCAGTCTCCTGGCTACCTTGCAAAGAGACAGAGTAACTCCCAAAGGCATCTCCTGCCTCCCCCTCCAGATGCTCAGCTAACGTGGGCTCGGCATGCTTTGATTTATGGAGGCTGGGTCTGGCTCACAGTGTTCTTCCAGAACAGCTATATTGGCTGCACTATGAAAAATTCACAGCAGCAGCAGCCAAAATTAGGCTGAAAAAAGTCTTCCATGTGGACACTGACAGGAGAGTGATTTTATCACTGTAGATTATGCTGCCCAAAGAGGTTATGTATCTACAAAAGTAGAAAATCTCCTACTGCTACATGCTGCATCAGTGTTGTGAGAACCTGCTGGCATTGCTGTGGGGACAGGCACAGGTATAAAAATTGGCCACTTTCTGTGTGCTAAACCAGATTTCCTTTGTTTAAAAATAATTCCTGACAGAATCTCTCAAATATTGAAAAATGTGAATACTAGATCATGTTTTTCCAGACTTTATTCAACAAACTGTTAGCTATGTACAATAACTCTCAGACTGCTTCTCCTGGAGTAAGCTATTTCTCTTAGACTAAAAATTAACAGGAAATGAAAAATTTGTTGGTGCAAAAAAAAAAAAAAAATAGAGTGGCAGGTCTGGAAAGGAAACGAAAAATTACCTGTCTAATTTCTCTGCAGGAAAGCAATAACACAGTATTGTCAATAACTTGGAAATGTGATCTTTGATTTTTAGTAATGGAAATGGGTAAATAGAAATGTCACTGTGTCATGGTCATTCCATCTGATGTGACCAGGGTTATACGCTGTGGCTGAAAAGAAGCTGCACAGGCTACTTGTAAAAGTTTGACACTTGTGAAAAAAAAAAAGCCTGAAATCTGGTGACAATTCCTCAGACCAAGGGTATGTCAGCTATTCACACTTCACATCTCAGATGTAACAATATAAAAATGTCACAGGAGTTCAAAATATCTTGCCAAAACACCTTGCTCTCTCCTTTTACACCTTAATCTCAGTATTGTTTATATTATCCATGGCCCAGTACAGACCAATTTACAAATTACCAATCACAATTTACAAATGTGAATCTCATTCATCAGGTTAACAGAAAAAAAATCCAGGGCAGAATTTCACTCAGCTGAAGGTGTATAGTGCTAAAAGTTCTCACCTTCATTTTCACAGTTGCTAAAGTGGTAAGGTGTTTTAATTTTTTGCAAATACCATTACACACCACATTTTAAGCTGCTGCCAGCTTTTCCTTAGTCTAGCAATGGCACAAAGATGCCATTACCAATCAAAAAACCAAAGATGCCCAGTACGAATTCAAGACCACCAGTCAGCTCAGTGAGATTTTTCAGTGCCAAGAAATTGGCACTGATATTGGGTGCAGAATATTTGGGTGCAGAATAATTGGGTGCAGAATATTTGACAACATCTGTCTGTGTCTCCCTGGGAACAAAGAGCAAATGACATCCATTTTGGGACACAGAAGGTAAAGCTCTTCAGGGCATTCCCAAACTCTGAAAACCTCTTTGCTGCAATGAATGAGGTTGTGCTGCTGGATGAGGAGCTGTTGACCCTTGCGTGTCCCCTGTTGCCAGTGCTATCTTGGAATGCAGGGAGACTCCAAAATAAGAGTGTAGTGTTTCTTGGTGGCTAAGAGAACAAATCTTTCAGCTTCAGGAATGTGAAGTGCGGTTGGAGAAAGCCATCAAGTAGCGATAGGAACAAAAACACCAGTGGCATCTGTTATGGATTGTAGCAAAGAAGATCCAGCTAAAACACACAGGATCATTCTTTCAGTCAAGACAACCAGGATACTGCTGCACATGTTGCTGAAATCTGAATGAAAGAGCAGAGTTAGAGTTATGCAGGGAGTTACAGCAGGGCATCTACAGACCAGTCCTTGTTTTATTCTGTGTAATGCCTGTGTGGCAATCTAAAGCACAGCCTCTGCACCCCTAAACTCACCTGCCAGACCCCTCAAAGGAGCAAAACCTAAAGTGGAGGCATCAGCTATTAATTTTCAACAGAGTTAGTAGCCAGTGTGTCCTAATACCTTTGAGTTTCAGCTCCCTGAGCTCCCCTCCTTCACCTGCCTTTCTGTATGCACTCTGCACTTCTCTGCTTCAAAAGGACTTCAATTTTGTGCTGTTTGATGCCCAGACTGCCAGCCTTGGTGCCACTGCTGAGGATTGTCAGGTAGATGAAAAGCCACAAGCCCTGGGAGGAAAGCCATCTCTGTCTCTGTGTCCTTGCAGTCCTGGTTCAGCCAGCCAGGTAAGCACAGACATCACCCCATGCCTGTTCTGTCTGCTTTCCTGGGGCGGGTATTGCACTGTAAATTATCAAAGTGCTAATACTCCTTGCTGAATCAGGCCCCAATTCACCAGGTTACCTGTCAACCCCACATTATGGATCAAGATGGAAAAAAAATGGAGTCTCCTTAATGATTTTGATGGCCCTAGGACTTGACACAGTATTTTGCTGCTTTAACCCCCCCTCCCAGAATTTTACCATGGCAGAAGGCTGATGCCTTGCAGTGGACAGCTACAGGTGCACCCTTCTAATCACCCACAGGGCCACAGTGTGTGAGGAGCTAAAGAACAAGGTCACCCCCAAGCCTCCTCCTCCCTCTTATTCCCAACCCTGAGTTCACTGAGCTGCTCAGCCCAGCAGAAACCGGGCTCAGGAATTGCCTTATTTCTACATTCAAGACATTGTTTCACTCACTGCTCCTTTTCTGGAGAAAGCAAAGTGCATTAAGAGGTGGACTAAAGAGAGGAGGGAAGATAAATAAAAACTACATACTTTCATAAGATTTTTTCAGATTTTTTCAGTATGTTTCTTTAAAAATGTGCTGAATAAGTGATCTACCTCCAGTCTTAGAACTGTGAGGTTTAATGAAGCTGACATTTCTTCCTCTCCAATGTTATGTCAGACTAAAAACCTTTTCAACTTATAATAGATATGTATGGTAATAGATATCTGAATGAAAGATCAAACAGACATTAAGTACTGCAGAAATAGCCTGGTAAAAAGATGAAGTCACCCTCTAATGACACTATTATGACATGCAGATTAAAAGAAGAACCAGTAAAAAAGAAGGATGATAATGCTATTGTGTTACTCCACTAAGGTATTTTACCAGTAAAATGAAGTTACTCACTTTCTGCATCTATCCACTCATCTGACTGATGTTTTAAGGGGGAAAAAATGTGCAGGAGAAAAGAATTGTTCTTGAAGGAGAAAAAAGCCCACCAAGCAAACCCTACCTGTATTTGGGGTTGGTATGTAGTATCAGATGAATATTGCATTTCAAGCGTTTGATCCTGTGCCTCCAAAAACTACAAACATCATAAACCAAAATTAAAAACTTTGCCAGCAGTCTAGTACACATAGTAGGTTCAAACTGAACCCCCTTGAGGAAAGGATAATTACTACCTTGTTGTAAAGCAGATGCATTTTTGGAAGCAGATGCGTGCAAGGTGACCATACTTTGGGAAACCACATTTGAAGTAAATATTTATTTGCATAACAAATAGAACACTTTCTACCAGCCCATTATGCAGCTAAGATTAGCTCAGACCTTTATAGTGACACTACATAGACAATGAACTGAAAGCAAATTGGAGCTGGTGCAGTTTTGCTGGTTCCTCAGTGGCCAGCCCCGTGTGGGTCGGATGGGTGGAGAGCCCTGTGGCTTTGTGCCTGCCAGCAGTAAAGCCTCTGAGACAAGGGGTCAGAGGGCGATTCCAAAGCACAGGATCAGCAGGATAGCTCCTCATCACAAGGGGAATATCTTGGAAGTTTGCTCGAGAAGGCTGAGGCTTCTCTACTTTGTGTGCTTGTAGATAAGAGCATCTCCTGAGGAGAGAAGTGCTCATGGACACAGCCCACCTCTGCTGCAACCTATTTATATCTGCCACACAGACAGAGGACAACGTGATTCAGATGTTAATCAGTTCCTGGCAGCATTACAGAGCCTTCTCGAGTAAAAAGCAATCCAGCTCTGCAGATGAGGCAGAAGCACACGGGGCTTCATTGTAGCCTCCTACTGCAAGTGCCTGTCTTTGGCACAGTGACTGCTCTCATCCAGTATCTGCACAGAGAGCTGAGATCCAGCAAACCTGGATTTTAGGGGTCTGGGGTCTCCCTTCTTTCTTGAACTGAATTGCCATCACAGTCATGGCAACTGAGCGAGGCCTCTTGTAGGTGGTCTGAACACAACCCACATTGCCAGGCTCTGCCTTCATCTACTCCTCCCCAAGCCATGAAACCAAAACACAATCAATTCACCACTGGAACACCATCAATTTATTACTGGCTGCTAAGAAATGAGAAGCTGTTTCCCCTCTGCTAGCTTCAACACAGACTTTAAATGCAATTCATTTCTTAGGAGAACCTGCAGAAATGGCACTGCAGAGTTGCAGTGGGCTCTGTCCCAAAGAGTGCAGGCTGCAGCTTCTCACTCTGGGTGGAAATGGTTATTTTTTTTTTCTAGATATCCATGCTGTCTGGCCAGCCAAGGATGGAAACCAGCAATACATCCAGTCCTAGGTGCCCCGGACTTGAAATGCAAATTCTGCACTGTGGCCTCTCACAGCCACGTTTGTGTGTGTGCCCAGGAGTGCAAGGAGGTGACATTTTTTTTGCAATGAATTTTCAGAACAAAGCATCACAGGTAGACAGCAGCAAGATGTGTTCTGTTCTGTTCACAAAGCACTTCTCCCTGTGCTGCAGGAGCAGCACATTAATGAAGCAGTCAATACGTGGCTGCCTTTTTTCCTGCCCTTGACTGCTACCAGGGGCTGGGCTGGCTGAGTGAGCTGGGTCTCTGTAGCTTCCCTGGCTCCCTTTGAAGAGGTTTGTCTCTGTGATACAGCAGCACTGCTACATCCACAGAACAGTGAGTACTGCTGCCCTTGATCTAGTCCCTTTTATGCCTACTTGCTGCTCCTGGGCTTAACCCATCTCTCTTTCTATTTGCCTAAATAAAATGCAATCATAAAAATTACAATTGACGTGACAGAAATACTGCCTTTTAAACTCAAAATGAAAGTCTGTTTACCTACATACAATTTTATAAAAAGAGAAGAGGGATTATTGAGTATAAAGGAGACTGACCTCAAAACCAAGCAGCAAGGCCTAACTTCACCCACACAATTGACTCTAAGTCTCCTTTGGGCTTGTTTTCTGCCTCCCTGACCCTGGAATATCACATTTTTCAGTTGCAAGTGTCTGAAATTACATGAGGGCTGTGCTGCAGCCAGTCAGACAGATGCTTTCACAGTAGGAAAGGGATGTTGTAGGTATACTGCATGGCAATAGTCAAGAATTCATGATGATGAGCCATTATCTGGCAGAGCTGTGTCCCAGGACAGCCCCATGGGTCATTTTTCCCCTGCAAGATGCCCAAGCAATGTCTTTGGGATGCTGGCTGTCACATACAAAACCCTTTTAGAGTAGAGGCCAACAATTTACATGTGGCTGGTCAGCAGTGCAGTGCCTGGGCTCACTCCTTGGGGATGCCTGACATATCTTAGATGTCCAGCATGACGTGTGACTAATTACTCTCAGTTGGTTTCTGCTTTTCTCCATTGACTAAGATGAGTTTGGAGATTGGCTTGCTTGGATTTAGACTCCCTAAACTTCAGATGGCAAAGGAGAGCAGATGAAGAACAGCCCTTTACTGCTTCACTGATACCCAGTAGCTGATGGCAAGTAAGAAACCACAATCCATGTGGAATCTGGCATTGCAAATGATCTGTGTCACAGTGGGTGCTGAAGAGCATCACTAGGCAAAGTTGTATGATCCCGAAGAGCTCAGCATCTAAGTGAGCAGCATATATACATATTCCTTGATGGATTTTGTGATCATAAATTTGTCCATGAGGGTTTGAATGAAGTCTTTCTCAAGAAGTAATTAAATCAATATATGAAAACAAAAATATTTTATTTCCGTATAATAAATTAATAAAAACGTAAGTGAAAGTTGATCAGGAAATACTGATTGACAAAATTGTCACAAGACTTTCAGTGGGCCAAATTTGCCAATGTAGCAATAAAATTTACGCTAGCATCAGCAAAAAAGAGCAGGAATCTGATGCAACCACTTTCTGATGCAGCAGTCTGTGGGGCCCAACTCCCTCTGGAGCCTTGGCCATTGCATCCTCATTTATATGAGTGTGTATTGATTGTACAATGGCACAAAATGGGAAAGTGGTGATTCATACCAGACCTTCATCCATTTGACAAACTGGAGGGCACTAGCACACTGTGGTCCATAGATCTCTGGCAGAATTTACTTCTGCAGCTTCCAGGGAAGGTTGCTAAGAAGAATGAAAGAGTCCTGTGGGCTTACCTTGCACTTTGAAAGCAAATTGAGAAGAATCTACTCTTTTATTAGGAGGCATAATGAAGCTGACAAGACAAAACAAAGTCCAAATGCCACTCCAGTAGAAGTTGCTGGAGGCCTGATGCCCTTGCTCATGACAGAAGGGTAGAAATGAAGCCTCTCCACAGTGGGCAGACAGGTTATGCCAATTCATTGCTTCTCAATCGCCCCACAGCCTAACCCTTGATCACTACCCCTGGATTTCTCTGGATTTTTCCAACCACTCACATTTTTTGTGGTTTAAAGTCCTCTCACTGGGGAGAGGGATGATGAAAAATTTCATCTGGTCTTGAGGATAACGGCTTTCAACTGAAAGCTAATAGGTTTAGATTAGATATTAGGAAGAAATTCTCTCCTGGGAGGGTGGTGAGGCACAGGAACAGGTTGCCCAGAGAAGCTGTGGATGCTCCATACCTGGAGGTGCTGATGGCCAGGTTGGATGGGGCTTGGAGCAACGTGGGATTGTGAGAGGTGTCCCTGCCCTTGGCAGGGCTTTGGAATGAGATGGCCTTTAAGGTGTCTCCCAACACAAACCATTCTGTGATTCTATGATTCTATTAGATTTAAGCATTCTCACATCTGCACTGACCTGCACAGAGGGCTCCATGATAGGCAGCCCTGATTACTCTTTAATCCATTTCTTCACAACTTAATTGTTGAGAAATGCCCCAATCACTGAGCATGTGATCAGCAATTAAAGACAAATAGACCTTCAACCACAATAAAAAACATGTTGTTTAAATTATCTAGATAAAGGCAGGGCATTTCATCTAAGAGGCAATGACATACAGGCTATGTACAAAGGTACACAGACAGAAGAAGAAAAAGGTGATGAAACACATTAATAATACAACACCAACAGAGTTTGACCCTGTCACTAGATCATGCTGAGGTGCTTAAGGCTGAGTGGGATTTACAGATATTATTTTGGCCACCAGAGGGTTCCCATATTTTTCCATTTGTGCAACTGAAGCAGTGAAAGAGTAAAGAACATAGAAAAGCCACTTTAAAAAATGTGTGAAAGAAACAAAGATTCAAAAAATGCAACCCCAAAGTAGTGCAAATAATCTACATGGAGGTCTGATTTTGTTACTGTAAAATTCAATGACTGCACTTTGCAAAGCAAAACCAGACATTTCTGCAGTGGTTGCAGCACCCTCATTCTTATTTGCACCGCTGCACATGAGATCAGGATTCAAGCAGCTGACGATAAATTCCGTGTATGTAGAACACCTATTAAAGGTTTCATGTGATGTTAGAGTGAGTAGGTTAGTACAAAAGAAACCCCACAAAGTAAATAAGATTTCAAACGTTGTGGTATTGTCAGGGCAAAACCCCAGATTCCAAGTCAAGTTCAATCCTGCACAACTAGTAATGGCAGTGCTGTTTTCCTAACTTGGCTTCAGTCACTACCGTGACTCTCAATTCTCAAATAATAGGTGATTCATCTTAATGTTATTTAGGGAAGGAGTCACAATGGCTTTGATAAGTCAAATGATGGTCAGATATTTTCCTTACAGCTCATTAATTTTCCCAGGAAACAATGGGCCAAATCCTGCTGTCAGTTATGCTACCAAAGTCAGTATACTAGAGATGCTTTTTAATCCAGGCTGGATCCAGATGTCTCTCTGACATGTACAGGATGGGCTCTTGTGTTTTCTGATATGCTTCATATTCAGATCTCTTGGGGCTCTCCTAATGTCAACCAGAAATATACTCACTGTAGCAACCCAATAAAATCTCTCTGGCAGGTGTGATCCGGGATAGCCCTCGGTCTGAGCAGGTTTCTTGGAAACTTCATCCAAGGTTTCATGGTTCCACCAGAAGATTCAAGTTTTGGTGGGGGAAAAAGGCTCCAAAGGGGAGCTGAAAGGCTCGTAGGGCTGCCGTGCCTTTTTCCCTGGAGGACAGACATAAGGTGCTCTCTGTTCCCCTTGCCAGGGAGTTTGATGGCCAGAGAAGCAGCCCATGAAATTGTGTTTGTGAAATTGTTTTTTGATGGCCCATGAAATTGTGTTTGTGGCTTTCCTTTGGTCACCTCCTGCAGAAGGAGGTTGAATGGGCTGTGAGGCCCAAAGAGCAGCTCTCTAAAGGGACTGATCATTCTGCTTCTCCCTGAGATAACTCAGATGTCTTCACTGCTGTGCAGGTTTCTCCTCTGTCAGCACACCCGGAACTCCATCACCTTGTGCAATATGGTCCAAAGGTTTGGCAAAATCAAAATCTCTTTCCTTATTTGAGGTCAGAGCCTGGTGCCTTCAATCACAGCAAACAGAGACATGCTGCACAGTCCACTGACTTCAAGGAAGCTTCTCATGAAGAAATGTATTTATTCAGCTTGAATAATGGGCACAGGAATCTGGCTTTTGCTAATACAGGCATGGCTGCTTTGTAGATGCTACAGCACTCAGTACTATTCTAAAGTTTTAATTTTTAGTTCTATTAAGATGCTGACCTTCTAGATATTATAATTAGAAGACTTATTGGGAAGCCTAATATAATATTATACCCACTGGGGAGTCAAAAGTGCAAATAGTAAAAATATCAAATCTCAATATTTAATTAATTGAAACAGATTAAATTTCAACCTATTTCTCATTTCTGTCAGCTACTTAGAGTTGTGTATGAACTTTAGAATTTATGCAGATTTTCCCACAGACTTTCTGAGTTGGAATTTCAAAAAACTACATCTATGTTTGTAGGCACACTGTGCAGCTTTTTTAAGACCTTCTCAACAAAGAGCTTCCAGGGCTCTGTGTGGGAGGAATTAATTGAATTTGACTGCTCTAGTCAGGTGCCTAAATGGGATTCAGAGACTTGAGAAAACCTGGACTTTCTTCTTGGTGAAGAAGGCCTCTGGAAGACCATGTATTGAATCTCCCCAGTAAGGCTGTTCCCAGGGAGCACCTTTGTCCCAAAACACACACAGAAAACTAGAATTTATAAACACAGATTTTTTTCAGTGACAGAGTGAAGAGCAAAAGGCAAATAGAAACAGCTTTCACAAGAATTGGAGTGACTTTCATTTCTGTGTCACTTCTGACCTTTATCCATCATATGGAAGGCCTTTCATGCAGACAAATGGAATTGTGCAAAAATAACTGAAGGGCAGGTGCTTTATCAAATCACAACAGACTATTTGTCCTTATTCCTAATAATGATATCCTTACAGAGACTGCCTTCACTGGCTTACTGCACAGTAGAGATTTGTTGTCAAAAATATATAAATAAATGAAAATGGGCACTTGGTAAATAAAACACCAGTGAGGGACCAGGAGTTCCTCTGAGAAATTTATTATTGCTAGACAATCCACATGACTGCAGTTCATCTGTGGGGCGGCTGTTCTGGTGTTGCATTTCTCCATGGTAAAGCAAATTTACAGTTCTCAATCACATGCCAAGGGTCCTTTGATTAAATGTGTATTTACTGTACTTGATAGCCCACAGCAGCTTAAGTACCATAGAGTGTGTTACATAAATGCATGTTCAGGATTATTACACATACCAAAATAGGCATGTACTTGATGGAGGTTGTTATGGTTTACAATTCCCTTTTCCCTTTCCCTCCCTGTGATAATAACTGTACATGTATTGGCCTTAAACACCTATATGTCTTAAGCATAGGTTAATATATAAGAGATTGCAACATCTTCTTTGTCCATCATCATCTAATAAATCAACAGGTCCATTTCTGTGGATTGATGTAATGGCATTTATGAGCATTGGCAAAGTCATATCCACTTAACTGATGCAATTAAGTAGTGCCGTGCTCTTATTATAATAATAATGGATTGACTGATGAGTAATTTATTTCTTTCCAATGTAACTGACAAAAATAGGCTATATTCATAGACAAGCAATGTATTTGGATCATAAAACTGCTGTCTTATCAAATCTACCATTAGCTTAGATTTATCCTCACCAGAGAGTGGTGAAAAACACTTTAAACCATGGACCAAGCTTAATGAGGTATCTTGGCCCTGATGTGTAAAGTCCCACAGAGAAGGTGAATATTTTACTAGCTATTTCTCGTAAGTGAAGTGCTGCTAACACTGTCATAAAGAACTAACTCTCAGGGCTGCCAGCTGAACTCTCTAGTCTAAAGAAGGAGATGGCTGTGTTTGGTTTAATTTTAATTGAGTTTCCAGGAAAAATATTTCCTTATTGCCACTTGTTACTTCATACACTCTCCCTGACACTCCTTTCCTATCAATATTGCCTGGAGACCTGGCAATAAGTGAGATCAGTGCTTTTATCACCCTCAACGTGACATTTTGGAGTATCTTGTTATTTCCTGTGTTTATGACTATGATTTAATTGAATCATAGAAGGGTTTGGGTTGGAAGGTGCTCTCTCAACTTCTCTGGGTTATGCAAACAATCTCTGTGTAGATTATTTGCATTACTTTGGGTTGCAATTTTTTAAATCTTGATTGCTTTCATACAATTCTAATTGCCCTCTCTCTTCATAGCTCCAGTTTTGTGATCAAGGCCCTCCTCTGGACTCACTCCAAAAGGTCCATGTCCTTGTTTTGGGGATACCAGAGCTGGAGGCAGCACTGCAGGTGGGGTCTCACAAGGGCAGAGCAGAGAGGCACAATCCCCTCCCTCAACCTGCTGGTCACCCTGCTGGCCATGCAGGACCCCCTTGGCTTTCTGGGCAGCAAGCACACACTGCTGGCTCGTGTTCTGATCCTCATCCACCAACACCCCCTGGGGGTTCTTCTCCCCAGGGCTGCTCCAAATCCATTCTCTGCCCAGCCTTTGTTTGTGTTTGGGATAACCCCAGTTCAGGACCTTGCACTTGGCCTTGCTGAATTTAAGTCCCACCTCTCCAGCCTGTCCAGGTCCCTCTGGATGCCATCCCTTCCCTCCAGGGTGCTGGCTGCATCACTCAGCTTGGTGTCATTGGCAAAGCTGCTGATGGTGCCCCAGTCCCACCGCCCATGTCTCTGAAAAAATATGAAGTAAACCCAAACCCAATCCCAATCCCTATTCCTGAGGACCAGTACTCTTCCCTGGTTCCCTCTTTGAGTGCCACCATTCAGCCATTCCTTAGCCACCGAGGGCCCCACCCATCAAATCCACATCTCTCCAGTTTAGAGACAAGGATGTTGTGTGGGACAGTCTCAAGAGCTTTGCACAAGCTCAGTTAGATGACACCTGTTACTCTTCCCTTACCCACCATTGCTGTAAGCCTGGCCATAGAATACCATCATATTTGTCATGCACAGGTACACATGTGGGGATCAGGGGCAAAATTGTGTGCTGGCTGGGGCTGGACAGGGCTGTGCCAACTGCAGCAGAGCTGCTCCACTTTATAGGCTGCAGGGGCTCTGCAGGTGGGCAAGGGCAAACAATACTTCCAGACATCCCAGAATTTCTGACTGCATACTGGTTTTGCTCATTGCACTTACCTCTGTCATTTGCTTTGGGTATAAATGCTCATCATTATCATCATTCTCAAGGGCATATTACATAGTTTTCCATCATCATTCTCTTTAAATTATGGCAGCAACAGCTCTGTCTGTCACTAAGTACAAGCCAAATGTGCCAAATTCCAATTTCACATTATTTTATGGTTCAAGAACAAAAGAATCCACCAAAGTATCTTATTTGACCTCCTGTATAAGACTCAGAGAACAGAAAACAAGAGCCTGAGGCTCCTGCAATGACAGGGAACTAATAAACTGGGATAAGCCCAAATGATCCCCACAATTTCTGGGGAACAATGGAAGAAGAATGATCCTGGTTTTTGCAGTTTGGCCTCATGGAAAATACCCACCCACTCCCAAAATCTGGAAAGCAGCATGACCTGAGACCAGGAACCAGGAATGCTGGTCAGCACTCAGGCAAGGATGACTGTACATGTCACCTGGGAACACTATGCTGTCCTATTTGGATGTTTCTCTTTATCTGTGGAGTGTATTCTTTATGTTCCACATGTGTTTGTGTGGGTTTTTTGTGTGTACACACAATTCTTTACCAAAGAAAAATTCCTTCCTTGGTGCCTGAAGCCTGAGGTCCAGTGTTTGCTGTTGTTTGAAATAGTTTCATTTCTCTGAAATAACACTGGGGGCCAAGCAAAGCTTGCCCTCTGCATGGATCATAGGTTGAAAAAAGAGGATTACATAAACTCAAGGCCAGCAGAGATCACCACAACCACCCCATACTTCTGACCATGCTGTCTGTGACACCCTGATGAGGAGGGGAACAGCTCTACTGACTGGGGAAGAGGCCTTCACTGCTAAAAAAAGAGATGAGACTTCTATTTCTTCTCGTCAAATGGTGGCAAATATCATAAGCCTCCCCAGCACTAACAGGCTCATCCTAAATGTTACACCAGGAAGCTAAAAAGATCTTTCAAATGCACCACATGAACACTAACATAAAAGTAGAAGATGTGGTTAATGGTATTGGCTGGCCTAAGAGGGAGACAGAGATCTACAGAGGTTTATTTACTGCTCTAAGTGTTAACAAAGTTTGAAATCAAGGTGGTTTATGATTAAAGACAACAAATAGGTTAATTTTTGCTCACTGGATCCAACTATCTAATGCAAGGTTAATTCATTGACCTCACTTCAAAGGCATTATGTATTTAATTTTCAAGGCACAGCTGCATGTTCCATGATGGCCAATAAGATCATCAATGCTGTCTTTTATTTCTGGACTGAAACCTTTAAAAGAAGAGAAACATCTCCGAGAAGGTGTGATCTATGCCTGCACTCATGCACTCATATATTATTTATCTTGATCTACAAATGAAGTCTTATAAAAGGGCCCATGGAGGAAAATAAGAGGAAAATAAGAGCCATTTGTGCTACCTTTCATCAGAAATGTTTATATAGAATCCTCTTTCTGACCACAGAGCAGACATCTCATTCCTGAAACTGCAGGAACTCCTCTCAGGAAGAGGCACTAATCATTCTCACTGCTGCAGAATGTCTGGTTCTTGATGTGACCTAAACTTGCTGCTTCAAACTCTCCAAACTCTCTTCAAACTCTTCTTCATCCTCACAGATGATGTAGCCACTACCCCTGTCCACTTCTGGGGTTAGATCTTGAAGCATGAGCCTCCCAATCCCTGCTCTGAGCTGGTCTGCACAAACAGGACACAGGATCTTTGCTGTTGAATAGCTGTTAAAAAACTGGCTACAGGTCTTTGATAAAGCCCTTTGGCACAGGAGAAAAACAAAGATGAAATTATGTCCCAGTGACAAAGGTTGAGTGCTGAATCATGAGAAATTCCCATGTAATGGAAAACCCAAGCCTGCCTCTTCCAGATGTAATACCAAGATGCTGCCTCTGAAAACTCAGCAGAATGGATTCACTGTGCTGGTGACCAACATTAAACAGAAAAATTATAAGAAAATCAGGAATAGTGACGCTGATGAACAGGTTTGTGATGTAATGAAGAGAAGTTTTCAGCCTCTTGCTAATTTGTAGGCCCATATATTTCAGTGTTCTGCCTGAAAGCTGAAGAGCTGTTGTGACACCACAGTCACCATACAGTTAAGGTCTGGAATGTGATGTTCTGGTGAGTTAAGAAAAACTTTTTGATTACCCATGCTTTGCACCTGGAATTTAAACCAGGGACTGGATATGAAACAGTGCTGGATGTGCTTTGGAGATAAGGACTCATTCACCATGACAATAGGGTTCTTTTTGTTGCTGTTGTTACTTTATTTCTCTTATGGCATTTATTCCAATTCAATTAAAATAATAGAAGTTAATTTTAAAGACATCTAATTGAAACTTGTGAGACAAAAAGATTGGCAAAGAGTTTCAGATTTTTTGGAAAAAAAAAAGAATGATCAATTTGCAGTAATGGAGCAGTTTTGTATCGTGTGGTCAAAGGGAGGACAAAAAATGGCCATGCCTGAAGAAGAAAAGGACAGCTCTATTGGGGTGGGGGAAAAAGAGGATGAGATGCAGAAATGTAGCAGAGCTATTTTCATGATCATTGTCAAAGGACAATCATATTTGTAGGCTGGGCAGATGGGCAGCATGAAAAACTGTTTTTCACAGCTGGCACCATGGGGGAAGAAAAGCAGAATATTCACGATTTTCTGTCTACTTCTAAAATTCTGTCCTTACTTTTTCAGCTTAATCAATGTCTCTAAGAAGGTCTCAGGGATGAAAAATCAAGACAGATGTTGCCAAGAGCTGTGTGCAGAAGTGGGCAGGCCTGAAGGATCAGGAGATGCAGAGCCTGCCAGAAGGTGTGTGCTGCTGTGAGATGCCACACACCTGCCTGTGGCCTCTGGAAATGACAGCAAGCCAGACAAGAATGAGTAAATGGTGGCACACAGAAGAAGGCAAGGAATTTAGAGGGGGGTTTTGCCTCATATTTGGGAGTGAGGGGGCTCTGTTGAGATACAACATGCAGGCTTTGTCTATTATATGCAGAGCTGGAGTGTGTTCACACAAAAATCACAGAATCATCCACCTGGATAGTGGCTGTGCTGCAAATTTCCTGTACTCATGGAGCCCAGCACAGATAATCAAGGCCTGTCTGAGGATTTTAGACAAGCCCAGAATTCCTCTGGACCTGAGGTGAAGTATGGCCTTTGATTCACTCAGAACAAGATGCTGGAAGCTCAGAAAATGGTGAAACACCAAAGTCCCCCAACACCACCTACATCACTGACAGTCTGCCTGACAGTCTGCCATGCCTTTGGAGGCTGTCCACAAGAGGTGTGCACAGCAGGACCCAGTCCCACAGGGTTCAATGCAGCCTCTCACTGCCAGTCCTCACTTCCAGGGTGCAAGAGAATCACAGGGAACCATTTCCACTTACATAGAAAGAGAAGTAACTGCTACACCCCCCAAAAAAGCTAATTCTTGATCCCATGCAGTCTCTGCAGTACTCCATTCCCTTGTTCTCTGAAGAGCTCTTCTCCTCTCCTCATACCTCACTCCCTTTTTTCCCCGCTGGAATATTCTCCTGCACCATCCCAAAGCCTGTGAGGAGCAGACACTGTACTGCTGCTTTTTGGGAGGCTCCTTTCAACCCCAAGATATCGCTTCAAGAATACACAATGTACCTAGCACCAATCCCTTTTCATACCCACTGTCTTTTCAGGGAAGTTACTCTGAATATCCAGACAGCAAACAGCCTGGACCTGAAAACAGTTTCTGTAAAAGGCCAGAATCTACTGGGAGATGAAGGAGAACTCATTGCTTTGATTATAAAATCAATTTTGTTTCTGAAGTGAGAACTAAAAACAGGCTTGGCTGTACCTGCAAACCAGAAATTCTAAGCAAGCATGCAATATGAGCATAGTGAAAAGGAAAAGGAACAGCCCAAAGGCATGGTGTGCAGCAAGAATACCTAGGAAGAGGAACAAGAGTATGGCTTTGCATGTGGCCAAGTCAGACTCACTCTGGCAGCTCCCATATTGCATTTAGGTCTCTAGTATTTCCTAGAAGGTCCTTCAGTGACAGTTTAGGGAAAGTGAACACTTGTGGGTAAAGAGATTCTCGTGTGAACCACTAACTAGACAAAAGGGAGAAAGGAGATTTGAGATGTATGATCATGTTTTACCATTGGGGGGGTTATCAGTGGAGTTTTACAGAGAGCCATCCTCTGCTCTTCAAAATATTAATGAACAAGTTGGAAAAGGAGCTGATAAGTAACATGACCAAAAAAAAAAAAAAAACAAAACTCAACAACCAAAAAAACCACCACCAAAATTAAAAGCAAAACCTAACTATGACATATGGCTAAAGATTTTCATGTTAATTAGTGACCTGCTGATGAAAACAGCCAAATGAAATGTATATGATAAATGAAGGATGGTAGATATAAAGAGACACCATTCCAAATATAAGAAAAGTATAGTGTGTTCTAAATTAGTTATTACTATTCAAGAAAGGGGTATCAACTAAAAATTAGTTATTACTATTCAAGAAAGGGGTATCACATAAAAATATCAAGATGCAGATTTGAAGCAAAATAATTTCATTTTTTTCCCACATGCTGCATAATTAAACTGCAGAACTCAATGCCACAGGATGTTGTAGGGGCCAAAAACATAAATGGGCTCAAAAAGCAATTAGATGAATTCCTGGCTGAAAAATTCATGGAGCGTTACAAAACGCAAAGATGCAGATACAATCTCTGGCTCTCGGTGCCCCTAAGGCACAGACTGCTGGGAGGGTGTGCCAGAATAAAGTATCCCTCTACAGTTGCTCTGCTTTTACATTGTTCCCCGAAATTCCTGCTACAGGCCCTTGTCAGCAGCACCGGGATGAGGAGGGATTTCTGCAGCCGCTGCTACGGGAATAGGCAGTTACACATAAAGGTAAGGGAAAAAAAATAGGAACTGAATCCAGCAGCGTTTGTGATTGCTGGAAAAAAAATGAGTCAGAGAGGATTTGTCAGTCATAAGTTAAAAAGATATTGGAATAGAAGAAGTATCAGTTTTAGTATGGGCTGATCAGTGTAAAGCAAAGGGAATCAGTCTTGTACTGTAAAGTAGAAAGGAGGCTGCACACTCCCTGGCTCATGAGGCTTCTGGGGCCATAAACCACATTAAGAAATGAAATCCACACAGAAATGCTTTCTAAGACATCACTTAGTAACAGACATAAACCCAATCTGTGGAGTTGTATATGTCATTGATGTATTTCTAGCAGCTTACCTTGTTTTTCAGTAGGATCCAAGGAAAGCCATTTGTATTTAAATGATGGTAGAAACGGTAAATTGTTTCATCTGGGAGTTTAATAAATGGTTTGCCCTAGTTTGTCAGAGTTTGCTGTAATTTTACGTGACTGGCCAGATAAATTTGCTGGAAATGATCAGATAGCAGGAGATTGGCACAGCAGAGGAATTCCAACAGAAGCACAGAGTTAATGAATCTCCACCCGTGTCCAGACACGTGGATGGGGAGAGGGCCAGGCAGGAGCACCCAGCTGGGACCCTCTGAGCCCATCACACCAGCTCTGATCCTCCCCTTCCCACTGCATCCATGGGGCACCACCTGAGACCAAGGAGAAACTGTGTCCAGCCCCTCTGAGTGCTTGAAAGGTTAAAAAACATACCGCAGAGGAAATTATTGTGATGCAAAAAATCATTTGCGCAGTGGATAAGCTGCACAAATGTCCTAGTGTTAAAAAACAACTTAATTCTGGGAATGAATCCACCAAGGTCCTGCAGCAGATTCCACCCATGTTGGAGAAGCTCAGGTCCTGCTAAAAACTCAAATGCACCCTCAGAGACGCAGGGACCACGGTGTGGGTTGAGAAGATGTTCTGGACTCTGCAGAGACACCAGCTCCTCTCCTGGGGCTGGACAATGTGCACATCAGCTCTCCACAGGTCTATTATTCCCCTGAAGATACCCACCTAGAAAATCTTCCTAAAGTTAATGGATTTGAAAGGGAAAATATGCCCTGAAGTGCAGATGATTTCTGGTTATCCTGATTGTCTGTGCTCTGCAAATCAATTTTGAGATGCTTGAATCTGGTTGAATCTACAGCCAGACAGGCTGGGAAAAAAGTAAATCCAGCAGGGGTTTGAACATCTTTCTTACATCTTAATAGGGACATTATGCCTAAACCCCTTTGTGACCATTTAAATGATAAGAGCATTAGAGCCAAAGAGTGGCAAAAACAGCTCTCATAAGGAGAATGCATCTTAAGTAGCAAGTGGATACTATGTCAATCTTAAATACAAGTATCCTTGCACAAAATTCACAAAAATCAGGAAAAATGCATTGCTGGTCACAGATTGCCATCTGGGCATGATTTATTGGTTTTTCATAGTGAGTTTTGGTAAAATGAAAAAGCTTCTACAAGGACAAGAATCTTATGTTTACAGAAAAACCGGAGTATAATAGATTTTTTTTTCCTTTTCCTCCTGCATATTTGGATTTCTTTTGCACTCAGTCTATGACTTTCAGCTACAGGCTATGACTGATCCCTTGACAACTCCAGTCTCTGCGATAAATTGTTCAAAGTCAGACCTGGGGCTGTGTCAGTTCCTAGAATATCAGGGTTTTATATCTTCTCTAGCCTCATTTTAAATTTAAATGATAACAAATGCAACCTGACCCCAGATGGAACAGAACATTTTTTTTTTATATCAGATTGGTGTTTTTGCTAATATGGCTTTGGTAAGGATCTCAAATCCCAAACAGTCTCAAACAATCTCAAATCTCAAAAAATCATTTATGCTGAATCCCCACATGCTTCCTAAGAGGAAGATGAGCCATCAGCCACCATGGAAATGATGGATAGTGCCAACAAAAGGCTGGCATTGCCTTGCAAGGAAGCAGTGCTGTGATCTTCTGGGGACATCTTTTCCCACTTTTGTCCCCAGTTCTTCTGGTTCTTTCTGAGTTGGTTTTAGCAAATGCTTTATATGTTTATAACGTGTTGGCAGGGTGATTTAAATTGGGGTTTTATTGTTTTGTTTTATTTGCACATCTACTTATTGCATTGTCCAAACAATATATACTATTCTCTGCCTTGAATTTCAGTGTGATGGGACTCAGACACAAAAAGTAAGCTATTCCTCTGTTCTTCCCCAACACTCTCTTTTTTTTTTTTAAAAAAAAAAGGTCTGTAAAACACTTTATATCAGGCTGGGCCTGCAGCTCTGTTGTTTGGAAGAGGCTGGAGAGAGCAAGGCTCACAGAGAGTGGAGAACAAACCTGGCCATGCAGTTGTATGGCAAAAGGACTTTTCTGATTCTGTGGGCAAAGGGAAATGTCCTGAGGCTTGAGCTCCACGGTGACGTGGCTGATGGTCTGAGCTGGCAAAGCACTTCTATCAAACACTGGTTGAATTCACAGACCTTTTTCTCTGGTCTTTAAATGTAGTTCTCATGTGTCAGTAATCCCTTTCCTGTTTGCGACCAAAAGGAAAGCCTTGTGCCATGAACAAAGGGGAAGGAGATGCCACATATTAGCAGCCAAGATAAGGTACCAGTATTTAAACAACATAAAATGCTCCGTCCAGACAAAGAGAGATATCTCTGATGAGTCCAGTGCAAATACACGCCCTCACATCTACTGTGGTCATCTACAGGGCCATTTTGGTTGGAGTTTTTTCCCTCTTTGACCCCTCATCACCTCTTTATTCAGCCTCTCCCAAGCAGAGCATGATGTCTGACTCAAGCTTTTGAACTCTCTGCATGTAAGTAGGTTTCAAAGTAAGCAAACAAGCTCCTACATCCCTTGCCTGTGTAGTTGTGTTCACATATTTTTATTTATTAAAAACAAAATAAAAACATAATCTGATACAATTAAAGATGTGTTTCAGAGAGTGGTCTGTGCAGAGAAATGCTTGCACCTGGTATCATAATTTATAATGTTTAAGAAACAAGTTGGCATTAAAAAAAAAATGAAATGACAACAGAGATAATAGGATCCAAAAGTCTCTCCCAAATTACTGAACAATAGAGAATTGGATAAGATCACTCAGGCTATTTTTCTAATATTTTAGAGTAGTAGTTGCCTGCTCAAGCCTTTGATCTCATAACGTTGCCAGCTGACAATAGATAAATAAGTGTTACAGACAATACAGCAAGAATGAAAATCGGTGCATTTTCTAGGGAGGCACTGAGATGTGAAGTGATAGGAGATTAAAGTGTAAGTGAAGGGCAAATTTTGCTCTCAGCTGTCTGATGCACATGCAGCCTTCTGAATATGGCCTGTTGCAGGAGGATCAGCTGAAATTGTTGATTCAACAAATAGAGAAAAAAGCAGTTATCCAGTGTGGGTTTTGGTTGGTTTTTTTTTTAATTCCCTGAGCTGATGGGACACTTATTTGTTAATCATGTTATATATATTATATTAACATCATTTGTTAATCATGATATACAGTTAATAATGCTGAAGGAAAAGGGCAACTGTATAACCAAGCAACTGAAAAACCATCCTCTCCAGGAAGGAAAAGATGGGAAAAGAGACTCCCATTTTATATCTGTTCTTCTGGATTGAGTGAAATAAAAACTCATCAGGTTTCTAAGGCACCTTCTCAGAGTCTGGGAGGAGCAGTGAGGCAGAGCTCTGTGAAGCACTGGGCTCTGAAGGCTTGGGGGTCCTGAGCCCTCCAGACTCAGGGGCACAGCCACAAGTGTGCCCAAAGGGACCATGGAGGCTCAGGGTGGGTGTGCAGCCACCTCAGCATCCTTTCCAGAAATATTAAGGGCCACAGATGAAGCAAATGGGAGATGGTTGCAAAAGGCCACAGAGCACTCCCAAAGCCACCATAATTTTGTAGTATAGAGAGATGGGAATCAGCCAGAGAACAGCTGGTAAAACCAACTCTGCTTTCCTATTTCACTGGCTGGTACATGAACTGCAGGCATTGGGTAAAATAGATATTACTGACTCCTTGGCTTGGTCAGTGCAGAAGCACATTCTCCTGAAGGACCTGCCCAGAGTTTTCTGTAGGCAGTACTGTGTGTATTGAGGTGAATAGGCTGAAAGGAATACACCCATACATTTTAGCAGTAGTATAGGAAAACAAACTTTCCTTTTTTCCTTTTCCTCACACCAAATAAACACCAATAACACCCAGAGACAATATTCAACAAAGGCACAGTGATCTCTGGACATCAAGGCCCTAAGACCCTGGTTTGTCACCCCTGTGGGATTTTGCTGTGTGACTGAAGTCCAACATAGAACTTGGCTCTGAACCAAACCCAAGGCCAGCAGAGCCTGAGTTTGTAGTTTTTTAAGAGATCCAGTCCTGCCATATGTTTACCAGCGATATCATAATTGTCTGTGCATCCTCAGTCTGCTATGGATTTTGCAGCAGCTGTCAATAGCACTCATTCATCACGGGCCCAGGATAATTGAAGCGCTCCATCTGCTGCAGGGCCACTATTACCAACACTGATACTTGTGTCAGTAACTTACTGAAGAAGGGCCTGAACTTGCTCCTAGTGGGAAATCGGTGGGAGGATTCCTGTTGGCGAAGGGGAGGCAGCCCTAACCCTTTCAGTACTGGAAACCTCAGCATCCAGTTCACCATCCAGACCCTCTGTGCCCCTGGACCTCTGGGTGGGAGCAAACACAGGCACAGCTCTGCTGTGATCACACAGCCTTTGCAAATTTGTCTTGCAAGGCACTTTGGAGCACAAATCCCCACTGAGGGAAAGGGCAGGTACAGCAGAAAAAAGCTCTGGGCTGAAGGAGCACATGATGTGGGCTCACATGAACAAGAGAGGCAGAATTTGAGTTGTGCACTCAGTTTAAAGCCTCTGCCTGCATAAACAGACAGACATGTTTACAGGAAAGTGCTAAAGGAATTAATCTGTTACTCAGCAACACTAATCAAGACTCCTACCCCATGCAGTTCACAAAGTCCTACATCTGTGCATACCTTTATATTCCTGTTCACAGCCAGCACCATTCCATATTCTGTCTGCTGTACAAACAGAAGGAAAAAACAAGATCTGCAAAAGAAAACTGGCTGTTGTGATAAAGCATTATTTTTCTCACATAAAAAGAATATTTTCTATCATTTGCTTGTTCTCTTTTCTCTTATTTTATCTACTTATTTTCTTGCAAGAAAAGAACAAACTTTTGAAAACCAAGGCAAGTTATGACCTTTTTAACAAAGAAGGGAAAACAGGAGCTGTTGTCATGCTGTTGTGAGTGCAGATGAGATCAAACTAGAACTTTAAATCAGAGCACCCTTGAACTTTCAAGGTCAGGTTCACCTCTAAAGTTTGCTGCTAAGGCAAGTCAAAGCCTGTGCTCAGATGGATGGGGATAGCTCCCACTGAGCTCAGCCTGCCCTCCCCGATTGTCACGGTAATATTTTTGTTGTGCTTGTTTACTCCAGTGCAGGTTCTCAAGGATCTGACTTCATTTTCATTCTTTCCTGTCCGTACCCAGTATAAGAAAGGCCACTTTCTCAAATATATTTAGGTTCTCTCTGTGCACACAATGATGTAATCATAGGAAAATGAGAACTTTAGTGAGGACAGCTGTCCCTGAAGTGTCACTTCAATGGCAAAAAACAAAGAGTGCTGAAGGTTCAAAGAAGATAACACTACAAGGTCTCAAAATACAAAGCAAAACCCAGTGATTTCTCTTTTCATCACAGGAGCAGAGAAAGTGAGGCCCCCTTCTTCTGGGCAGTGATTTAGATGTTTTTTGAAATATTTTGTTGTTTGGTACATTCTAGACCTGAAAGGTTTCAACAGATAGATAGCCATTTTTAAATTGGATCAATGGCAATAGCAGAAAAGGGCAGCACTTGTTTGAATTTCCCACCAGTGAAGTCCTCCAGAGCATTTTATAGTACCACAAGATGGAGGAAATCATATAAGATCTCTGCATTGAAATGACTGGAAAAACTGTAAAGGAAATTTCCTTTACAGCTGTCTTTGTCTTCTGTGCATGTCTCCTTATTTTTTCCAATACACCAGGAGTCAAGGTAGTTTTTTTTTTTTTTCAAGCAAAATGGGCAGGGAGAAAAGAGAGAAGAAAAATCAACAATGAGGAATAGTTTGATGAGTGGCTGAAGTCAAAATACAGACAGCCTAAAAAATCATAGACATATTCCTCTGGTAAAGAGAATAATTTCATATGAGAAGGAAGACAAAAGATTATTTTTTTATAAACTTTGATTTTTAGAAGAGACATAAAGAATCTGACTAAAAAAAAATACCTTTCTTTTCAATATTTAATGAGCCTTTATTTTTGTCCATCTACTCTCAGGACATGAAAACAAGCCTCTAACAGAGGAACACACTCTCCAGCTGCAGTGTAACAGATGTGCAAACCATTAGTATCTGCTACCCATTCCAAGTCATTAAATCCGAAACCCTGCAGGAGGAGTCAAAGGTACCACCAGGGGACCTGTGGCAGTGATGGTGTTTCTACTTAGCTGATTTCACTGGAAAGGGCCAGTGCTTCACCTTGAGGCACAGAGGAGAGTGAGGAACCCAGATCTGGATTAAACATGGATGATATTACTATGGAAATGTACAGCTGGAGTCATAAGATGCATTTTCAGACCCCCTCAGCATGGTGAAGGGGAGATATATGGTGTGTCACTGATGAGGGAAGGTGTAAATACCATCCAAAGGACAGAGTTAAAACAGAGAAGACCCTAAAATGCTGCAGTGTCTGGGGAAAAGGGCAGAGGCAGGGTTTGTTTCCTGAGAGCTCAGCTCCAACAGAGAAATGGATGGTTCAAGTTGGACTCGAGAGAGTGTTACTGCCCAGACAGGGTCTGTGCGCACCAGGTGACCCAGGATTTGGGAACCACCTTGTCATTTGCATCCAGTGCCTCTGAAAAAAAAACCCCTCATCACAAGGTAACCAGCACTGAAGAGGAACAGTCCAAGGACTGAATACAAAGATGGATCTGCCCATGAAGGCAACAAAAGTGCAAGCTGGGGAGCTGAATCTTCAGAAATGCCCCTGGCCCCTGCCACCAGTCTCCGTGGTGGGCACTGAAACTGGACCTCAGCAGAGCCTGACCAGAACAAAATTAAACACCTCAAGCATCTCCCAGAAAGCCAGACAGCTTGGTTTGCCTCAAGCACATCCAGATGCCCTTCCCTCCTCAGAAGACACTGTTCCTCTGGGACAGAATTCCTCGATCTTCAGACGCCCAAATTCGCGGCATTTTTGTCAGCTGCGTGGCATTCCAGCCGCCAGCCGGCTTTCTGATGTCGCATGTGGGTGAGCTTTTGCTCACTCCCTTGCCATCTCTCTGCAAGCTGTGGGAGCCAGAGTGGGGCAAGTGTCACAGGCAATATGCAGCAGCAATTCCGGAAACTTTATTGCTCAGAAGTGGCACTCGGCCAGGAGAGGAGAAAGAGAAGAGCTCATGGTTGTGTGCTTGCACACACTGACAAAACTGCTACTGATGAATCAGAGGGAGAAATCTGGAGAGGTGACCTTGGGAGGTCACAGAAGACTCGTTTTTGCCAACAAATATGAACATTTGCAATCATGCTGTGGCGTGATGCCAGTCACTGTTTTATGTGCTATCTCATCAAAACATATGAATTTTCAATAGCTGTTTTAGAGTCCTACTTGTTGCGGCGTTATATCTCTCCCACTCCTACAGGTTTTGGATTTTTGTACAGATACAAAAGCAGGGTATTGAGGAAAGCTGGCACTTGGGGTGGCATTGTTTCCCATGAACATTTTCCTGCATTCTGAAAATCGCCGACTGGTCAAGTGCCGGAAGGTCACTAAGCAACGTGGCAAAACTGATGACAGAAGGGAGGCAAAAAAATCTCTGGAAAAATGAAACTCCTCCACTGTCCGGCCTGGAAGGTCAAAAACTGCCATTTTGAGATTGCTTGTGTTAAGGGAGGCTCACCCACCCTAGGTGTCAGCCCTTCAGAGAGAACTACTGTAAATATCGCCATCTGTGATGCTCCTGGTGAAGGACTCTGCTGATGTAAAGGTTATTACTCATTTATAAACATATGGCTGCTGTAATCCTTCGTTCCTCTGTTCATAGTGGGGTTTGGGTTTGATTGAGCTCGGTTTCAAAACAAAGATTTTTTTTTTTCCCCTACTCAGCACTAAAGGGACATTATATATTTGATTTATATTAATAAAAACAACAAGCAACCCACTGTGGCAAATTTTTAAATCAATAGATGTGATCTGACTGAAAAAAAAAATCCCATTGAAAGCAGTGGGTCTGAAGGAGCACCACCCAGTGCTGCCTGAAATCAAATCTGCAGTGACTGAAAAAGATTGTGAACAAAAAGGCAGAGGATTCTGCTATTCATCATTGTCCCAACTAAACAAAATAATACAAAATAATCTAACAGCAAATGTATGCTTTTCTGGCATTATTTCCATTTTGTAAATCCAGAGAGATAAAACACTGAGGTTTGTAGTACGTGAGCTGACAGCATCTTTCAGTGATACTGTGGTGGCGAAGGCTCTGAAAATGTGTTTTCAAACTATGGATTTTATTGCCTGTGTGTGTGATGTGTGAATACTTGAGTATATACATGCCTTTCAAATGAGCCCTTTAGATCTAAGATCCCATTTCCTCCATATAGTCAACAAAGACCATAAAGCAATTTCTGTAGGAGCAAGAGTTCACATAGAAGACCTGAAAGCTAAAAATTCCCACCAAACCAGTTCAGACACAATGCACAGTTTACCTGTTGTCTGTCTGCTTCCAGGAGCAAGGGGACCAGTTCATCTGGCTTATTGTAAATATCTAGCTCAGGCGGAGATGAACTGCTTCCTAAACTCCTTTGTCTTTGGGGAGAGTTTTATAAGGCCCTTGATTAAGAGTTTTGATGGCAGCAGAGCCTGTGTGTGCATGGCTATCCATAATATTATGCAAACCCGGGGGGGGGGGGGGAAGTATTTTGTTCATTGCTGCATTGAAATACCTTGCAGCAAACCACACCCCCATCCCCAAATGGGCATGGCTGGATTCACATAACAAGACATCTCTCTCTATACTTTTGACCAGCAGATTGAATAAAATCAGAGCTACCAATATATGATCCTGTTTCCTGAGAAACATTTTTCCTGATGGGGATCTCATCTGCCATATTTTAGACAGTGTCTAAAAAACCTTATCACTGATATTGCCTTGGATTACTCTAAAAGAATACTTTAGCACCCAGCCCACATTTCATCATTAATAATATTTATGTAATGCAGCTGCAAGGCTGAGCAGCACATTACGTCACCTCAGCTGAATGAAGAGCAAGTTGCACTTTCTAGATCACAGCACTGCCATGTTTGCATTATGTATGCTGGAATTCAGTAATGAAAAAATTTAAATGATGGGAACAATTAATCTGGCTTTGGGATTTTTAAAATTAAGGTTGCAGGATGAAGATGAAAATGTACTTCAGCATCTCAGGGGTTTTAACTTTTTAATGTTTAAATCAACTTTGAAAGTATTTCCTTTTATGGAATGCTGAGGTAATTATTTTTATATGTAATCTTTTGTTAAAACTAATTTGTGAGCCCCTGAAATAGAGTTGGAAAAAGTAATGGAATTTATTGAGGGATCCTCACATCCATGAGAAAGCTTCAAATACAGAGATCTGAATTATTTTTTTATGTGAAAGTGCGTGAACATCCCTGATTTATGGCATCTGAACACCAAACTGCCAGTCCTTCCTGGATTGCTGTGAGATGGCATTTGCACTACAACAGAGCTCTCAGCACTTTCTTGCAGCAGAATTAAACATATCCAGGCAGCTGGCTGCTTCATTTTCTGACAGAGTGTGTAAATGTCCAGGTTTTGGAATGTTTCAGATGGTAACACCTAGTATGCTGAAAAATTTCACCTCTACATGTTTGTGTTTTTCCTCTCATCCATGTCATGTAGCCTTTGAGCATGCAGGGTTTCACCCTTGCTACATGCCTGGAAGAGATTTATTAATTGCAGCTACTTGAATGGAACAGAATAGAAGCACAGAGAATATAAATGACTTGGCAGAGCCAGAAATAGAATCAAGATTTCCTAAAACCCATTCCTGTGCCTCAACCACAAACCTATTCCGGGGAAAAGACCAGGAAGTGTACCATAACTTTTTTCCCAAACATTCATTCCATTAAATCTCTGCAAAAAGGTCTGTGGACATTCTTGCTACAGTTAAAATAGCAGCATAATTCAGTTTACCTTGAACCTGTTCCCAACAGGCTTAAGACAAATCAAAATGTCTGTGCAGTGCAGGTATTAGCTTTATTTTTAAGCCCAGTGTTTAAGTGTTGATGATTTTTCATGCCCTGAGTTATGTGTCAGAAGAATTCAAATCTGCTTCTCACAACTTGTAAAATTCAGAAATACTCAGATTTAGGGACTTTTATTCAACTAATAATTACAAGCAGACCATTTCTTGCAGATTTGCTTCTCTATGAATCTTAGCATTAAGCTTTTAGCTACAATCACTCTCCACAAAGCTCAGAAAATTGTCTGTTGTTTCAAGCTCATTGTTTAAGAGTTTTTACAAAACAGCTCCAGAGGGCAGTTTCACCATTCCAAGGCACCATGACTGGTGAAAATACCTGCAATACTTCTTTTCGTTTTCTCCCCCAAAATTCCCTAATAAACACTAGAAGTGAGTTTGCCAAGTCTGTACTTACAGGCGTAATCTCCTATTGACACATGTATAAATTACAAGGGCAGAAGCACTACCCAGTCACAGGGTAACGCTCTATCAGTGAGATTTCTGGGATTTTTCAGCAGTGTACTCTGCATATGGCAACTGCTGGCTAGTGTTTGCCTATTCTTCACTTGCTTAAAGCCTCTGGTTTTGTCTTGAGGGTCCACCTAAGGTCAACTTCCCACCCCCCAGCAGTGGCATAGAAAACTGCTCTGAAGGTGGAAGAAAATGCCTCTCCTCACTGAGCAGCCAGTGTTGATAAAACAGCTCTCTGTTGGAATAGCTCTAAGGGCAAACAGTGAGGAGGTTTACCCATTCAAACAAAGTTAAGAGTGAGCAAATTCTCTTAAAGATGTACCTATGTCTGAGATCTTTGTTTCGTTTTCAGTTACTTGATAGAAAATAAAGATAAAGCCAAGAGCAGGCTGCATTGAAAAAATCCTCTGTGCTCCTGAAGATATTTCCTTTGTGTTCAAGAGAAAAACACAAGAGAAGGCCACTTTAGCTAAACTTGTAATAATATTTTTTTAAAAATAAATAACAAACTCTTATATGTATATATATACATATTGAGCCCTTTTTAACCTTTGCTTTCTCACTGTTTCTAGAAAAGAACAAGAATGGGGAAAGTACATGTTTTGCCATGTCTAGTTTACTCCCTTTTATGGGGTCAGGTCTTTAAAGAAAACCATCCAAGGTGAAGCTGTGTGATTTGTAAACACAAGATGGTGATTGTATCATGAAATCTGCATATAATTCTGTCACCTGTTTCCACTTGCCTGTCCTCTCCTGGAGTGTCTGGGGGCACCTCTGGCAGCATGTCCACAAGGACTTCCCTAAAAATGTGTCCACTGATAAAGTAGGACTGTGGGGTTTTCTTAGGGGTTGTCTGGCTTGGGGATGAGATTTGACAGGTTGGTCCAGTTTCAAATTTAGACAAGGGCCAAACTGGAAATTCAAGATGCTGTTAGATGAGGACCACAAACGAAGAACGAGTTAAGCCTGAAACATGAGGGCAACCCAGAACCGCCTCTGCCACACACACCAGGATCAAATAATGACTCAGAGCCCCCTGAAAGAGATGCAAGTCAGGAGCCTGCCCCACACAAACACACCTCCTCCTGCTTCCAGGGATGTGTCCTTTGAAGTAGATGTCCTGAAATTCATGTGTAGATCCCAGGGATGTGAACAATGGCTTGACTGCAGCTCTTGTTTAAAGGGGAGGAAGAGAAATCCTGAAATCCCCTGGCTTTTGCAAACAGGCTTTTGGGAATGATTCTGGGCCTTGGGGCTGTCAGGACAGCATCTTCCTCCATCCTGTTTCCCAGTTGCTGCCTGGCCACAGGCAGGGAGTAGTTTCTGCTGCCTCAGCCAAACCCAACAAACCTGTGGTGATAGACAGTGTGGAAATGTGCTCTATATTGGGTGCCTGAGCTCACTCTGACCCTGCAGTCCTCCAGTGTATTTCCATGGATGGCTCCTGCATCGTGAGCTGCTCCTCTTGCACCAAGATCTCTTCAGTGAAGCCTTTCCACATCTGCCTGGCTGGCCCTGCTCTCCGACAAGAAGAAAGCATCCTGGTGTCCTTCCAGTGCATATTCTCAATTTAACAGGTTCTTACACAACCTGACTGTTTCTTTGCTTACCTCCCAGGTGGCATTTGCCGTGGTAAGGAGTTCAGGCCTATTCAGTGAGAGCAGGACCACATCAGAAAAGGCAGTGCAGACAGAAAACTTCACCTTCTCCAGAACTATGAGCTCATTCGCAGAGATAGAGCACTTAAAATGAATTAGTGTATTCCAACACAGCAAAAGCTATAAATAGAGTGCTTATAAATAAACCAGTTTTGTCCCCTGCTCAGGCACCAATTCAGCAGTCTCTTCCTCTGTGTCTAGCACAAGCATGTACTTACATCCCGCTGATTGCAATGGGATAAGGCACTTGCTTTCAATTAGGCATGTTTTGCTTAATGTAAGCCATAATGCTAAATCTATCCAGGTACCAGCCCTCCTTTCCTGTTAAATCAATAGTGCTTAGAAGCCTAACTCCCCACTGTGAATCTGGATTTTACATTTTAGGACAACTTCTATGTTTTATGAATAAGAGGTAGATATTTCCTGTTTCCAAGGCTTCTGTTTGCTGTTCCTGAGGGACTACCCTTCCCTGCATAAGGGAGCCACTATTTGCATAGACCATCTTCCTTGTTCCAGCACATGAGCAGCCTCCTGATGATGTTGTGAAAGAGAAAACATCACAACTGTTAGCAAATCTCCTGAAACAAGGTTTAATTTGAAAGCAAATACGTGCAGTTATCACATGTAAGCAACTCTAAACACACAACACTATCGTATCAAACACATTTTGATAGGCCAAATCTAAAAACCCTGAATCTTTCAGAGATGTGCATTTCTGGATTGGCATGAGGAGCCAGAACATATGGCTCAAAGACCTCTGCTTGGCCAGACACCCTGAGGACAGTGTTGGCATACCCAAGGAAGTGGCCAAAAGTTTGATATGAACCCATGCAAACTTGGACACAGGTTCATGCCACCACTCAAACCAACTAGGCACAGAGTGAAAATATCCACCAGACATCATTATGCAGAGATGCTTAAGATGCCCAAATTGAACTCTCTGAGCCTATAAACAGCTTTTCATAGTAATTCAGGCAGGGAGCCTGGTGTGAGTGCACAGAACCATAATTTGCACCATAATTTCAGTTCTAACACACCATCTCTACTTATCTGATTTTGCAGTTTAAGTCTAGCTTGAAAGCTTATATTGACACACAGAAATACCTGAGGTAAGAAATTGCCTTAAATACAGCCGTTATTTACCTGCAAATTGCAAACATGGTTTTGCCCTTGCTGTGTTTGCCAGCTCAAGAAATGTCATGTGGATATGTGAGACGCCTCTGAGCCTGCCATCAGGTCACTGGCCTCTCCAATGAGTCTGGCTGCCTCTTTAACCATTTTCTCCTTGGCTGCTCTTTACATCAGAGTGCAAAGCTTTTTCCTCACAGAAGTGCTGTGTTTTCCCGCTTACCATTTTATTTTCTTTAAATTTAGCTGCAAGCTCATTTTCTTTGCTTATTTTCACATGCTTTCTGTACATGCACCGAAAATACAATCATCAGTGCTTTGTTTTGTTTTTAAATACAGCAGCTAGTTCCAGAACAAGCTGGTGCAAGCAAATGAAAAATCTCCCACATTTACATCAGCTGTGCAGCAGAGCAATGCCCAACACCAAGATAAGACATTGGCTTTTGAAATGGCCTTTTTCTCCAGCCTTAACAACTAGGTCTTCTGATTCAGCCTTAGCACTGGGAAGAATGTCATTGTTTTAAGGAATTCTGACATAATTAATATCCTATATTAAACTTAATGCTGGGGCTGAATTTATACACAATTAAGTCAGACATTTAAAAAGAATCCCTTTCCCCACCAAGATGCCAGGATAATCTTTGCCCGGGCAAGTGAAGAAAATTATTTTCAATCTCAATCTCTTTAAATGATAGAGGTCTCTGTATGTACACAGGGTAGGAATGGTTTCGGTATCTTTTGGACTGTCAAATGACAACTGTTGGGCCCTTCCACCCTACCTCTGAAACTTTCTGAGCACAAAAATCTCTAAGCACAAAACATTCTGCAGAGCCCCCTTGTCTTCTGTGGGCTTTGAGGGAGCTGTTAGGTTCAGCTGAGCACCCCACCAGGCAAAATTAACCCCATTTCTTGCTGGAGGTTTCTCCTGCCTTTTGTTAAGAAGTGGGGCAGAAAGAAGTTTTGGGTTGTTCACATCTGAGCTGTTTCAGAGAAATCTATTTGTTCTCACAAGGGAAATACTTTCTTTGTATAACTTTGATTTGATTTTTTTTACAAGGAGAATGGTAAGAACATTGAAAACAGTAGAAAATTTCATTTTATCTTGGTCAGCTTGCTCAAAAAAAAATCTTACCCTTTAAAACAAATTTGTAGTGTGTTCCAGCCATGGTGTCTGGAGATGCCTAAAGAATCTGCCAATGTCACCTGGACCTCAAGAACAAACACATCCATCTTGAAAGAAGACAGATTAAAATAAAGGGGCGAGCTCTACTCCCACAGAAATTTACCCAGCAGAAACATTTCTAAAGCACCAAACAAACCCTGCAGTGGCTGAGTCCTCAAATATTCTGTATTAAGTACTGTCTCTGGAGAGGTGCTTAAAAATTCATAATACGGTGTGTCTATTGATGTATTTAACGGAACTCTGGAGTAAGGAAGTGGAACTCTCCACCACTGTCAAGATAACACTGCCAAATTTTCCTTTGGATCTGTACACCTCCAGATGAAAACCTGAGTTCCCTAGGGGCCCAGATATTATAGTTGGAGCTGACAGCTTGGATCTCTATTGTGAGAAATTATTCATGATATTAGCAGTTCTTTCCTCTTAAGGCAAGCATGTGAAATATTACATCTTCACTCAGATTTCCTGCAATAACCTGATACATAACTCAATATTAGGAGACATTCATCAGCAAAAACAAACGTGTAAGTGTTAGTGCAGCAGTATAATATAACAGAACTCAATACCAGGATGTAGCTGCTGAAATGAACTTGCAAAAAATAGCAACTCTACAGACATTATATCAAGTGAGGAGCCTTTTAGGGAAGGCAGAGAGATACATGCACTGTGAGCTTCTCTTGCTATATATCACATCTTTCCTCTGCATGAGAGAAGTTCAGCTTCAGAACGGAACTGCACTCTCTATTGCACTGTGAAAATATTTGCCCTTTTTTTATCTGTTAAAATAAAAGTCTAACACTGTCAATAACCTAATTGTGGAATATATGGGAGTAAGCTGTGGGTTGCTATTGAAATGCTTCCCCTGAAGATCTGGTATCAAACATGCAAGAAACAAGAGGGGGTTTGAACCCTGCTTTGGAACAGAGTAAAGCTCCTCCTTGGGTGATGGTTTTCTGCTTATGTGACTCTGAGCTCAGAATTTACCCCTCAGGAGTAGTGAGGCATGAGGAGAGGACACGTGCAGGGGACGTGCACTACACACACCTAAAATGAAAGCAAATTTCAGTCATAAAGGAGTCTCAGCTTGAATAAAGTGCAAATTAAAACAGCCGCCATTATTTTCTGCATTTAACCAAAACCTGGCTGTACCTAAAAGGCTCTGAATGAGGTAGTTTTTATAATTTTCATATTCTTATACAATAAATCCTACTTTTCCCTGAGCAAATGGACAAGGATTCAGTTGATGATTTGACTTCAAACTTTTGATTCAGGTTTCACAGTGTAATCATCTTGCGGAGCGTAGGCTCTCTCTGCTCGCTCAGGCCCACGTTATGCAGGCTTTGAAACACAAAGAGCAGCAAAGACTGAGTGAAAACCCTTCTAACTTCAACATCTGAGTGACCCTGTTCTCCTCCTGAAAAGGACATTGAGGTTTAAAAGCAAATTCTGCCCTGTGGTCTACACAATTTTAAGTAACCACAGGCCCATATAATGAGCAGCTGTAAAATCCTAACAAATGAAGCCTCTTTTCCCAGCAAAAGAGGAATAATTCTACAGTGCTATTTAATTTATACTTTTCCAGATGTGTTTGAAAAGCAGAATTATAGTCTATAGCTCCTATCTGCACTGGATAGCTTTCTATGGCATCTGCTTTTCCAGAATCCAACAATCCCTGAAATACCTAAGGAAGTCTAAAGTCTTAAGAGGTCACAATGCAAAAGACTTTGGCCTGAATTAGCACAAGGTTCCACAGCACCACATGTAAAATCATATATTCCTGGAACTAGGATGAAGGGCAGGATCAAGAGGTAGTCAGGAGCATGAGGTAGGCAGGGATGCTTTTGCATGGTAAATAATGCTCCAGAAAAGGTGGATGCACCATGGATGGGGGCAGATCCAGGCTTGATGATCTATAATGGTGAAAGAAGTTGTGCCTTCTTCTTCCTAAGAGGGATGTTTCTCTTTCCCGGCAGGAAAGCTGCTGCAGCTCCATCCTGCCAGGAACAGCAGCACTTTGGGACAGTGGAGCCCTGGCAGCCCCTGGCAGCCCTGCCATAGGCAAGTGGATGCTTTGTTGACCCCAGATGAATTCACAATACTGCTCTGAAGAGGGTAAAATTTTTTCACAAAATTACAAATGGAAAGATTGAAGGAATTCCTTATGACTTATCTTGTGGCTAGTGGCAGGAATAAAATGTGCACTTCCTGCCTGAAAGCCATGCCTTTACCCATAAGGCCACCCTCACGTCCCACTGACATAGCTAAAGAATTACATTGGATGAGTCACCAGTAACTATTTATATTTGAGGGCTTAGAGCACTTGCTGTTAACCAGAACACAGAAGTTGTGCCGGGCTGATGCAGAGAACAACTTGTGGATGCCCAGGGAAGGTCTCACTTGCATTTCCAATCTGTCCTCCCACACTATCTTTGTCATAGGGCAACAAGTAGCACAGTGGCATTTTATGTGTTGATTTTTTTTCCCCACCCACTCTGATTTCCGCCTCCAATTTGACCTTTTGTTTGCCAGAGATGTCCACTGAAAAGGCAACTGGGTCATCACACCAGGAAAGACCAAACATTTTGATGGTCCCCAGGACACTTTTCTACATATTTTCTACTACAGCTCAAAAGGGGAGATGAAAGGTTTGCATGGTGCATTGCATTCAAAAAGATCCCATGGATTCTTTTAACATTTTGGTCTACAAAGAATTAAACTGGCAAAATATGAATTTGCACTGACTGCACCTTTGGGTGCTGTAAACCTGAATAACATTTTGTAATTCCCATCCACTGGCAACACAGTCCTCTCCCAGTGAGGAATTTACTATGGCCTTTGCAGATTAGGTTAAAAAGTCCAGATTCAAATGGAAGAATAAATAATTGAGCATTATTTTAAAAGCTATAATAAGGCTATAATTGATTCTTAAGGTAGGTTTAATACATGGTGATTCAGTTTAGAGTCCAACAGGTTTCATTTAACCAGAGCTCACAAACATCTATTACATTTCCTTTTGACATGCTTATAACCATCCATAATAATTATGTATGTAACACACTCATAAATCCACTGACTCTATATTAAACCTCTCTGAACCCTTTCTAAGTGGAATCTTAATACAAAGGGTGAGAAAGGAACTCCATTATGGAAATAGACCCAGGTATCAGGAAACATCCAACATTAACAATTTCAAGCACATGCGAGAGAAGAGCAATGTTTTGCCAGTTGTGTGCAACTATGTGTGCAAAGCATATTCTAATGAAATTGGGAGAGAAATCAATACCTATATTCTGAAAACAGTGAACTGTGGAGCAGTAGATATCTCCATGATGCCCTATTAATATCTGCCTCATTGCATATGTCAGTATGTGTCTTATTTTTGTTCTTTCAAAGAAATTGTATTTTCTAGGGGGTTTTTTTAACTTCAAAATAATAATGAAAACACAGATATGTATTTCTAAACATACATCAAGGCCAAATCTTGCTCTTCACTGCAGCCATTACCCTGAAATTTGAGCACTTTGTAGTAAAAGCACAGTGCTATCTTGGAAAGAAGTTTGCATGGCAGCAGCCACACTGCCTTAATAAAATGCAAGTTTTGTCTCTCCCACATGCAAATTTTTTTCCCATAGATTTCAGCGGCCAGAAACTCTAACACAATCTGAGTATTTTGAAAAGAAACTAGTAGATGGATTAATGCAAAAGTGAAGTGCTCAGACCCTTTTGCAGGGGCTTGCACACTGGATTGTCTGCAGAAGCATTACTCAACCTTTCTGACTCCCTGAGGAAGGAAAAGAAGGAGGCATTTTCATTTTTCAGAGATGCATTTATGCTGGATAATCCTGGGCAAGGATCACTCCAGTGTGATTGTTTAATCATTTCTTTAAAACAATGCAAATGGAAGGCAAAGTTATTTTGATTCACCACAGGCTGAAAGGCCTTGGCTGAGATTTCATAGCAGACAATAGAAGAAAGACTGCAAAGAGATAACAAGGAAAACATGATTAAATCACAGAAGTGACATAAAATCAATAGAAGGAGGCAAGGATCAATAATTCTTTGCTCTGAGTAACAGTCAGTAGGGCTTGTACTCATTTTTAGATTTTTCCAAGATTATTTCCTCTTTGATTTGTGTATAGAGAGACTCTCTTTACAATATTGCTCTTTTAGCATTTTTATTAAAACTATTCTTTTGTAGGTATTTATTGCTTATTCATTTATGCTGGCTTATGCAGGAGCCTATGACTAATCACAAAATAATAATATAGAGCAATTATTTAAGAAAAGTTAATGTTACTTCATAGCCACAGTAAAAAGGAATTTTCAGCTTTTCACAGCTGTACAGCAGGTTTCATCTATTTCTTCATTTATTGTGTCAGTTCACAGTATTTGTTGCTAAATGTCCAGAAGGCAGCAACAATTCATTAAATCCAGGCATTCCAAAAGAGAGCAGATGAAGCAGAGATTCACCACCATGGTGTCAGAAGGATCTATTGCATTTATGCTGGCTTGAAGGAGGAAGAGGACCAGACAAATTGCATTCTGCAAATTGCCTGCATTTTACAAACCCATCACAGACCTGGAAGCCTATCTCTCAAGTTTTCCTAAAAATAACCTGTTACAAAGCTGCCCAAGCCTATACAATATTCCAGAATAAAAGACCTGTGCTGATGCAGACCCACAGCACCACCAATTCATCCCATGGTGTAAGAGAAGAATATAAATGGTCCTGGTCCTGGGTTAACAATTAACACAGTGCTAAGCCCCAGCTCCTGACAACTCTTCCTGTATCTGATTGCCACTGGGTCTAAAGATGTAACTGCCCAAATGTTGTGCCCCACACTTTGCTGTCACTGGAAAGCCCTAAGGTGATTGTGCAACATCCACAGATCCTGAAACTTCAATGTCAGCTTTCATAACTATCCTCTGTGGGATTATCCTACTGTACCAGCAGCTTTGACAGTTTAAAATTCATTTGTCAGGCTACAGAAAACATAAGTTAGGATTGCAAACCTTAGCAGGTAAAGAAAAAGTTGTTTTTCTTTGCAATCTAATGCTTTTTCTCTTAGGTTTCATTCTAGTCTGGTTTTCCTTTGGATCCTCAAAGTTTATTTAGGACAGGGGATAATGGCTTTAAACTCAAGGAAGGAAGTTTAGATTAGATATTAGGATGAAATTCTCTGCTGTGAGGGTGGTGAGGCCCTGGCACAGGTTGCTCAGAGAAGCTGGGGATGCCCCATCCCTGGAAGTGTCCAAGGCTGGGCTGGATGGGGCTTGGAGCATCCTGGGATAATGGAAGGTGTCCCTGCCCATATCAGGGTAGGTGGAACTCAATGATCTTTAAGGTGCCTTCCAGCCAGTATCATTCTATGATTCTAATATTATTTCCGCTTTATGAGGGTAGGAAATTATGAAACGCTTACCTGGATGACTCTCTTAACTGATATTTAAAACACCATCAAACCCCAGAACAATTTCACTGTTTTGACCACAATAGAACCAGGAGTTTGTCCCAAATACTTGGTAAAGTCAGGGCAGTTGGTAAGATCAAGTGGTTTTATGTCCTAGGAGGATTTTAGCTCTTACATCTAAAACCTGTGAAGAACCAGCTCAGTTCATTTTGATGTCCTTCTCCCACAATATCTGAAAGAGCTTCACTTCACAGAGAGCAGTTTGAAGTGGGAAAACACCATGACCAAGAGGTCCCTCCAAAAGCATTGAGGGGTACAGAGGTATTCCCTTCAAGTATATTCTACCTATAATTATCTCCCAACTCTTGTGTGCATTCCCTCAGGTGCTTTGACTTCAAGCACCTTCAAATACACCTGATTGTATAATGATAAACTTACTAAAATTGCAATCAATGGAGTTCTTCACAATCTGCCCTTGATCCTCTGGCCAGATGAAGCAGAAATCCACACAACGGAGCACACTCTGATCATTCTAGAGGTGGCAGAAGTTTAGAAAGAAATATATTGTAAGGACAAACAGAAAAGAAGAAATCCCACAGCTCTGGGAGATGAAACAACTGTTCACCTTTAAGTATAAGGAATGGGAGGTCTCAACAGCACACTCTGCATATTCTCTGGTGACTTCTACATGAGCAGAGTGCAGAAAGCATGGATCCCTCCTGATTTAGTGATCATAAGGACAGGAAAAAAAAGACAATCTGCTGAACTATTTGATCACTAAAACACCCTACCAAGGTGAAGAAGACAGTCGGAATAAAGCTGTGATGGCAGGAGTTTCAGCCACGTGTTAATGCTGCCAATTTTGGTAATAATTACACACTCCAGGAAATTCAGATTTCTGCCTGTACACAGGACTGGGAAAGTCCTTGAACACTTGGTCAATATCCAAGTGCACACAGTTGATCTGAGTGCCTCAGGTACATGAGGCAGGTACCAGAATTATGGAAAGCAGCATTCTCCAAAAATATCATCATTGCAAAATACTCCCCCTCAGTGGAAATTGGTTCATTATAGACTATATTAAGATAATATTATATGTCATATATAATTATATATAATATACATTATATATAATTATATGTAATATTACCACTGAAAACCATCTTGTTAGATCTTATAATCATCTCACAACATTTCCTTTCAAAGTCATGTCCAGTGCTGAAACTGGTTCAGAAGGGTCAAGAGGAGACACCAACAACTGTCAAATTTTGTTCTTTGGAAGCTCCCCAAGAAAGAGAGCACAGGTTGCCAAGTTTCAGAGGAGCTGAGATACCATTAACTTCATAGATCCTTCCCATTCAGGCCAATTCTTCCACAAATTAAAAAGGCTTCTGAGAATGGATTATAGAAATACAGCATAAATATGACACAGGGAATGCTTAATACAGCACCTACATTAGAATCAGAGATTCTAATGCATCTTTAAAGCAGAGTTGCTTGGTTTTGATTTTCTTACCTTGTAAATATAGTGGAAGAATCATGTATGTATCTTTGGCCATATAAAGCTCCTTCTAGTGATCCTCTAAAAACAGAAAGGAAAGAGACTCCAGCATCTCCACTGTTTGGACAGGACATTAGTATTTGGCAGGGATATAACAAATTACACCAACCTGTGTGAAATCCCTATTGCAAGGGAAAATGTAGAATTATGAGATTTCAACATCAGTCAGCTAATGGAAAACTCAGCCTGTTTGTGCCTTTTTGGTCTGTCTGCAGATTAGAAATGTCCATATGCCCTAGAAATAGCATATCACTAGCTGCTGTAACTGCCACGGCTAAAAATTGATCCCTGTAGATGACAAGGCTGGAATAATGGTGGGTGAACAGTATGGGACTGGGTGGTGGCAGCAGCCTATCAAGACTTAACTAAGTTAAATAAAGGATTAAGCAAAATCTGAATTCACTCTCTGCCCTGTGGCCCTCTCCATCAGTGTCAAAATTGTTCAAGGGCCAACACAGCTGGACCCATGAGACAGAAGGAAAAGTGATGAGTAAGATGATGGGTCTCTTTAAACTCAGAAAATTCTAAATTATTTCACTTTTGAAGTGTGTAACAGGCAATTATATGAAGAGCTGCACACAGCTTCATTTCACTGACAGTGGAACAGTGAACAGTGTGAATCCAAACACCCTCATGAGCCAGAGAGGTGTGATGGTGTAACACCACTGGGCAAACACAAAGGTTCAAGTGGCATCCCTGGACTGTTTGCACCTCCTTGCTCTGCTCACACCTTGCAAATGCAACCAAAATTGTTTCTATGTTGGCCAATCTAATCTATAATAATACCAAAAAAATCAGGAGCATTTTGAAGGCAATATTTTTCATGCGAAGGCAGCAACATGTCAGGCCAATGCCATACCGGGTAATGCTGCTAAATGGTAAACATGGAAATAGAATATTTGAGGAAAGTAGCTTGGAGAACATTAAAATGGAAAGAGATGTTTTCATTGTGGTATCAAAGTTATTCTCCTCTTCATGAGGACCCACAGGATTTACATTGCTACTTCAGCAAGGAGCACTCTGAAGCACCCCAGGTTCTTCTGTTGGTCCACAGTTCTTCTAAAAAAACACAAGAAAAAAGTCTCTTTCCTTCAGCTGAGCACACTCTGGGCATATAAATAATGGAAAAAGCAATCTGTAGTTGTTCAGGAGTTCTAGGCTTGTGTATTCTAAAATTTTCCTCCTGGAAAATATGCTGAAAATATGGGTTTCTAGATATTTCTTTTGCTCTGTGGTATGAAAAGGGAAAAAACCACCAAAATATTTAATGATTTTTTTTTTCAAAAATATCACATTTTAGTCTTCATATAGTTTTCAGTGATAAGCAGATACTGCCTTCAAGCTGGAAGTTTTCATTTAACTTGTTTTTAATTGCAATCAGGAGTTTATAGTACAACTATATATAACTCCATAAATCATCATTAAAATGCCTCCAGTCACGAAACAATGACCAGAACAATAATCACAAAAGTGAGAGATTTACACTCCAACTGAGACAATAGCACAAGAAAGCAAATGTTTGCACTCTTCAAGAATATCAGTGTTGTTTATAAAGTATGAGTAATAAAATCAATACAGTTGATATTAATCAGTATCTTGGGTGGACCTTGTTCTTGTACTTAAGATAGGCCTTCTGATAAGATAGTTAGCTATTCGTATTCCTTTCCAGAAAATTAAAATATATTTCCTTGAAGATATAACTTGCCAGCTATAATAACGTGCCATTATGCTGATGATTTACAAACATATTGTAAAACACAGCAATGCAACAGCTGTGGAAATAAAATAATCAGCCTTCCACCTCTCTGCTACATCGGGTCAAACCTCTTATTTGCCTGTAATGACAATAAGGAATAAATAAATACCCCAGTACGTGATGAGGGGGGTGAGGCTGGCTACTCCTGAGAATGTGCTTTGCATGGCAATCAATGATGTGTACTGAGGGAGCACATTTAACCACTCACTATTTATAGCACATGGAAAGGCTGTCTGTTCCAGAGACTCTTACCTAAGCTGAACTAGAGAGGCACTTATAAAATTGAATCTGCTGCTCAGAGCTTGGGCTCTGTTGTAAATTACAACCCATAGTCCTGCCTGGCTGCTGAGCCATGGTGAGCTCACCAGGCTGCTCTGTGTGCTTTTTATGCAGCTGTGTCAGGTGCACACAGGAAATAATAATCAGGAGGCAGAGAAACACATCACAGAAAAAGAAAATATTGAGCAAGAGCGGCTTCTGAAAGGATGCATTACTTTGTCTTTACAGTGCACTCCTGGCTCAGCAGCCCTGCTGCAGTCTCATATTAATGTTGGTAATATTAATCCAAACTCATGCCATTGTTTTGAAGAAAAGAGAGGAACTGATTCTTTGCAGGTCACAATCTTTCTCTCTGTTTTCCCTCTGATTTGTGCCTCTTTTATGGGGCTCTGTCGCGCTGTGACATTTGCAGGTCACAGTAGCAGTCATTGGGTGTAACACCTATTTAAGCTTATCTGCAGAAAAGAACCTGGCAATGATCTACCTGGAGCTTTTTACTGCTGGAGATGATCCAGGTTTTCCTTTCCTTCCTTGCCACCCCCTTCTCATCGCACGAAGTAAATACTAAACCTGCTTTGCTGAGCTTGTGTTTTGCAGGAAAGGGGCTGAAGGTCCAAGGTCAACAGAACATAACTTCCTTCAAAACAATGGAATTATTTGGGCCTTTCCATTGGCTTACAGAGAGCAGGTTTCTATCCCCAATCAGCACCACAAACAAACCTGAATCATTGGGCTGTACAGTGAGACACCCAGCACATTGGGTAATTCAGCTGGCTGACGAGCTGCAGCAAATTATACAGGTTTGGGTCCAAAATTAAATTTGCATTATTGCTGTTAAAATTAATCAGATAATGCTTTATTTGATTCAATTCAGTTAAAAGTCTCATAACAGTCCTTGCATACTTCCTACCTTTTGATTGAAGTCACTAAGAACTACCCCCATTGTGCAGGGACCAGCAAAGTAAAACCAAAATATTAAAAACTGTTTTGCCTGCCAAGCACAAAGAAGTGTTAAGCTGGCAGAGCTTGGAGCCTGCCAGAACCTCATGATTTCAGTGCTTGTGTTTGTCCAATAAAAATAATTCTGAGCATTTTAGATCTCAACACAGCAACTCACAGCATAAAAATAGAATGCTTTGGGATATCAGTTGTGCAGGCAGACATGCACTTTCACAGAAATCAGCTGCATCCCACAGAGCTGGGACTGCTTCTGGAAAAAGTTCATGCTCATCTGAGTCCAGCAATCCAGTACAGAGCTGCTGAAACACTGACCTCCGTAGCAAGATTGTCTTGTCTCAACCCACCACAATGGAAAATATTGTAGATTTAGGGAAGCATTGATGCAAAGTATGAGCTGGCATGGGTGATTTAGAAAGAAAAGAGAATGGTCAGCCTTTTTTTATTCCTCAGAACTATAAATCTTAGAACAGGGCATGTTTATTGCTATATACACGTGTGCGCACACAGGCAAAATGCGTCTAGAGGTGCTCGTGTGTCCAAAGTCTTTCCAAGACAGAAAGATCTGTCCCTGAAGACAGATTTATTGTTGTGACTGTTGTTGTTTCTCTCTGTAGAAAAGTATTTTCTTATCTTGGACCACATTTTTCTCAATACACAAGTCGAGTCTTGTCCAGGTAAGGTAATCAGAATAAGATCAAATGGACGAGAAGTTATAATCTGGCTGAAAAATCAGGTTTGAAAAATCCAGCATTATGTCTGTGAGCAGGAGAAAAGACCTCAGAGGCCTTTCCACCAGAAGTTCTTTCTCTGGAATAATTCTGCAGCAGGAACACCATGATCATGGTGAGACTGACAGGTTTCTTCTGAGCTCCCTCTAGTGAACCCAGTGACCAGCTCCTGCTCCCTTCCATTGAGACACCCTCAGCCCAAGCCAGATTTATAACAAATTGATATTTTCTTTTAGTGTAGACACTCCTTGCTTGTAGACATGGTTATTATTTTTCTCCTGAGTCACTGATGGAAGAAGATGAGGCTTTGGGAAATTAGGGGCGGGATCCTCTTATCAAATCTCTATCTGTAGCCCATGAGAAGTTCAACATTTACTATAAACCACATGTCTGGGCTCCACCTATAGTCAGCACAGAGAGACATAAATACCTCCAGAAGGCCATTCATTGCTGTCTATCTCTTTTCACTGGCAACAGGAGACTCCAGATAGCCCTTTCAGATTAGATAACTAAGTGTCAAAGGGATAAAATTAGGTGAGATGAATCTCCTATGATTTGACTTCTCCATTATGAGGCCCTGCTGTTACTCTTGTTTAAACATGTTCTTCTTTTAAAAAAAAATGTTCCTAGCTTCAGTCTAGAATGGTGACCACTTGCATTGAACAGAGCAGAAGCAGAGAAACCTTCTAAAAAGGATGAGCCCAGCACCATTCCAAAGCAGGCAGTAGGGTACCCACAACTGTCTCCAATGGAAAATAACTCCTGGATGTAAATGCTGAACATTTGAGTTCACTGCAAGTTCAGACAACCTTTGAACCATTGACGTAGAAGCGTAAATTCCCCAAGAACTAAGCAAATAGTTGCTGGGGTGAGTTCATCCTTTCTTCTTCTGTGAGACATCCATAGGAAAACATTTTCTTGAATACTTTTACACTGTCACAGATTGGGTTTCTACATGAAGAGATTATTCATTAAAATGTGACTCTGAGAAGTGAAACAAACTGATTATTAAAGGCTAAAATGCAACATCACCCAAAGGCACTGACTGAAACTGAGGTGCCATTGAGCCAGGGAGTGTGTAAATACCTTGGGGCCAGACTCATGTAGTTTTGATCCCATTGGATAATCCCAAATAGCCTCACAGAAGCCGATGGGATTGCTCAAGGAGTGTGTTACTCAATGGGAATAGAACCAAATTTGGTTTACCCTGAGGACCTTGTAAGAGCAAATAATATGAATTAAATACTTGGTCCTATTACAGACGGGAGTAAAGAAAACAAAACAAAACAATTAATTTCAAAGACCCATATTTGACCCAAAGTATAGGCAAAGAGATTACACATCATCCACCTGCTTGATGCTACATGTTTGTCATTCCCAATGAAAGAAAAAGAAATATGCAAAATTTGTGGGGAAAAACACAATCAAAATTTCTACAAACACTATTATTGGCAACCATATAAATGGACACATATCTCCATTGCACACTTCTCCTTCAGTTTGCTTTCTAATTTGAAAATATGAATTACACAGTCTGGTTAGGTCACATGACATGGCATTATTCTCTTTCTTGATGGCACAAAACCTAGTAAGAAATGGTTTTAAGCTAAATATTTTTCCACTGAAAACCTCCAGTTACATGAAAACAGTGATTGTGAAAAAGTCCCACTTATTTAGTGATAACACAAGGCCAGAGAGGAGGTTCTGGCCAGAAGAAAACATGTTTGTGTGTATGAGAAAGAGACAGTAAAAGTCTTAATACCCCAATGGCTAAGACATAATGAGGGATTATTTAAAAAAAAAAAAAAAAAAAGCGGATACTGTCCCTATGGTGATGAATTATTTATTCAAATTATCAAGTTCTCTTAGGAACGACTGGGAAAATTCACTCCCCACAGGGCACAGTGATTAGGACACATGCTGGAAACACGGGAAACCCCACCCTTAGTCTCCATTCTCCAGCAAGCAAAGACCATCCTGCAGTCTTCTGCATCTCAGGTGCAAGTGAAGACGGCTGGCAAGTATATTTTTCTTCTCACTTTTTTGTTTTGTTTTGTATTTGTGGAAAATCTGCTGGCTCTTTATTTCACCCTGATGCTAAAAGGGGTTCAAGTTCTTTTTACACTTAATGGTGGGAAAAATCCACTCCAAGTCCTGCCACTGAGGACTCACATCATTCGGGTATTTGGATTCACATCTGTTCAGGGAGCCAGCAAAATAACTGAATTTTGGAAGGAAATCAGGAAACTTTTAGTATGATTCCTTTCAAAAAAAAAAAAAAAACAAAACAGTTCTAAACTCATCTACATAAAGACAATTCCTCATTTAAACCTTCACCAGGGCAGGTAGAAGCAGGGCCCAGGAGTGAGCAATACCCACTCTGGGTCATGGGGTGGGGAAAGGACAGAAGTGCACAACTCCAGGAAATGCCTGGAAATGCTGGGACTCCTTTGAATCTGATCACTGCCTGATTGCACCACTGCACACACCAAAAACCACACTGGCTCTCCCAGAGAATGATGCAACTCTGTGGGAGAGCTACAAAGGTACCCTCTAATGCTTCCCTAGGTTAAGATGTCAGGGCTCTTAAAGGAAGTTTTCTGAATATCATCATTCTAACAACCTCTGTCCCCTGTGAAATAGATCTTTCAATGTGGAAATAGACAGGTGTTGGGAAAAAAGAGCTTTCCACACCCTATATGAAATCCCCTTCACTGAAAATCAACCAGATAATTGTTGGTAAATGTAAATGGAACACAAATAGATCTTCTTCTATTTTAACCTTCCTGTGTTTTGCAGCATTCACCCAATATTCTGCAGGTCATTAAGAAAATAAAGGTGTGTGAACATCACCAAGAAGTTGGGGACAAACTGGGAGTGAGCTGCAGATTTGAACCCTGTGTGTATGTGTGCATCTACACACATTACACAGCAAAATCTCATAGGGTTTGACAAGTTCATCTTTAACACAGATAAAGAATTTCAGTCAATGGTGGTGTGGCATAAAAATGATAACAGATTGCAGATTTTGATTCATAAACTGGGAAGTTACTGGAAACATTAATCAGGAACACAGCAGGGGAACGCCTAGAAAGCTATTGTTTAATTAAAGATAGTCATAACTACAGAGAAATCATGTATGGAAATCAGCATTCTCAACTCCTGGATATAGCACCATGCAAAAGCATAAACTCATACACAAAGGGTTGAAGGGCAGGTGACTCTGTTCATGAGGAACTGTCTATAGTTTAAGTTAATGCGAAATCAGGCCAGGATAGGACAGGAAAACTCAAAAGGATTAGTGTATGTGTGATCATTGCTCATATTGTTATGCCAGTGACCTGAAAGAAACAATGAACCAGGAGATTAAATTAACCAGGTTGTACCTGCACAGAGGTACATTAATGAGGAGTCATTAATGAGGACTCCAAAGCTAGGCTTAATTCACTGGATTAAGAACATGTGATGAATGAAACTGAACACTGCAGATGATATAGACTAAATAATAGAAAATAATACTAAGAACAAGCAAGAAGGATTAAAGAGAAGCAGAACTCTTTAACCCAGGTGAATTTTAGTGCTGGATTGCTCCAACAGCACCTGTTGGAGCAATCCCATCTTAGACAAAGCAGAACTAGGTTGCTGCAGTGATTGGTGTCTCCAGAGTAACATTTAGAGACTGAATACTACAGGAAACTGGATAATGCTGAAAAGGAAAGTTAGAAAATAATGGAGGGGGGGAAAAAAATAGACATAACTCCAAGACTGCAAATCAAAGGACACAAGTTTCAGACAGAACAAATGATCTACCATAATAGAGTTTCCGGAGACACAGACACAGTAGTGACCACTAAAGTGGATGATAAACCCTCAAACCAAAGGGAAAGTTGTCATATCTATTGTGCAAATCACTCCTGCACTTGAGTTCCATAACACCCTTTCCCCGTTGTGTTTGTTTCAATAACAAGGTAGAGAGCTGTTTGTGATTGCACACTTAAATACAGCTCAAAAAACTGGGACCATGATTTCAGTAATGGCTTGTGGTTGCCATTGTAATAATAATAATAATAATAATTTTAGTTTTGAAAGGATGCAATAGAAAGAGAAGTAATCCAGGGCACTCAGAGCAACACTTGGATTCAGGAAGTTTGTCTGCATCGACATGTTCAGAGAGGATTATTCACATTCATTATAACGAAAAGTACATCTATGGCACATGAGAGCCTGGTTCTGGGTCTTTTAAACTGGCAACATTCTTATGGTATATTTAATGTAAGGTTTTGATGATGAGAGAGAGTATTAGGAAGGTCTAAGCATACTGGGAATGACAGATGCCAAGACCCTGTCTCCATTATTGATAGATCTTTCTTGAAAACAAAAAACCTGAGAAGACAAGGCTGACAGTGACTAGTGAAGGCATCCTCACCTAGACTTCATTTTGCAGAGCAGTTGTAAATAGGAGCTATAACTCACAACCCAGACAGGACAGATCCAGATGGGCCCTTTGGCTTCCTTCCATAACAAAATCTTTAATTTTCCTGAAGAAAATAACAACTCTATGCACATGCTGCTTACTTCAGAGCAAAACTTGGTTTACAAACTCAAGCAGTTTAAGGATTAAAAAGTATAGTCTAATCTCAGCAAATGAACTTTATCAAAGTGCAGGGAAAATCAAGCCTTCAGGTAAACAGGAGCATTTGCCAAGTGGAAATCCCAGCTCTTTGTATATTTAGTAATGAGTGAAGATAAGATTTCTTTTTTTGACAGCATGATGGATACAATCATAAAAGGAATCATGCTGCTGTAACAGAGTATACTTGAAGAGTGAATTTGAAGGCTGTGTCTTTATTCCGAAACACAACTTACCTTTCTTTTATTTAGAGTACATGAAAGCTAGTTTTTCTGGCATGTGAAAATGTTAAAGTTTTTTGGTTGGTTTTTTTTTTTCTTTACTTCCTGTACCCCAATATGGATGTGTTCTGTTTAATTGTCAAATTCAGATCTGCTTCCCAGTTCAATAATCACTGACTCATTTAAGCATATTTATTTAAATTTTTTTTATAGATAGAAAGGTACAGTAAGCAAAGAAACACAAGGTCTCGGATGGACATGAGCTCATAAATTGTTGCATGTGATTCTGCTACTGTAGGTTAAAGGAGGGGGCAGCACCAAGAATGTGGTGAAACCAGCTGCTTTGAACCCTGGTATTTCAGCATAAAAGCCACAAATCTTCCATAGATTAAAAATGAAATTAGTTTATTGGTCTCAGCCTGTTACACTTTGGATGCTTAGCCACATCACAAAATGAATCAGATCTGATGTGACTGACAGTCTCTGCACTGAGAAAAACCTTGTAGCTGCTGGCCACTGATGACTGAAATCTAATGAGCCAGCTCTGCTGGAAAGCTCATACACAGAGAAATTCTGCTGTACTTCACTCAAGAGACAGAGCTCCAAGATGACAATCTTATTTATCTTAGCATTCACCTTGAAGGAGCTTGAAACCCTCACAAGAAGGACTTAACTAAGCACAGGTTCCAGAAGTGTGGTGGGCATTCATCTTAAGAGATGCTGTAATAATTCTTGTGAGATTCTCCTTTCCCTCAAAAATGTGCTGAGGAAAGCCCAGGGCACACTACTTCATAAAATTAAGCTCACAAATTGCACAAGTAACAGAGCCATATTCCAGCTCATCTCCTCCTTGGACCCAGGATGCATCAAGAGATTCCAGCAGAAAGGAGATCAAAGTGTGAAAACAGCTTACCCCACAACACATTCACAGGGATAGTCTCTGGTTCCATGATTGGCCTCAAAATGAGCTCATGAAGATGAAATTATAATTGTAGCTGATGTCATCAGGACAAGAGTCCAACTCACCTACCTGGGGAAAGATTCCTGGGGTCACTGACAGCTGTGCCTGGCTGGCTGTCCATGGAGGGAAGGAAGCCTCCTCCAAGCCAAGCCATGTCCTCCACACTACTTAGATCATGCAACAGACATCTGCAAGGCTGAACTTTCCCAGGTTTAACCTCTTATCAAAATTAGATACAGGACCCCAACATAAAATAAGATAATAAAATCATTAAGGTTGGAAAATACCTCTAAGATCATCAAGTCCAAAGATCTGCACCTTCACACCAAACAGTCCCAGCTGAGATCCTTCTCAGTCTGGTACTTGACAGTCTAAAAAATTAAAAAATTGTTCTATAGCAGGACTAAATGCTCCTTATCACTCTTCAACAGAGAATGAGCAAGTAAAGTGTACCATTCTGAAAGAAAAACCAGACATTTTTGCTCATATTACTTTTTGAAATGTCTTAAGTTGAAATTTTCTGCATTTCTTAGCAAGGAAGAATAGAACAGTGTTCTCAGGAGGCAAAAAAAAAAAAAAAAAGCTGGACAAGCTGGACAGTAGATTTTCATTCATAGATCCATGAGAAATCATCCACAAAGATACTCATTGCAAAGGTTGTTGCCTGCGGACCCCTGTTTCCCCAGGAGCAATGGTGAAGGAGAGAAGCCCATTTATGATCAGAGCTGAGAGTATTGGTGGCATCTCCAGCACAGGCAAAAAAATGGCTTCTAGTTGACCCCTAGGTGCAAATTTTCTTGTCTAAAATATGAGGATTGGAATATTTCAGTCATTCCCATAACAATTTCAGAGAGGAAGGATTGAAGATGTACTTCTTAATTTAATCTAGGACGAAAAATTTCCCAGCACAATAATTTTTAATCTTGTTTTTAAAAAGAAATTCAGAGAAAAGTTGTTAGATTTCTATGTCAAGACAAAAAAAAAATGTAGATTTTGATCAAAAATGTCAATGGTTTTGCTTCTTAGAAACATCTCTTTATAGTTTATGTCTGCATTTTAGAAGGATTACCTATTTGTTCTGGGAACTCTATCAAATTTGAAAATAAATTAAGTTATTTGGAGCTGAGATATTTATGATCTCCCATAAACTATATTAGACTTCAATAACTCTCTTAAGGCATTCTTTGGCCTGCACACATATAGAAAACCCGGTCTAAGAGAGTCCTACTCAAACAGGTTTGTTCAGAGAGGTGTCCATTCCTTCTGTATATATTCCCATAAAGTGGCCTGCTCACAGTGAGATGAGGGGTTTGAAGAAAACATTGGATTTTCTTTCCAATCTGGAGAGAAACAGGTTCCCTGATATTTTTTTGTTTTCATCTCTCTTGCTCTCAGCCCATGAAGCCTTTTTGTTCTGTAGAGAAGCATGAATAACGTATATTTTAAATACTGTAGCATAGATCTCAGAAACCATGCAGTGTTTTAAGAAGGCCTCTCCAAAGTCATGGGGATGTTTTACAGAAATAGAGAGTACAGATACTTTGTCAAAACAAGATCTGCCCTCTTTGAGCTTGTCAATGCATTGCACTGACATAATCAGAGGCAAATATTTGAAATCATGTTAATATGTGAATATGCCAGATTACGATATTACTCCTATAATTATTGACAGTATATGAACCAAACATGACTTTTATGGAGTCATTCCAGTGCATTTTGCCAATACAGATCAGGAGTAGTGTTTGCAATAATTTCTTTTGAAAAACATGGGCCTATAACCCTCAACAGGAAGTTGCATGCCTTCCTTGGGGAAGAAAAAGATTGTTCAGAAACTCCAAGAGTCTGAGAAGGATTCTTCAGCCCTCCTCTAAGAGGACTGTGTGGTCAGCAGTTACCTGTGAAGTACCTGCTGCTGGGAAATCTGCAAAGGGCAGAAAGGGGGAGTTGCAGTTCCCTCTTGATGAAGCACAGCAGATGATGTACAGTGTTGTAGCCAGTGCCCCTAATATGCACTTGCTGAAAAATCTGCATTTTTAATAATGAAGCTATGAATAAGTGTAAATATGCTGTGATCCTGATCACACCACAGGTAAAGATGAACATGATCCTGATCTGGGATCAGGAACCAAAGTTAGATAAGTTTCTTGGGATCGTTTCTTATAGTATCCCATGTGTTAGGCAGAATCTAAGAGGTTTTTAAACACCAAATTTGAGGATTCTAACATTTTTAAACTTTAGGGGCAAAAAAGATCAAACAAAAGAAAATCTCTATCTTAGATTCAGGGTGTGAGAGTGATTTAATACATTAAGAGGACTAGGATTAGAACCAGCAGCACTGGGCTTTTCAGTATCCCAGCCAGCTGGACTTGGCTTCACAGGTCTCAGTCTGTGTGGATCACAACAGGAATACACAATAGGTATAAACAAAGGCAGAATTTAATTACAAGTGCACATTTTTATTGCACAATGGTCTTTCAAAAATGCCCATGTGAAGTAGAACCGTGAGGCTGAGTTTGATCATTTGTTGGAGGTTCTTTGTTAAACAGAATGAGTGCAGTGTAACACACAGAATACGCTGACATCTCATGGGCCTGACATTTACTAAGGTAATAAATTAAAGTAATTATGTTAATGTATAATAAATGCATTCAACAGGAAATAAAAACTGCACAGTGCAAGAACAAAAAAAAATTGTTTTTCTAAGTGGCTGTCATGTACAGAACATTAAGATCTTAGAAGAGGTTTTTTGGAGGCTGATAATCTAAGCATAGATTGAAATAATCCTTATTTCTAGGGAAAATAATAGTAAGCTTTTAACATCAGATTAGAAAATGTGAATACAAATTAAAGATATCCATTATCTTCATTGTGTTTGTGACTTGAAAAATGAAAGATGTGGAGTTCTTTTGCTTCTTTCCTCTGTAGGACTTGCCATTCACAGCCTGATTCTTGATTCACCAAACAACTTGGGCAACATTATGTTACCTGAGTGACATTTTCAAAAGCCACTTATGGATTCAAGGAAGCACTGTGGCGGCAAGGCTGAATTAGTCACCACACTGCATCTCACCAACCATAACGAGCCACTCAGGCTCTCCCAGCTTCCTGCACCTACAAGCAACACGAACTTGCCTAGACTGATCCACAGCATCCAGCTGGGCTGGTGGATGAGAGGCTGGACATGACCCAGCACTGTGCCCTCGCAGCCCAGAAAGCCAATTGTGTTCTGGGCAGCATCAAAATTATTAGGTTGGATGTTGGAAAATGTTCTTCACCCACAGGGTGCTTGGGCACTGGAACAGGCTCTCCAGGGCAGTGGTCACAGCACCAAGGCTGACAAAGTTCAAGAAGAATTTGGACAATGTTCTCAGGCACATGGTGGGATTCTTGGGGCTGCCCAGTGCAGGCCAGAGACTGGACTGTGATGATCCTTGTGGTTCCCTTTGATCTCAGAATATTCTGGGATTCCATGATTGTATGGAAAAGAATGGTGTCCAACTGGCTGAGGAAGGTGATTCTGAGGGAGGTGATTCTGGCCCTCTGTTCTGCCCTCATGAGAGCCCACCTGTCTCCAGCTCTGGGGTCCCCAACATAAGAAAGATATGAACTTGCTGGAGCAAGTCCAGAGGAGGCCACAAAGATGCTCAGAAGGCTCGAACACTTGTCCCATGAAGACAGAGTGAGAGAGTTGAGCTTATCCAGTCTGGAGACTTGAAGGCTCCGGGGACACCTTATAGCATCTTCCATTACCTCAAGGGACCACACGAGAGCTGGAGAGGGACTTTTACAGGGGCATGGAGGGATAGGGGAAGGGGAAAAGGCTTCAAACTGAGAGAAGGGAGGTTGAGATCCTAGGAGGAAATTTTTCCTGTGAGCATCGTGAGGCCCTGAGAGGTGGCTGATGCCCCATCCCTGGCAGTGTCCAAGGCCAGGTTGGATGGGGCTTTGAGCACTGTTCTAGTGGAAGGTGTCCCTGTCCAGGGCAGGAGAGTCAGAACTGGATGGTCTCCAAGGTCTCTACCAACCCAAAGCATTCTGTGATAAACCTATCCTGTACATTTGCCACAAGTGAGGATGCCTTCTCACAGTGACTTGTGAAGCTGTCACAATTCAATTCTGTTCCAGAGATTGCAGATGCACAGCTCATTGCTTAAAAAGGATCACTGTGCTGCCAAATCACCAGGAGTCCTTAAAACCTTTTCCCCCTTGGCTCCAGCCAAGTTCAGAGACTACTGCTGGCCAAAGCTCAAAATGGTTATTTACACAAAAAGGTGTTTAAAGGGAGAGTTTCCTGTTGGCTCCAAATAATTAATTCTTTCAAAATTACTGAAGCTCACACATCATTTAAAACTGTCTATTCAGCATAGATACTCCAATTATGTAAGTATCCAGTTCTGTTTGCATCACTCTGAATATAATTGCTGCAGCAATATCTGGAGATGAGTTTGGCCAGAAAGCTTTAAAATGTGTGGATGACACCTTCAGCTAAGAAAAGCGATGCATTTCTCCCACTGCATCCTATCAGAAACAGCTGAGGACTTTATAAAAGTTTCATTTTGCTACATCAGAGTGCAAATCATAATATGCCTCATTCTGTAAATTGTTCCACTTACTTCAATGGGCCTTTACACAGATAAGGTGAAGTACAAAAAGTACAAATAAAAGGGTAGGCTCTTTGAAGAAGAGATGTTCTTATATTTGTCTGGGTAAAGCAGAGTAAGGTGCTTCTCTCTTGGCTTCTAAGCTTTGCTGCAATAAACAAAAATGAATAAAAATAGCAATATCAAGCTGCACCAATGTCTGCAGCTTGTTTGGCTTGCCCTGGGATTCAACTGGATACTAATGCACAAAAATACTGATTAAAGCTGAGCAGTTTTGCCCCAAATTGAATTCATTTTAACAGCATAAAGGAAAGGGAAATATTATCCTGCTCTTTGCTCAGCATATTTAGATATAATGACATAATATGCACACATTCCAAAAAATTGCCTGTCTTCAGGTAGTGCATTTTGGAGTGATTTCAAATTCCCTTAGGTTATATCAGCAAAATGCTTTCCCCTGCCTCAAAAATCACTAAGCTCTCAGTGCCCAATTGTCTTTGTCACCTTGTTTACATGGTGGGTAATTTTCTAGCCTACGGTCTGTGCCTTATTTTGTCAGGCTGCCCTTATGCTACTCTGTGACGATTTTCAAGTCTCCATGCATAAATTATGATTTATTTTGCTTTCTGAAAGAAAGGCTGAGTGAAGTAATAGAGTGTGGGGTTTTTTTAGTTTTGTTTTTTTTTTTTTATGATGAATATTTCAAGAGTGTGCTTTTTCCTCCTGAAGAAAACTCTGCACCTCCAGCAAGTATTTTTTTTTTCTATACAGAAAAATAAACACAGAGAAGAGCTGAAATAAAAACAGCATCCCTTCTTGTTTGAACCTTGAAAGATGCAGAGATCTCACAACTCCAGCACTGGGGTGAGAGATGCATCATACTCCTTGGTTATCAATGTTAGTTTGCATTTAGCATGGTTCACTGTGTGCTATGGTATTGCCACTGCATTGTTACTCCATGCCCACAAAGAAGCCATGCACAGAAAACATGGTTATATGAATAAAAAAAGCATCAACATCAACTCTGCCTGATTCTGAGCACTAATGAAGCAAATTGCTCTTCAAAACTTACTTACATGTTTTTACAACAGCAAGGAGCAAAAGATAAGGCCATAATTGAACTGTTGCCCAAAGGCAATTACTGATTGGAATTGATTCATTCTACAAACAAATTTGACCAATAGATTATTTGTCATGTTACAGCAGATTTGGGCAATACTGCTGCAGTTGTGAAGGAGACACAAACATCCAGCATGAATAGTTAACACAGTTTGTTACCCTGTAGAGCTGCTTGTTGAATTACTCACTGGGAACTGAGCAGGGCACGCTACTTTGATGCTATAAAGCCATAGTGTTACCTCCCTGCTTTTATGTATGAATCTCAGGAATTGTTAACAGCAACACAAGCAGTTTGCTCTGAGCAACACAAATGTGACGGACTTAACATCAAAGTGATGCAAAATCCACCGAGAACAACAGAAAGGCTCCTATGGAATCCAGAGGACTTTGAATCAAGGCCTACCAGGGCCAAGTCTGCTGTTCTAATGGGTTTTCTAAGGGGATCCTGTGGGAAAATGGAAAAAGGATTCCAGTTTCTTGAATCCAAGGTCTACTGCTGCTTCGAGCTACTGCATCTGCAAAATCACTGGTTCAGCCTCTTTCCTCTTCCAGCCCATGACAAAACAGCACAGGAGCTCTGAGCTTCATGGTTGCACGAAGGACTCTTTGCATTCAAGAAATTTCCCTCCCTCCCTTCCTCTTTCCCTCCCTCCCTCCCTCTGTCCCTCCCTTCCTCTGTTCCTCCAGTAAAGATGCTCCAGAATCCATCCAAGGTAAAAGAAATCATTGCTGCTACTCAGAAGGAGGCTGCATGAAAGAGGTCCTTGCATCACCAGCTGTCAGAGGATAGTGGGGTTGAGGTGCTGATCTTCCTGCAGTTACCCAAGTCCTTCCACACTTGAAGATCAAGATGCTGAACTGGGCACTGCTAAACTATTTCTCAAACCAACATGGAAGCTCAGAATGATGTGCAGTGTGACAGACTGCTCCTTGTTCTGGCTTCATACAGGACTCAGAGCTGTGTCAATGACAGGGTTTCTGCAAAAATCAAGGTTTTGGTTTTGTCATTGGAAGCCCCACATGGCTTGAGATGAGAGAGCAGAAGTCTTCCTGAACTGTCACACAATCCAGTTGCAGATATGAACAGTGAAAGATGTTCTGAGGTTTTCTGATGTTAATTTAAGTAACTTTATGAGTTGTCCGTGTGGAGGATTGGGCCCTTCCCTGCTCATAAGGACAGCTGATGGAGCATCCCACATGTCATTTCCTCAGCTCCCATATCTACATCTTCCCTTGGAAAGGACAGGGTTTTGTTAAGCTTTCAGGAACATTTCAAAGGCCTTTTTTCTGCTATCAAGGTGTTTTAGAGGGAAAGGGCATAAATGAGCAATGTGATAGATACAGAGAGTTCTTATTTTGGTTGGGCAACAGATGAGGCATGTGGGTAATTTATTGCACTATAATTGTGTTATGTGATATCGATGCTGCAGTATTAATGACTGCAAAGTGCCCAGATTGATTCAGATGGCCATTTACTGTCATTATTACAAATCTAAATAAATAAATAAGAGCAGTTGAACTGATGTAGCTGAGAAATGTTTCAAAGTCACCCGGTGACATACATGTAGGCTCTTGTGAACAGGGAGTGACTCAAACAATATTTGGGACACTTTTTATTGGGGTCAGAAAGAAATAGAACAATTAAGTCATTTTCAGTCATATACAATATATTAGGAACTGTTTTAACAAGCGCATTGCTAAACTGACTGTCATGAACAAAGAGTTTTAAAAAGCTGGGGTGTAAATATGCCAGGGAAAAAGAAAGAAAACATGTAAACTATGCTCAAAAATAGTCTGCAAATGTAGGGAAACAAGAAAAACTAAGACAATCATGCACATACCTCTCCTGCTACCATGGCCCAGTGAATACAGTGGTTACCATGGCTGGATCTGGCTATGAGGTGGACTTTAGAGGGCAAGCTTTGTTTCTGATCTCTGCCCAAACAGAGAGCCTTGATCCAGTCTGTTGGTTTGTGTACTTTGAACGAGCCAACCTCACACTGCAAGAGCCAGCAAGTTAAGTTTGAATTTATCTCATGCCTTCAGGTTTCTCTTAGCATCCCCTGTCTGGCTGTCATATCGCACAGAGGGGGAGATGCACTATCACTCGATATTCCAAAATATGACTCTGCATTTTTTCCCTAAAACACAACTGTGCAAGTCAGACAGCCAAGAATTACTTGCATTTCCCAATTCTTTTTATGTATCCATGGGGGTTTTTTTCTTTCTTTTCTGAAAAGAAAAAATTAAAATGTCGATCTTGCTAAAAGCTAATAATTTCATTAATCATCTGTGGGGAGTATTAATATATATTAAATACAGGCTCTTTATTTACGCTAAACATTTTGTTAGCTTCCAGAGTCATTGATACTGAAAAATATGAGAGCAAGTCTCTTGGAATAAATAGCTTCTTCATACTGAGGTATATTTGTGGATAGGTGGGACCCAAAGACAGCCAAGTAAGAACCTGCTGGTATTGATCTGCATGGAGAAAAAGATCTATTTTGGCTCCTCATACACCCACAACCTCTAACGATCATTGACTCTGTTGCCCAGATAAATTCCTTAGATAAACAACCAAAACCCAAATTAACATACGAACCATTAATAATCCAGTCAACAATTTTTATAACAATGACAACAAGAAAAAGATACGATTTCTTTTGAAGGTTTATTCTTAGCAATGTTTATGTGATGTGAACTTTGAATCTAAGTCACCTGCCAACAACCAGGAAAGCAAGTCAACTTTACAACTGAGACTAAACATTAGATATTCTTGTACTCATGGCTGCTGCTTCATCTCAGTATGTCCTCATTTTACGGGCTATCAGAAGCTAAGAAATATGTGTTGTGGCCATTTCTCACCTCACAATTCAATGGACAGAACAACAAGAAAAATAATATTTGGATATTTGGCTATAAAGCTGTTATTTGTGTTTTTCAGTTTAAGAAAAGTGAAAAATAAAGCTCCAAAACTTGCCCATTTGGTATGTTGCTGCTTTTTTGTCTTTGTCTTTTTTTTTTTTTTTTTTTTTTTAGCTTAACACCTGCTTTCAAATTTCTGCTGCAGAAAAGCTGTGTAAGCCGTGAGGAAGGTGCTCAGGGGTTACTCCCAACATCGAGCTCCCCTAGCGGCTGCTTCCCTCCCACCGTTCCCGTGGACAGAAACACCTAGCCTGGGATTTTCCCCATTCATGACCAGAAGGAAATGATTGCAAAAGGGATGTGGATACAATCCAAGAAGGAAAAAAAAATTATACTCAGTCTCACCTGGGACTTTTGGAATGAGAAACTGTTGGGTTATTCAAGGAGAAATGAAAAGACCTAAAAGAGAAATATAAGGGTTTCTCTATAAACCTATAATCAGACATTACATATTGCCCTGATGAAGATATAAGGAAACCTGTGGGAAATTCTGCTTTAAAGTTTGGTTCAACAGCAAATACACAACAAAACCTAGATAACAATGTCTTATGAATCATTCTGCCTACAAAAATTTTTGCATGTATGATGAAAGGCTCTATTGACCATATCCAAGACAATGATCAGCATTAATCCACTAGCAAATGGATATAAAAACTGCAAAATCAATGCACAGTTATTCTGGAAAGCAAATATTTTCTACTTCTCCATACACACAAAATGTTTTCTTTTCTTGTAGCAGAAATGCTCACAGACTAATGCCAGACTAAGGGCACAGTAAAGTAATACCAGATTTCATCTGCATGGCATCCTGAATTTTACCATCAAAGCAAAATGTGTGGAAAACTACAAGCTTAATTTTTCTTGTTGGTGCCAGGGTTTTGGCATTTTTGGAAGAAAACACCAAAGAACAAGACTTGTTCTGATTGTCATGATAGAGGTGCCAGCTAGCCAGTAATTCTGAACTGAAATTTCCAAGTTGACTTTCAAGATAGGTATTGCAATTCCACAAGGATGGGCAACAAGGATGTGCACCAATTCCTTTAAAGAAAATGGGTTAACACTGCCATGAAGGAGGGTGGGGTATATAAAAGAATCAAACGAAACTTCAGGTGAAAATCCTTCCTGAGTGTCCTTCTATTTACACCAGTTTTACTCTAGTATAACCTCTGTTTTCACTGAAGTTATTCATGATCTGCTTCTTGTTTGCTGTGATCCCAAATTTCTTGGGAAGTGCCACAGGTGCAAAGAGGCTACAAGGTTTCATGCTCTAAAAATGGAGAATTTATTTTTAAAATTATACATGAGGACAAATGTTGGCTATTAAGGATGATAAATAGCTGAGATCCAGTTAAAAGTCACACAGCATTTGCTTGTGTAGTTATCTGTATTTTGAGATTCATCAACTAAAATGTATCAGCACAAGGAAAATTTGGAAACTTCAAATGGCCAATGAGCAACCTCTCTTGCACACTCTGAACCCTTCCTTAGCTTAATGCAGAGCCTGCAGCCATCAGCAAATCTGGATTTCATAAAAAATAAGGTAAATAATGTCTGATTCTCAAAGAACTTGTCTGGGGGTTGGGTGCATCCATCAGTGCCTCTCTGCAGCCAGGGCTGGGTGGGGATGGCCCAGGACAGCGCTGGCAATGGCCCCATCCATGCCACCACAGTGGGAGCTTCCAGTGGGTTTGGCTGAGCCCCTGGAAGAGCCTGTGTGTCAGTGAGGAGTGCAGGGCCATGGGGCTGTGCTGGGTGCCTGCACTGGGACTCACTGGGGTTCGTAGGGGATGCTCCACCATGGTGTGAGCTCCCAGTGGGTTTGGCTGAGCCTAGAAGATCCTATGTGTCAGCAAGGAGTGCGGGGCCGTGGGGCTGTGCTGGGTACCAGCACAGGGACTCTGTGGGGTCCATACTGAAAGCTCCAACATGGTGGGACTCTGGTGTGGATCAGGGTCTCGATGACCCAGGGACCCCAGCACTGCAGCAGGGCTCTGGAGGTTGTGAGGAGCTCCACAGTGGACCTGGCGCTGTGGGCAGGGCAGCAGAGCCGGGCACTTGCACGGAGCGGCCTCGCTCAGGGGCCTCCCCGGCACCCTCACGCTGGGCAGCCCTGCGGGACCCGGGGCCTATGGGGACCGCGGTGGCCGTGGGCTCTGGACCCTTCAAGGAAGGCGTCGGTGCCGGCCGGGGGCTGCTGCAGCTCTGGGATGTTTGCTGTGGGAGGTGTGGGGCGGGCAGGGCTCGGCTCGGGGCTCCCCGCAGCCCGGGGCCGGGGCTGGGCCGGCGGGCCGGGGGCAGGGCCGGGACCCCCGCCCCCCGTGCTGCCGGCAGCGCGGAGCGGGGACTCGGGGGCTGTTGTTTTCCCAGAAGCTGAGGCATTTAAATAATAATTAAAAAGAAAGAAGAAAAGCTCCTGGTGGGGAGGAGAGGCAGGGCGCATCCCGGAGGCTCGGCGGGGCGGGCGGGAGCGCCGGCCCGGTTCCCCCCCGGCTTCCCCCGGTGTCCCCCTCGTACCCCCGGCTCCCCCCGCCCGGCTCCCGGCGGGGCCGCCGCCAGCTCCAGCCTGCGCTGAGGCTGAGCAGAGCCTCCCCGCTCCCCCAGCTCTGCTTTCTTTCACATCTAATTTGATAGGAGGGGGATTTCGAGCTTCCCACAGTTACAACTTTTCTTGATTTCTCCCTTCCCCCCCCCCCCTCGCATTTATTACTTGCATTTAATTAATTCCTTCTTTGCGTTTCCTTTCCCTGTTAATCTTTGGGTGACTGCTTTGTACATATGGCAATCTGATAATGAGGGAGTTTGTCCTTATTCTCTAGACTTCTTCACTGCGATGTCCACCCATCCAGTGCCTGGGATATCGATCTTCTTTCCATGGGGAGGGGGACAAGGTAAGAGGGGTGATAAAAGTTTTGCAGTATTCCACACCATTAAGAATAGCTTTTATTCCTTGGCGCTGTTTAATCAACTGTTATATCAAGTCATGCTGTTTAGGCAACCACATCAAAAGAACATACCCTCTTTTGTATAAATTATATATTCCTTGTATCTGTCTTCTCGCATGCACGCAGACGGGGAGATAAAACTTAAGTTTGTTTTTTAATAGCATGAAGCAGGTATTTAGCTGTTATACAACTTGTTTCTGCAACTAAGTTGGTTGATAACAACCCAGGAGCCAAGCTACTGACTTTCTAACTTTTTACCCATTTCCAAGTCAAAACGCCTCAATTTAAAGGTCGGAAAGAGAAATCGACGACTCACTGAAACTCCACAAAGAAACATAAATAGCAGAAGAAAAGCATAGTCTAAGAAAGATGAAAGAGCACCAGTTAGAGTCGGCACCAGTTAGAGTTCGGACCACTTCTTTCACCTCTTTTCTAAAGTTTACCTGAAAAGACTACTTTGTCCCTTGAAAAGTCCGTGCTGACCTGTTTGTTGCAGTCTGCGGATATACAACTTTTTTACCACTTAAAACTAATTTTAAAATCCATTTTTAGGGTTTAAGTTGGTTACTATTCAGCTCAATGTCACAGACCAGAAAACTTCCATCTAGTTTTTCACCCCAAAGAGCTCTTTTTATTTCTTTGTTTTTTCTTTTTCTGCCTCTTTTTCTTTTTCAAACCCCACAACTCAAATAAAGTTTATTTTTTTGGATGTATTTTATTTTTCTGAGAAAATGGACTTTGAATTACTTTAGCACACCATCCTGGAATTTCTAAAAACTCCTAAAAACTTCTGAAACTTTCTAGATCCTAGGACAAATTGTTTTTTCTCAGGAGGAAAAGCAAATGAGCACTTTGCAGGCAGAGAAGTGTTTGTTCATATGGAACTCTACTGTTCTGTCTAACCTGCTCTATCAGCCTCATCTCTGCAATTTTGCTCGTCTCTCAACACCTTTGTCTGATTAGTAGCTTTTGGAGATCGGGATAAAGACATCACTTGCCACGCTGCATGAGATAACAATTAATTTAACATTAAACTTATCCCCTTTCCATTCACTTTGCTTGGATCGATCTCTGTTAATTGTGTTTGCGGATGCTTTCAACACTATGCTTTTCTTAAAAACTTAATGACACCCCGCAAGGAGGTGTAAGAGTCTAAAACGCTCCTCTCCGACTTTGACCAAAGAAACAAAGAATATAGCCCCAGCGTGCTCAGGAGACCATCTATTTTTAATCAGTTGACTATTCGTGCACTTCCGAAGATACAACGTTGTTTTAAACTGGGTGATAGTCATGATTTTATTTAAAAAAAAAAAAGTGCCCCATTGCAGTTGTGTGATACACAAGTCAGACACACTAACTTCATTTAACTGCCGCTTCGCATCAGACCTGTTTCTGCTGTTAAATGGTCATTTATCAGCTAAAAGGCGAGTGTGTTTAAAAATGTATGTCTTTGGGAGGGAGAGCAATCTCCCTTTTCAGGGGCAAGAAACCTGTTACAAAGCCATTTAGGTGGGTGCCCTCTGAAATGGCATTATTCCCCCCCGGGGCGTTAATATTATCCAAGTATGTTCCTATTTGCAAGGCTCCCCGATAATTCGGCATTTTATTTAACCACAACTGCCCTTAGAAACTTGATTTGCACTGAAGCAGCCTGCTAATCTTAATTTTTTTCCCCCTCTTTCAGAGAGGCATCTGTTCCTCTTGCTGACAAATGTACCATTCTGCCAAGAAAGTTTTTGGAGGAAAAAAAAAAAAACAGGAGAAGAAAAAAAAAAGAAAGAAAAAAGAAAAAAAAAAAAAAAAAAAGCATGTAATTGATGTTATCCCAAGAAAGCGCGATCTCCACCCCTCTCTGCTCCAAGCCCTTCAGGTAAAAGGAAAAAAAAAATCTTTCAAGAATTTGTTGCCTTTTTGAGGGTTAACATCAGAAGACAAGCTTGCCTCGCCTTGGCCAATCAGCTCTCGGCCCTGGCAGCTATAATATAGAACTAAAGGCAGACTCCTCTCACTAGCGTCTTGCTTTGCTACCATTAAAATCAGACCCTTTTTTTGTCTCTCGATTGCTGTCTCCCGACCAAACTCCGATGTGTTCCGTTATCAGCGACCTAAAGCCTGCCATTCCAGCACCTGTCTTGCTAGGGATCGGTGGATAGTATACGATTCAGAAAGCAGACAAGGACATAGGAGGAGAGAGAGCTCTAGAGAGACAGCCAGGGATAGGCACAGAGAGCTTTGAAGTAATTGGATTCAATGGACGAAATGCTGCTGTTGACAAGAATTCTCTTGGTGGGCTTCATCTGCGCTCTTTTAGTCTCCTCTGGGCTGACTTGTGGACCAGGCAGGGGCATTGGAAAAAGGAGACACCCCAAAAAGCTGACCCCTTTAGCCTATAAGCAGTTTATTCCCAATGTGGCAGAGAAGACCCTAGGGGCCAGTGGAAGATATGAAGGGAAGATCACAAGAAACTCCGAGAGATTTAAAGAACTAACCCCAAATTACAACCCTGACATTATTTTTAAGGATGAAGAGAACACGGGAGCTGACAGACTGATGACTCAGGTAGAGCCACAGAGATACCTGTATTTGTGTTTGTTAACCTCTCTGAGCAATCCTAAAGGACGCATCTGTCTTAGTATTTTTGAAAGCCCCCCCCTTTCCCTCTCCCCCTCTCCCCCCGCCCCTCCAAACTCGACTAGTTTCCCCATTGAATGTAAATAGCATCTATCCGGCCAAGTTAGCCGGGGCTGGAGCCGGAGCTGTTTCGATATTTGGTGGGGGAATCTGTGTGATACTTACAGTCATTGCCGTGCCATGGCGTTCCCTGTAACTTGGTTAGAGATTGCTGTTTGCATTTGTCCCCAAGGATGCACTTTGATCAAACGAATTGCATACAGCTCAGAGGACCCCAAGTGTATAGTGACCGCCAGGCCACCCACTCATTATTACAAACGTAGTCCGCGGTTGCTGCGCCGGCTGACTTGATTTTTTTCTCTATTTATTTTATTTAATTTCTCTTTTTTTTTCTTTTAATTTCATTTTAACCTTCTATATTATTATTATTGTTGTCGCGAGCATATTCTAAATTTAGTAGGCATGCAGTCGTGCACTCACAAAAGGCAGCTGAAGCCGGATCGACCATTCCTCATCTGATTCCGTATTATATAGCTCGTATTGCAATACCATCATTTGCAATTGTGCCCATCAGAGCGTAAATATATTGATATTTCTTTAAGGATGCTCGCCGCCGATGCTCTGGTACTTCCATAGGGGAGGGACTTGCAACTTATCGGCATTGCATCACCTTCTGTTTTAAAAAATCTGATGGCACAAGGTTTACAACTGGGTAAATATTGGATTTCGGGTGGAATCGGATTGCGGAACTATTTTATGAACAAAAAGAAAGAATGGGAAAAAAAGATAAAGGTGAGAGAAAGAGAGAGAGAAAGAGAACCGCTCCGAGTCACCTCGTAATTATAATTCATGCTCAACAGAGAGCTCAGCGAAGTCAATTGCTCTGCTAATCCCGGAGTTTCAGAAACTACATGCAATCTAGACACTGGAAATGGGTTTCCTCCAAATATAGGTCAACAGCGCTTTTTTAATATTAATACATTTAAGCCCCACCTTCAGTGCTAGAGCAGGACTCGCCTGGAAGGACTAGGCGGGGAGTGGACGCGGGGAAGGGGGGGTGGGGGGTGGAATTTCCCAAACTCTCCCCGTTCCTCGGCCTGATTTTCCGCACGTTGCCGGGTCTCTCGGGGCGAGGGACCGGCGGCCGCCACCATCTCCTCCCGACCACCTTAAATCGCACCGCACCTCGGAGCGCGGCGGCGCCTCCGCCCGCCGCCGCCGCCGCCCCGCGCAGGGCTGCGGAGCGGAGCGGAGCTGGTGCCGGTCCCCGCTCGGGCGCGGCCTGCGCCCCTCCGCGCACCCACGCTCCTCCGCCCCCGCTGCCTCCGGAGCCGCATCTCTCGCATTTTCAGCTCCACTTACTCCCCTCGCGTATCGATCGCGGCGGCTCGGGTTTCACCCTTCCCTCCGCAGCCCGGCGGCAGCGGCGGCGGCGGCGGCTCCGCGGGAGACGGGCTCCCGCCGGGGCTCGGCGCATCCCTCCGTGCGCGGCTGCGCCGGTGCGTGTGCGCGGCGGAGCGGAGCGGAGCGGGGCGGCGGGCGCGGGGGGCGCGGGGGGATCCGGGCACGCTCGGGAGCGGGGCGCTGCGGGCCGGGGGCGCACTGCGGGCTGACCCCGGCCCCGCGGCTCTCCCGGGGCACGCCGCTCCGGCTACGCGGCTGGCCGCTCCCGCTGCATTAGCTGGCAGCGTCTGAACTCCTGACCTTCTGTCAGCTTCCCTCAGACGAACGAAACGAAAACAAATACTTTTCCCCCCCCTCTCCTTCAGTGCTTGTTCCCGTGCCTTAGACACAAAGGGGGGAGGTGGGCTGAGAGCGGCGGGGCCGGGGAGGCCGCAGGGCCGGGTACCCGCGGGCAGAGAGGGGAGCGAGGTCGGGGAGCGAGCGGGGCTCCGGCACCCCGGGCTGGGCAGGGAGCGGGAAGCGGAGCGGGGCCGGGCAGCGAGCACTGCCTGCCCTCGCTCCCGGGCACGGCCCGGGGTGCGGTCGTGCCACTGGCCTCCCTGCCTTGCTTTCCTCTCCTTCTCTCTCTCGCTCGGCCGGGAACCTCTGGTTAAATCCCAGCCTTTAAACTCCGGCCTCGGGAGCCCTTCAACCATGGAGAGATCTTTCATGGACAGAATCGTTAAACTTGCAGAGTGGTTGCCGAATGCATTAGTCGCTAGTTAATATTAACTCCAGAAGGGTGGGGGAGAACGCAAACAGAGGTAGGTAAGTCAGGTTCTCAACTTTGCAGGTGACACCAGCAGTTTGCTAAGGGCTCCCCCCTTCCTCCCTTTCCTCCCCCGCCACCCCGGCCATTGGCTGGATCGGGGAGAGAGATAAGGAGGCCAGGTCAGTATGATAAAGCTGGAATTTGTATGAAATAAAATAGCAATCTCGTGTAATGCAGGCAGACAACCAGTGCGTGATGTGAGGAATTTAGAGATCAACTTGGCATTTAGGAAGCCCACCAGGTTGTTTACACTGACAGGTACCTGTTAAGTGTTTCCTTCAAGCAATTCATTTGTGAAGAGATTAGGAGCTGGCAGGAGAGGGCTTGTTGAACAACTTTGCCTCCACACAAAGCGTTAGTGGAGGCAGCCCTGCTGAGCTTCACGGTGGCTGAACAGAATTGGGCTTGATTTGTGGCACACGACCCGATGAATTAATAAATAGTCTGGGCTTCACGGCTTTTGACTCTGACAATCCAGCTCAGGCAGTATAAAAGGGAGAAAAGTCCTTTAGGAGGCCGTTTCTCCTTCTTTATTTGGCCTGGAGCCGGGGAGTGGTGCTGGCAGGGCCGGAGCGGCCAGAGGAGCCCCCCGGCGCTGCCCGCGTCCCTGCCCGCGCCCGCTCTGCCCGTGCGGGGCACGACATCGCCATCGCCGTGTCGCGCAGCGCTGTCGCCTTATCGGCAGCTGGGCCGTTTGATCCTTCTCCCCCTTTCCCCTGTAAATCAGTGATGGAGCGTATCTATCCACTCAGGTGTGAGAGGAAGAGAGGGAAAAAATAAAATAAATCAAACTCAACTTCCTTGTCCCGCTGCACTTTGCTGCCGGGAACGGTGCCGAAATCCAAACACCCGTCTCTCTCCATAAAACGGTAGGCCAGAGAGTCCAAAGTGAGCTCGTGACTGTGTTTTATATCTCTCGGGGACTTTTATATCTCTTTATATCAACCTGTGTGTTGCTGGAATCACTTTTATGGCTGTTGGTGAACACATGGAAACTTCCTTGCTAAGCAACCTTGTTACGTCCCTAAAAGTAGCGTCGTCTGAGTAATGGAGGGGCTTTGGGTTCCTGGGAGCTGTGAAAGGGGGACTCTGTGGTGTTTATTGAGCACACTGGGGAGGATGGTCCTGCAGAAGGCCAAGCATAGCAGTCAGGCCAGCAAAAGTGTGGGGAGAGCAGCTTACTGCATCCCGCCGTGGCTTACAGCCACATCGCTCTTTGCATCAAGAGAGCAACGTCGGGTAGATGCACCTGCATCTGCGTTGTTCTCCTCTCAAAAAGGGAGAAAAAAGCTGGCAACGTGTCTGTTTCTAACTCTGTACCTTTAGTCAAGTGCTTTTCAATGCTTTCGGTGCTGATTTCCTGTTTCTGTCGGGCTGAGAGTCCTTTTCCCCTGTCGCCACTGTGTCTATTCCCCGTCTGGCTAAGATGGGAATCTCCCTAAAACTTTCAGGGTTTCAGCTCACCTCTTTTCCTCACTTTCCCCTGTCCTGTGTCTCTCATTACTCGATCCCTACGTGCTCCCGGTGCTGCTGGGCCCAGTTCAGCCCAGGGAAGGCTGGTGGCTCTGGAGGGTCAATGAAAAACCCTGCAGTATTTTCTCCACGGAGTTGGAAGGGTTTCACTCCACACAAAGGGGCTCCTAGCTTGCATAGCATCCCTGCTCTGCTTAACTTCCCTCCTTGGCCCTCCCTTGCTTTTCATCTTCCCACTAAGAGCTATATTATTGTATGGATTTGCTCGGCTTTGTAGGCGAGCGCCGATGTATGTTTGAAGCAGAGTGAATGCTCCCAGCCCATGCAGCTTTGAGGGCTCTAATGAGTGATGGGCGAAGGGAGAGGAGAAAAAAAACACCCCTCCCTCCAGCACATAAAGGCTGTTAACATGTATTGATACCCTTTTCAACACAGAATTAAGCTGAAAAGACCCGCAGAGACATTCCGGGGGGAATCCGTGTCTCTGAGATATATGGCGAGTGTTTGTTCTGGGCAGAAACTTTGCTCTCGGGAAGGGACAGGGCACTTAGCGGCAGGAATTTGCTCCGTGCATGTGCCTTTGGATCGCCAGCGCCGGCAGAGGGGGGTCCCCCTGTCCCCGCAGCAGGTGCCAGGGCAGGGAGAAGGTCCGTCCCTGTGTTTCGTGGTGTTTGAGTCTCTGTTCATCCCGTGTCCCCAGATTCACTCTCCCCCTCCTCACCCACCTCCCCGTCCCTCTCTGGCAGCGGAGGTGAAGATGCTCAGCCCTGGCTGAGCCCATCCTGGGGCGCGTTTGGCGGGGAGGGCAGGAATGCCGCCTCTTTGGCGGGAGAGGGAAGCGGGATGCGGCCCAGGAGGGTATCGATAACGAAGGGGGGGTGTTCCCCTGGCTGCAGCACCCCCACAATGACCCTTTCCTATCCGCCCGTGTCCCCGCAGCGCTGCAAGGACAAGCTGAACGCTCTGGCGATCTCGGTGATGAACCAGTGGCCCGGGGTAAAGTTGCGGGTGACCGAGGGCTGGGACGAGGACGGCCACCACTCCGAGGAGTCCCTGCACTACGAGGGCCGCGCCGTGGACATCACCACGTCGGACCGGGACCGCAGCAAGTACGGCATGCTGGCCCGCCTGGCCGTCGAGGCTGGCTTCGACTGGGTCTACTACGAGTCCAAGGCGCACATCCACTGCTCCGTCAAAGCAGGTAAGAGTCGTGCCGAGGTGGGGAGACATCCCAGGGCAGCGACTCAGCGCCCTAGAGCCTTCTGTGGCCTGTGTCTGCCGCCGGGCTCCATCTGTCCCTGCACGGTCCTCATCGCCCCGCCGGGGCTCCCGCGGGGATGGGAGCAGAGCCCCGGGGACCTTCCCCCGCCTCTTAGCGACCCCGTCGGAGCAGAGGTGGGGGAAAGAAAAGAGTGAGGGGGAAGGAAAAAACAAAGCCCAGCCAGCTGCAGCAGTTTTTCACAGCACTTTTATTTGGGTGATTTGCTTGGCCAGCCTCCCCACGAGAGCTGCGCCGCAGCCACACAACCTTCTCCTCCCCCCGTGGGGTCTGATGCTTTCCCCATCCAAGGAGCGTGTTCAACACAAACACTCGTGGCCGTCTCCAGCCGCCCCGCTGGCTGCACGCCTTACTCGCGAGCGCTAATCTCCGAGTGGGAGCCGGCCAGGAAAATAAATAAGTAAAGTGGTCCCCAGCCTCCTTCAGCGGTAGCCGCTAGGAAATTCCCAGATAGGGATACACATACACATAATTTTTTTTCCTCCCCTCCCCTGTGCTTACAACGCCACACGCTGTCTCAAGCCGGGAACAGCTCGCAAGAAATCCCCAACTCGCCGTTTCTTTTCTTGACACTTGACACGTTTTTTGGTGGAGCAAATCTGTCAGCGAGTGACAACCCCCAGCTCCACCGCCTCCCTCCATTCAGCTGTATGACATCGAAAGCTCTTTTTAAGAGCATACCCTAGCCCAGCAACCTGCTGGATGTGTCAGGAGACACTTGGCTGCAAAAGAAAATAATGGGCTTTCTTTAAATATAGCTGTTTGCTTCGAACCCATGGCAGGGAAACAGCCCAGCCATGCCGTGCCCACCCTGCAGGAGGGGTTCAGGTCCCCCGCTCCATCCCAGAGCTCCCCAGGGGCTGAGCACCTCTCCTGGCCCATGTGGGCTTTGTCCTGAGAGAACTGCTTTTGTTCAGCTCCTGGGTCCTTTCTAGGCGAAAAGAGGCCCTGCAAAGCTGTCAGCTGTGTGGAGATCTGAAGCTCCCCTTTCAATAGCCGAGATGGGCTTTGTAGCGCAAGGTGTCCGATTGTGGTGTGTGGTGACCTTAGCCCAGGAGCACCTCCTAATCCACCCCAGGGGTGTTTCACAGGACAGGAGCCACCCCAAGCTGCTCATTGAGATTCGGCACACAAGGACTCGGGGGCAATATTTGAAGGGTGTCAGGCAGGGTCGTGTGACTGTACGAGGCAGGCTGAAGGGAGCAGGCTTGAATTCCACTCTCTCAGCCTGATCTTAAACTGTCCAAACCTCATTTCATGACAGAGCATCTCATGAGAAGATTAAATCCCATAATGCCAGCAGGAAGATTCTTTATCTAGATCTCTGTTTGCAAAAAGTATGATCCAGGAGACTGGAATGCAAAGAAGAGTTCCCCCAAGGCCTGAATTATTGTCACCAGAACAGAGGAGGGAGAGGCAGGGGTGGTAAAAGGGACATTGATAATGCGCTACAGCAAGTATTTAGAGCAAGCTTCTACATTTAAAATTCAAATACAGATCTTGAGTGCCTTGGAAAAGTGGCTCTGCTGTGCAAATAGTGCTTGGAAGGTCCTGGGTTTTTGGAGAGTATGTGTGTGAATTGGCACATAGGGTTTCTGCACCTGAACAAATAGGGAGGGGGAGAAAAGGGGGGGAAGAAGCTGGGAAAAAAATGGAAGTGTCCTCTCTTCCAAGAGTGTCTGCATTTATTACATGAATCAGAATGACAATGCTGATCCTTTATTGGATTTTAATTAGAGAACCCAAACAAGCGCTGCTCAAAGAAGCAGATTTTCACACCTCTGCCAATTCACTGGCATGTTTGTAGAGCTGCTACACTACTACATCTATTCATCAAGTCCCTGAATATGCAAACAAAGCTCTAGCCAGACCTTTACTGCCAGCTTGTAGGAAGGTGTAGTTTACTAGCAGAGGCCTCCACATAAAGCACATAGCTTGTTTGTTGCCATGTCCTCCCTGAAGAGGGAGGCCTTGGAGATCTTGCTGCTTCATTTCTGAAGGAGAAGTGATAAAGTCATTAGCAAATCAATAACGGTCTAATTTTCACCCTTCCTGTCCTTCCTGAGAAAGTCATTAGGAGACACTCCAAGGATTTGTTTAAATCCTAGGAATTTCAGTAGCAGTCACAGAGACAAAATATAAAATCTGTCCATCTTTAGGATCTAAATCTGCAGGTCTCCTGACTGGTATAGGGAGTAACTGAGAGAAAGCAGGGAAAGGCAGGGAAGGGATGGGGAATCTCAACACTTGCTACCATGACATACTGTGGGATATTAACCAATATTTAAAAAAACCAGAGTGGTTAGGAACACTGCAAGTCCCTCTGTTAAGACAGAGATCAGCCTGGAGCACAGCAGACTTCTTTTCCCACCACTCCACAGGTGGCTGAACTTCCAAAAAGTGATTTACAAGAGAGACAGAGCTTCATTGATACTTTTGCTTTCTTTAAGTCTGAGATTGTTCCTCTCAGTAGCACAGGAAAGCAGCAAAAGCTGCTCTAAACTCTGAGTAACTCCCAAGAGTTACTCAGGAGGAGGCATTTGCTTGGGCCTGGCACAGTGTTGGGCTGCTCTGGGACCACACGCTCTGAAGCAGGGAAGAGCATGCTTCTCCTAGGAGGGAGGGAGAGATTTATTTCTTTTTGGGAGAGGATTGAAGCAGAGTGCTGGAGATGCCAGGCAAGGTGCTGTGAGTGTGAGATGTGCCCCAGTAGCCACCATGCTGAGGAAGGCTGGAGGCAGCACGGGGGCTTGTGCAGCACTATGCAGGGGGATTTGGGAAATTTGGGTTGTGGCTTTGCAGTGGCAAAATTTGTGTGCAACCTGGGGCAAAGTCTCCTCCTGTTCTTTGCTGTTTGCTGCCCTAGATGTGCTCCTTGAGTAAGAGCTGAGTGGGGACCCTTAGCATCTAGAGCACAGGCACTTGCTTAGAGAAGAAACTTTACACCAGCAAAATGACTCGGCTTTGAAAGCCTGCAAGTTATCTGGCATCAGGTGTCAGTGCAGGGTAAACAGTAGCCAAATGGGAAGTTCTTCCAGAAGAGACTTTGTTCTGGAACAGTTTTCTCAGTGGAAATATTTTGGCTCATTTCCCTTATGAGACAAATCACTCTTGTAACTGCTAACCTAGAGGAGATTTTGCACTGGCTCAAATCTGGCAGGAAGGGGATTCTCACTTGACCCACTGAGTACAAATGGGGCGTGCTCATAGATAAGGGTGAAGGAATTTCAGAGGTTGTGTCCTGAGCTTTCTTGGTGGGTTGGGGTGTCTGGGGAAGCAATAAGTTCCTGCATGCTCCCATGCCCCATCCTGGGCAAGAAAAAAAAAAGGAAAAAAAATATATATGTGCCTCCTCTAACCCTGCTGTGCCTCTCTCCTTGCACAGAAAACTCAGTGGCGGCCAAATCCGGTGGTTGCTTCCCCGGCTCGGCCACGGTGCACCTGGAGAAAGGTGGGACCAAGCTGGTGAAGGACCTGAGGCCTGGAGACCGGGTGCTGGTGGCCGACACCGAAGGCCGTCTGCTCTACAGCGACTTCCTCACCTTCCTGGACCGCGAGGACGGCTCCCACAAGCTCTTCTACGTCATCGAGACGCGGCAGCCCCGGGCCCAGCTGCTGCTGACGGCCGCCCACCTCCTGTTCGTGGCCCCCCAGCAGAACCAGTCGGAGGCTGGGAGCACCGGCAGCCGGGCGCTGTTCGCCAGCCGCGTGCGGCCAGGCCAGCGCGTCTTCGTGCTGGGCGAGGGCGGGCGGCGGCTGCTGCCGGCGGCCGTGCACCGCGTGTCGCTGCGGGAGGAGGCGTCGGGAGCCTATGCACCGCTCACCGCCCAGGGCACCATCCTCATCGACCGCGTGCTGGCCTCGTGCTACGCCGTCATCGAGGAGCACAGCTGGGCGCACTGGGCCTTCGCTCCCTTCCGCCTGCTGCAGGCCCTGCTGGCTGCCCTCTGTCCAGCCGGGATGGGGTGCCCCATGGGAGACCCCACGGCCCCCGGCATCCACTGGTACTCTCGGCTCCTCTACCGCATCGGCAGCTGGGTGCTGGATAGTGACTCTCTGCACCCGCTGGGCATGATGGCGTCGTCCAGCTGAGGGCACCCCACGCCAGCCCGCCAGGCTCCAACGGAGAGACAGAGACATGGAGGGAGAGAGAGAGAGAGAGAAAGGAGAGAAAAAAAAAGAGAAAAAAAAAAAGAAAAGAAAACGCTAAAAGAAAAAAAAAAAAGGAAAAATTACATATTTTTAAAAAAGAGCACGGATTAAGACTTAAAAATAATAATAATAAAATAATAATAATTAAGTAGGACAGTCCAAAGTAGACTTAAAGGGAAACAAAGACCCCTGGAAGTTCTGTTCTGTTTAGTTTATAAATATATATATATTTTTATTTGTTCTTTTATTTTGTTTGTTGTTTGGTTTTTTTTTTTTCCTCCTCTCCTGGATATTTATTTCTTTGGTATTTTGAATAGATGTTTTAAATGATATGAACCGGACCTTCAAGAGCCTTAAATAGTTTCTTTGATAATTTATTATCATGTGAACTGTACTCACAGGAGAAAAAAAATTATTTTGTGAGGCCAAGCAAAACTGCGCAGAGTCTATTTTTCTACATGTCACGTGTGTCCTGACTTTCAGAAAGCAAAATTCTGTACTTTCCCATCTCTCCATTACATTGCTCTTTCATTTCAGCAAGTCTAAAAAACAAGCAAACAAACACACACAAAAAAGACAAACTTCATGGGGGTCCGTAAATTATATTTTTATACACAGAATTGTAAATTAGATTTTTTTGAGAGATCAATACTTAACTGAATCACATTTCGTTTTTTGAAATAGTGTAAAATATGAGAATATATTATTTTAATTTAAATAGTTGCAAATGTAACATCATTTCCTGTATTGTTTTCCATGTTTTGCTTTGTAAAAAACATCATTTGGCCACGTTCATGGAAGTTCATGGAAGTCGAGACTGTTACACAAACTTTTTATTTGCAAAAACCGTAAGAAACTTTGTTATTTTTAACTTCAGAAAAAGTTTATTAGAAAATAATATTTTTTAAAAAGCGCACATGGCGGCAATTCTGTGACGATGGAGATGGTAGTTTGTACAGAGGGGGGAAAAGGATGTTTTGCATTAATAAATTGAGAAATAACTGCTGTAAATTTACTAAAATGTATTTTTGAATATTTTGTAATAGTTTTAATAGTTTTATAGAAATAAAATGTGCCATGCACAGTTTGGTTAGTATATAATAACTAAGAGTTCCTGGTGCATCCCATTTTTTTTTTCCTTTTTGCTTGTTGGTTTAGGAAACATCATACCTAAATGAGTGCCCTTTATTTTATTTAGATGTGTTGCTTATAACATTTAATTTTGGTACTTTAATTAAGGAAACGAATCCATCACATCTGTGCATAACCTGGAATCTCTTGTACTGACAGTAGAACCTCACTTATTTGCACGAGTGACCAGCAGACGGGTTTCGTTTCCCTTTGCCAGAGCCCTGGCTCCCCACCCCTGCTCAGGCAATGCTCCTCTCTTCCAGCTGCAGCCCTGACTCCATGCTCACTTCCCAGTCTGGAATGGAGACTGTAGATGGCTCTGAAAATTGATTTCTGAGGATGCTAAGTCAAGTTTTCCCTTTGAAGTGCATTAATGTGAAGGCAGGCAGCTGCCTTCTCCTTGTGGCAACCCCGGGGTTTCAGTGGGCTTCAATCTGGGTGCCCAGAAGATGGAAATCTGAGGGAGAGACATTGACTTTGGTGAGTTAGAGGGATTCAGGTGGCTGATGCTGGAAGAAGGATCATGAAATCCACCAGATTTCACTGGCTGCTTTGAGTAACAGCACAGAGTTTGCGGCCACTGACAACAGAGCAAAGCACCCTTTGCAAAACAAACAAAAGGATAAAGATTTGTTCATTTATGCTGAGAGACTTTCCTTAGCTGTAATGCAGGAGTCTGTCCCCAGCCACCCATGGGTGAATGTGCTGGAGATGTGCTTTAGGAGCTGAGTGGTGGGGCCAGTGCTGCATCCCCTGCCTGGTCCCAGCCCCAACCCACCCTGAGGGGATCATCCTTGACAGGTGCTGATCAGTGAGGTTCTGCTGCACCACGTGCTCCTCCATTGAGGGTTTCCAGGATCCCTTTAAAAATTTTGCAAAACATTGTGTGTGCATGTGTGTGCGCGTCTGCGACGGGACCGTGCCAGAAGGGAGCTTGCCTTGAATGTCTTCTCACCTTTTCTTTGGTTTCCATTACTTGCCAGTCTAGGATGTTCACCCACCAGGCCTTTTGCTCCAGACACAGCCATGTTCTCTGCTGGGATGGATGGCAGCTCCACAGCCTCCCAGAACGTCCCTGCCTGGGACCATCTCCAGAGAGTGTCGACCATGCCCTTCCACGCTGAAATCCCAGGAGCTTCTGGAGCACAGTCAGGAGCTGGAGGCCGAGTTCCACACACGAGCACTGCTGTGTGAAGCCCTGACAGATGGATGTGGTTTCTCCTTCCTGTCAACTTCTAGTCCAGCCCCACTTCCAACCTCCAAAGCTTGGACATGGCCAAGGTGATGAGACTTTGGAGTGACCACAGTGTGCTGCAGCACCAGGAGAGGAACCAAGCCACCCTCATGCCTGCCCAACGAGAGGCATCACAGGGGACTGTGGACTGCCTGGTGGGTGCTGAGGACCTGCTGCCCACCCCAGCTTGGACTCTGTCACCTCCCTGTCTTTGGGGTGTGCTGAGGGCTGCAAACCCAGATGATTTGGGGCATGTGAGAATGTGACCGTGGAACAAATGAGTCTCTGCTGTAAGAGTCTGGCCTTAGTTTGGCAGCGTCTGGGTGTCTGAGCTCTCTTACCCTGTCTCTGAGAGGTGGTAGCCATTTTAAAAGGCCTCTACACTCAAAGAAATGACCATGTTGGAAGGTGCCTTCTCCAGAGGTTGGGTGGTGGAGGTGTTTAGGGATGTCAATGATCAAACTTAAAGCCACTGGCTGGAGGGCTTCAATCTAAATTGCAACTGAGATGTTTAAGAGCCATCAGACGAGAGCCCACACTTGTGTCAGGGCAGGGCACATGCCTGGATGGGACCACACCAGACATTGCCTCATTTAATCTTCACCCAAAGGCTGAGATGAGCTCAGATCTTTGTGGTGTGAGAGAAGCTTAGATGCTCTTACACTGGGATCAGCCTGTTTCACTGAGCAGAGAAACGCTGTGCCACATTTCCCGTCACACCTACTCCAAGCAGTTTTATGTCTTCCTCTCACCATGTCTGAATTCCACCTCTCCCTCTGGCTCCTCTCATCAGGATCACCTCTCTGTGGTGTGTTAGAAGTGCTTCCTTAGATGGGTCAATCCAACCCACAGCCACAGCTCTTGTATGAAGGATGTACTGTCATAACCTTGTGCAAAACATCTAGGAGATGTCACTGTCTGTTTTCAGGGTCCGAGTATGGCAATAGTTTGTATAAAATGTACACATAGTGGTGGCTACAGAATAGTTTATGACTAAATACATATCTATTACTGTCAAAATAATGTATAAGAATGTACTTGAAGCTATTATCCTTGTGCTCTGTTGTCTGAATAATTAAAGAAATTACAGAGACTTCCTGAAATGTCTGATATGTGATGGCATTCCTATTGCACAGCTCTGAGGAGTTTACACTGATGAAATTGAAATGCAGAGTGGGGATCCTGCGGGATTTGGTATTGGACTCTTCAAACACACCAGGAATTGTGCCAGTGGGGCTTCATGTGGTGGCCACAGCCTCCTTCTCCTCCCACCCACAGCCACGTGGGCAGTCTGTCATTTACCTGTGAAATATTGCGTGGCTCTGCAAAGCCAACTCATTTGGAAGGGCTCTTTGGGGTGGCAGAGGTGCCCTGAAGGGCAGCACCAGCAGCTGCCTGTCCTCTCCACCTCCCCCAGCCAAGCCAATGTGAGAAATGACCCTAATGAGACTGGGACGAGTCTGTGTTTACTTGACCAATAGTTCAGGCAGTGCCCTGGTGCTCAAACCCTCCAAAGGGAGGCTTGGATGTGCCATTAAAGAGGATCACATCCACAGTGCAATTAAAATCCAAGCCAGGTGTTTCCCAGCCAGGTAGCTGTGCTGTGCCTCAGCTCTTTGTGCCCTCACAGGGAAAGTTTGCCTAGCTGGATCTTTAGACATATATGCACATATATGTCTACATTATTATCCTGATATTAGGAGCTCAGCACATCCCACCAGGACATAAATATATTTACACTGGCCCTCCTGAGCATTTCCCACCATGCTGAAGCTGAGCAGGAGATGTAAATCAGCCTAGCTGGGCGATAATTGGGCAGCAGTTTTGCAGCCCCAGTACAGCAACTATTTCAATTACAGGGGGAAGGAAACCAGAAAGAGCATTTTATCTTACTCATTACTGCAAGCCATAAGGGACCACTAGATTTCTTAAGCTTTTGAAATTCTCTCTTCAGCAGTTTCTGCCTTAAAACTAGTTCAAACTTAACTGGAAAAAAGGTCAATTTTCCATGTACACAGCCCTTCAGAGCTTTCAAAGGAGCAGTGTTAATGTGATCCTTGGCCCAGGAGGGCTGAAAAGGAAAAAAAGAATCTGTAAAAAAAAGCATCTTTACAAGCAATGGGATTGTCTCAGATTTGATAGGGGCCCCACAGCCACTGTTTGGGCCAAGATTGTTAAATACAATTTTTAATGCTTTGCGTTTAGGGTTTTTGGACTTTTGTATTTAAATAATTTTGGTTTTCAGGGATGAAAAGGAGTGAACAAATGCAGGAAATATGAGTTTAATGATCTTGTCCTGATTCCAGTGAAATCAAGAGTGGCATCCAGAGGTGATTTGGGTGCACAGGCAATTGTGCACCTTAAAGCTGAGTGCAGGACCCCATATAACTTCTTTTCCTTTCATTTTTAAGTGAGAGCAAGACATCTCTTTGGACAAATATTACTGCAAATCACGAATGAAACCACAAGGTCAGGAAATCTGTTTGGGGTAAAAGTATTTGTTTTGATGTCCTGTGACCTAAATGTGAAATAAATATTAGATTTGCTCAGTTTGGTGTGAACAAATGTCTGTTTGTATTACTGGGGAGGTGAGGTGACAAGGGATGTGACTGTGGAGGGTTCCTTGGCCACCAAACTCACATTTGGCTGCTGCCCAAGGGCAGGAGGGGTTGGACATGGGGCAAAGCTTGCCTGGGGCAGACCTCTGTGACATCAGGATGGCTCCCTTGGAAAGGGGATGTGCTCACAGGGAAACCGTACTTGGCAATGCTGGATCGTTCCAAGTTTTGAGACTTTTGATGGCATTGTCTGCAAGGGAGTGGAAGATCCATCTGTGCGCAATTACAGCGACTTCCTTTTGGTCTCATGACAGACAGACACTGTGTCACAGACCTGTCACAGGCTTTCCCTGGGTGGAGGAAACTTATTTACAGGCAGGATACAGATCAGGCTTTGGCTAGTGCATTTCATGAGCCTTTTTTTTTTTTTTTTTTTTTTTTTTTTTTTTTGAGCAGTTCAGGCTGTAAGCAGCCCCTGGTGGTCCCAGGTCTCACCTCAGCCCATCCTGAACAATCTGCTGGAGGCCACCCTCTGTCAGATCCCACATATCTGCAAGGATGGAGGGGCTCCATCCCTCTGAGAAACTGGCATTGTTAAATAAGCTAGCAGTTTTCCTAAATAGAGCAGCCTTGCATCCCATCCACCAAGAATCTTCCTTTACAGTCTCCTTGCATTTATTCTGTGAGGAAGGAGAGCAAAGAGTTAAAACAAGATTGGTTTTAAGAAATCCCATACTCGGAATCTGGGACATTCAGAGCTCTGCCAAGCTCTGCTGCTGCTCCTGCAGCCTGCCCTGAGCACAGAACTGAAACCTCACTCACCCAGCTCACCTCTTCCTTGTCAGTCAGCCCCATCCTGTTTTCTACAGCAGTGAGAACTGGTTTTAATTATTAGACAGTAATGAATGAAAATAAATATTAGTCTCAGGATTGCTCATGAACAATTCTCTTGGAATAGTCACAGGTTGGGTGTAAGCTTTGTTGGCTTTGCCAAATGATGCCCTTTCTACTCAGCAAAGTTCTGGAAACAGGAGTGTAATAAATGTTCAGTATCAAACAAGTCTGTTCTGGCAGAGTATTTGTGAACAACCATTTTGTGCTAACACCAATAGAAGCTATGACGTTCACAGGCATCAGAAAGTCCAACTGCCATTCAAATATCTGCAAATAATGAATATGTGATCCCACAAATAACAACAAACCAAGCTGGTTGCTTTCATTGAGGAAAATGATTATGAATCACTGTGTACTGTGGGCTCAATCCAACAACAACCAGCGTCAAAAGTAGTTTTTCCACAACTTCAAACAAGCAGGGAGCTGAGCTGTGTTTGCTCAGCTTTACCTGGTGTATCCAACACTCTCATATTGCACCATCAAGTAATAGGATTTATCAGGCCAGTAAGAATTTCCTAGGGCAGCCAAGAGTGGGCACATTTCACCTCCTGACTGCGAATGTGCAGCTCCCACTAATGTCAGCAGGGTTATGTATGGGCAAAATGAGGTCAGACTGTGTTGCCCTACTTTATGTGCCCTGTGGTATTACACTCAATTAAGTTTTGTCTCCCAGGACACAGCCTCTCTCCCACTTAAGTCACCAGGAACTTTGTCACTGCACAACAGTGCAGGAGGAGGAGGCATGAAATACCAATCTTTGATGCAGAGTGCAGTGAGTTTTAACCCGTGTGTTCAGGAACTTTCAGCTGCACTTCAAAAAGGGTGGGTTAAATTCAGTAAAAATTTACCAGATCCATGAAAATCCAACATGGGGAATCTTCAGGAGAAGGTAACAGCTTTGCAAACTCACCCAGAGCGTTGCAGAGTGTAGCAGACTCAGCAAGAGCTGCTTCCCAAGGCAGCATCTTTCCTGCCCTCTGCCAACAGCCCTCCCTGATCCCTGCAGCAAGATCCTGAATATCATGGGCAACACCTCTTAGGCAGCAGACAATCAGTCACATCTTCTGTGTGGGTGACCACGTGCTTGACTACTTTGAAAATATTAACCACTCTTATGAACTGAAACTATAAATAGCTGTAGGAAGGAGAAAACAGTAAAAAAAATTCCTCATTGCAAACAAGTTGCCAGAGCAGGCTTTGAGTGAAGCAGGTTTGGTCCTTGCCCCTTTGATGGGGTTTCTTCTGATTTTGAGCAAGTAGCTTGTTGTCCCTTTGGCTTTACCAGAGATGGGCAGAAAAAACATTACTGAGGATATTTTTCCACAGTCTATGGGGCCATCATGATGGGAAACACAGTGGATCAGATATCAGATATCTACTGCCCATGTGCCACTCTGAGGGATCTCCTCTATGGTGGTGTGCTTCTTGCCAGTGTGCTTCCTGCCAGATTTTTAATTCCATTCTAAATACCTTTGGAAAGGAGGACAGATGGTTTTTTACATAATGCTAAACTCTGCATTACATACATACATCACAAGGAGGACCAACAAGGCTTTAGTCAGATCAAGAGTAAGAAATAATTTTGGCTTCTGATTGTGTCTCCACCATGGAGAGGAGATCCCTGCTGGCTGTAGAGTCTGGCTGGACAAGATCTCTGTGGGCAAATGAGTGAGCTGAGGCACCAAGAGCTCACAGAGACAGCTGCAAATATGTTTGAATGTAGGTGTCCTGACCTTACTTCTGAATTCTGCCTAAAATGTCATGTCAGCCTTTTGCAGAGGCTCCCCATGGAGTCCAGGCTACATTGGGAGCATCTTTGTCTCATCCAGTGGTTCCCATGTGGGGTGGATATGGATTTTCCTTAGCTGTGTGCAGGGACCAAGCTCTGGGCCCACATCTTCACCCCTTTCTGTTCTGGGCTGGGGTAAACCCAGTGTAGCCCAAACCCAGAGCTTTATTTGGGGCTGGCTCTCTACTGAGGGATTAGAACTTCAGAGAGGCCACAAACCTCAGTGCCTCTCTTTCCAAGAGCAGGGCACACTTGTTCAGCCTTGCCTGTGTAGGTATAAACACTGTGCACATACAGCCCAGTTAATTAAAAACTATTCCCACTCAATTCTCCCCCAGGGGAAGGAAGGGAGAAGATAGATGCTCATGGGAGGGGTGCTCATCACATTGCTTAATGTGATTTGGAGTGGGACATGCTGTGCTGTGGGGGGCTGAGGGAGCACCACGGAGAGCTGTCCCTGGACAGAAATCACCCTTAATGTGTGCAATGTGGAAGGGAAGGAGTGATGTGTTTCCAAGAGAGAGAGCAGGAGACCAAAAACTTGCTCCCCAAGGCAAGGAGGCACAGATGGAGGCTTGCCCTGACACCCACCCAACACAGGATTCTTGCTTGGGACTTTTGGGGGTCTTGGGAACCTCCCAAGTTCCCAGTTTTTGGGCAGGTCATGCAAAGGACGGGAGAAATCCCCAGCACCTGAGTGTGGGCAGGACACAGCCTGGTCTGTGCTCTGGTGTGCCTGAGTGGCTCAGCTCTGCCACCAGGAGCTGTCCTGGGCATCAGACACAGAACAGCCACAGCTCTCCACCCTCTGCTCCCAAGTCACTCATGGGAGTCACTGATGGATGCACCAGGAATCACTGGGGACACTCCAGGAGTCACTCATGGGCACACCAGGAGACCCTGGGGACATACCAGAAGTCACTGGGGACACTCCAGGAGCCACTGGGGACACACCAGCAGTCACTCACAGACACACCAGAAGTCACTGGGGACACACCAGGAAATCACTCATGGATATACCAGGAAATCACTGATGGACACACCAGGAGGCACTCATGGACACACCAGGAGTCACTGGGCCTGCCTTAGGGCTGTGTGGATGTGCAAGGGCTCACAGGGAGCAAGTGCAGATGCCTCAGGAGCTCTGGTGCCTTCCAGCAGGTGCTGAACAACACCAGGGGCAGAAGAAAAGCTGCAGCTTTGTGGGATCTGCTGGCTGCAGCCAAAGCTGACCTATGTGCACCACCAAGGTTCTGGGCATGCCAAGTGTTCATGCCTTTCCCAAACCAGGATTAAACCAAGTGCATTTAGAAACAGGCAGGGTGCTGCCACTCCTCAGGGCAGGGGGATGTGTCTGTGCAGCCCCTGCCCCACCAGGGACTCAGCATGGAGACATCTGGACAGCAGTGGTGCCATTCCTGAGGGAGATGTGCCGTGGGTTCCTCACCTGGGGCTCAGGCTCTTGTGAACCTGTGACTAAAGAAGCTTGCAGGGTAGGACCAAAGTGTCCCAAATGTTCAAAATGAGAGAAAAGACAGATTTCATCCTATAGGTCCCCATATTGCTGCTTTACAAATGTAAAAAAGGCCAAGTTAGGACTCTCCTCGAAGCTGCCCCTTGCACCAGGGAAGTGTTTTGCCTGATCACAAAATGTTCCTTTTTAGGGGTGTTTTTTTTCTCTTAGCAAGGAAATACCTGAACATTGTTTATCAACTGAAGCAAGGAATGAAATAAACCTAAATGTTTCACCTCATTTGGGTGTAACTGAATATGCAGGAAAATTGGAATATCTTCCTGTACATTATACATTGGAGCTATTTTTTTCCTATTTATATGGATCTTGACAGGACAGAATTCTTTATTGAGAGTTAAATAATGACATCTGCTATCAGGAATATCAAATCCAGTAGAAGATGTTTCATATTAAAATAGAAACTCATGGCCAAATTTCCTCTTGATGAATACAGACACAGCTTTATAAACTTCTTCAAAGTTTCACTCTTTACACCAGAATAAAATTCAGCTCAGGGAGTTTCTATTAACACTTATTCACATGTGCAAAAAGAGTCTGCTTTTAAAAAGTGTCTCACAACAACAACAAGAAGAAAAAAAGGCAGAAACAAACCCTCAGACCTCTCAGGCTTTGTTGCATTAGGTGGAATTGAGGTGACCTCTAGTGATTCCCTGCTAACCGTGCAGCTTGGCAGCTGCCTGTGCTGAGCTCAGGGCTGAGAGGGGATGTGTGCTGCTCTTTCAGCTGGTAAAAATGCAATCAATACCTGATTAATGCAAAATTACGGCAATTAACAGCCTTTACAATAGCAATTCTTACAATTCAAGTGTAGAATGTTTTCCCAATCTCTACTGTTCCTTTCCATGCAAGCTGTGCATTGTTAAAAGGAGTGTTTTTATCAGTCTGCTTAAAAATCAGCAACACAATGAATTTATTAGTAACTTATCATCCATGTGTCTTTTGGCAGTGCTGACGTGCTGTTCTGTAGGAATAGACAGGACAGGAAGTGCATTAGATTTGTGATTTAACTCATTTGTTCCTATTTTTTGGAACAGTCACAGGCTGATCACAAAATTATTACCAGTTGTGTAGGGAGTGTTGCTGTGGGGCTAAGCCATCCCCATTCCCAGGTTCAAGCAGAGATTATCACCTCTGCAAGGTCATCTTTCCTCTCCCAGACTATTAAGGTTTTTTTTTTTTTTTAAAAAAAAAGAGCATAGAGAAAGAGTATGTTACAATTCATCAGCGGTGGGGGAAATGAAAATTGTGTATCAGCCAAATTATGTCAGTTTACCACGAAAATCAATACCAAAGGGGGATAGAAATGGGATGTCATCATTCAGAGGCAATGCAGGAGAAGATCTGTCAGCAGCAAGACGGCTGTGAGCTCTGTCCCTGCATTCCCCTGGGATAGCTCAGGGCTGAGGAAGGCAGAAAAAATCATTGATTCCTCTGGCTCAGGAGATTGGGATGGGCACAAAGGAGATGCTCAGGAGATGCTGAGCTCTGCTGGGACTCAGAATATAGATATTTAAAAAACAAGCCTTTCATAGATCAGATGTGTCAATCTCTGAATCAGAGCTGGGTGAAAACCAGGACCCTATTCCTACCAGAAGAAAACCCACTGAGCTGCTTTGGTTTCCTTCATGTTTTGAAGAATTAATCTCTGACCTCTGATTCTTTCCTGCCCTATCTCTATGTCCATTAAATCCATGAGGTGTGACATCTGCAGGAAGGAGGACAAGAGCATTGCTTCTGTCTTGCTCTCTCTCCCTGCTGTCAGCTCTCCACGATGGCCATACCAAGAACAAAACGCAATTTAAATCATTCCCAGGGCTGATTTTGCATTCCCTGTAATTTTCATGGAGGCTGTGCCACAGCCTCTGCAATGGAATGAGCTCCCTTGTTGTGGTCAGTGCCAGTCTGATCACCCACTTGCAATAAAGATCCTTTTTTCCCCCTGGATTTGTCAGCACCTTCCACTCCCACCAGCCAGTGCTATTTGTGACATTCCTCAGGCACACTTCAGAAGGACTTCACATGGAAATGAGGAGTTCTGCAATGGGAGTTTCCAGACTCACTGTCTCAGCCTGACCCTCTGCCTGCCCAACTCAGCCCTGTCAGGGATTCTGGGGACCCTCCTGCCTCTCTGGGGTGTCCATGGTGTAAAACCAGGCTGTATTCCTAAAAACCTTCTGCTTTCTACCCCCAAAATGCAAGGCTGGACCTGAGTGTTGGGCTGTTGCTGTCAGAGTATGATTTCACCTGCCACTGCTCAGGAGCATCTTCAGAGTTCAGCCTCCTCCGTCCTGAGGCATGAAAGAACTTGGAGGAGTAAAATTATGCATGTGTTTGTCCAGGGCTAGAAATCAGCCAGAGAAAACCCATTTGTCTCCCCAAAATGAATCCAGCCACCAGAGAGTGCCAGCCCAAGCTCTGCTCTGCCTGGGCAAACCTGCAGAGCCATGACTGGGGCCAAGCAACAGGTCCCATCCACATTTCTGTGTGAAGGCAAATATGGCTCAATCTCTGTTTGCTTTTAAGGCTTAGAGACTGAAGGGAAACATTTTTGTTTGTTGTGAGCAGCATAATCAATAAAAACAGGTGGATGGGTAAAAGCAGGGGGCTCAGCATGGGATGATCTGGTGCTAACCCTGAATTATCTTTTAGGCTGAGGCATCTTTATTGGTGTTAAACCAAAACAGAATCCTTCTGTGCATCAGTTAATTTCTTTCACAAAGAAACATGCACATTTTATTAAGCTCCTTATAAATTTCATTTTCATTTTGGATTAAATGATATAATTTTAATGAAAGGCAGCAGCTAGAAAAATGCATTTTGTCTTGAAAGAATCACTTTCTGGTAAAGCACCATTTCCTATTTTTTAAAGCCAGGACTCTGATAATCCAAATACTTGCATAGCCTTTTGTTACCAACCCTGAAAGCTGTAAAAATATGATTTATTTTCTACATGCATGCTGTGGGTTTATTTTTCCAGCTAAGGAATGAGAATACAGAAGCTAGTTTCACTTTTGTGGTCTAATAGGTCAGTGCAGATTTACCATTTTAAACATGTGCAGCCATAAATACAAAACAAAACAAACTGTTGCTGCTGCTGTGATCCAAACCCCAAATTAAAAACAAATACAAATTAGAAATCCCCTTTAGAAACCTCATCTGTCTAAAGCTGCTGAAATATTGTCTTGATGACAGAACTTCTCACATAACAACACTGCCTAATAGGTTGACCATTTAGAGTGTTTTCACTAAACTTTTGTTTGTTTTGAATATCCTCAGAGGCATTTTTAAATTTGACTCTGTGAGCATGTGTTTGCATGTCAATCCCAGATTGTGTTGGTTTTTTTCAAGTTATCTTCCAGCCTTCATTGTCTGCAGCGAAAATGTTAAACATGTGAATCTGAAATGTTAAGAAAAATGAAATAAGGAAATTTAAATAAAACTTGCTCTTGTGTTTAGGTAGTGGTAAAGCTTGCACAGTTGAAATTGGGATCAGGAGATGATTCAAAAGTAGCAGAGTGAAACATTTAAATTCTTTGATGCTGGAAACCATAGAAAAGTGTAAAGCAGCCAGCTGGGTACTAGCCCACCCAGCTCAGCCTGTCCACAGAGAGTCTCACCCCAGCCCTCCATGAGCACTTGCTTGAAGAAGGAGAAACACAGTGAATATTTTGAATATTGACATAGTGAATATATTGAATATTTTACAAAAGGTTCACTGCTTCCCGAAGGAAAGTTTTTCTAAGGGAAGGAGTTTGACAATCCATTCCTTAGAAAATACCTGGCTGAATTCATTGGGACTGGAAGCAATGGTGGATGCAGGATCAGAGGCTGCCCAAACAGCCTGGAGAAACCAGTGCTGCACACTGTGCTCCTGCAGATTCCTCACAGCCATCTCTGCAGACCTGGCTTTTCTGCCTTGGTACCCAGAGTGGATTTAGGAATGTCAAGGGAGAAGCAGGAGAGAGGAGGGGCAGCCCTGGGGCTGAGGAGTCCCCTCAGCTCCTCCCCAGCATCTCCTGCAGGGCTTTCCAAAGGGAGGAACCTCCACACTTCCCTCATGCCAGAGGGCAGTGAGTCAAAATATTACAACTACACAAGGTTCCCTGGTCCTGGTGGAGCTGCACAAGCTGCCAGGGTCCAAAAGCAAAAAAAAAAGTTACCAACAAAACCTAACACTAATGACAAGGACAATGTCTAAAAGCACAGTGAACCCCTTTGAAGGTGTTGAGATTAATGTCTCTTCTTGCTGTATCTTCCTGTGGCTTAGCCAACATTGTGAAAGCTGTAAAGTGTTGAATTTTCATTTTTAGGCCCCCTTGCACAGGGCAGAACCTCACACATGGCTGCAGGCAGACCTCACTCCTGGAGAGCAGCTGGAAAGCCCCTGAGTAGCAAAAACCCCAATGTTTTTGGAGTTTCACAAGGAAAATGACTATAAACCAGGTTTTGTAGCTTGACTTTGCATAGGAATAACCTAAAGGCTGTTGAAATGTCCAGGTAAAGACAAAGCTGTGCAGGGAAAGCTTCATTCACCCTGCAGAGAGGAGCAAGTCAAAGATAACTGAAGCACAGCTTGAAAAGCACTTTGCTGTGGTTTCCAGGAAAATGCTGATACTGGACATGGGAGGAAGAGAGAAATGGCTCATGGATACATCTGGAAATTTACTGGATCCACCACAGAAATTCAATTTGTCCCTTTAAGCCCTTAACCAAGCTTCTCTGCACCCAAAGCAGATGGGAAGCAGCACTTGGGATGACACATCCAGAGGGGATGATGTTCCACAGGTCCATCACATCAGCTGTACTGGCAGGGCAGCTGGGAAAGGAGAAACTCGAATTTGTGATAGGAGCAGAGTGCCTGAGCAAGCACAAGCCAAATATCTCAACCCTGGTATTGTAAAAAAAAAAAAAACAAAAAAAACCCAAAACAAAACAAAACAAAAAAAAAAAAACAGAGCAGGTTTTAGGTGAAAAAGGGATCAAAGATTGAGAGCCAAACAGAGAATGGGATTTGTGGTACCAGACTGGGTCAGTTAATGTAGAACTGTTCTTTGATAAAGTCAGCGATTTTATTTTATTTTATTTTTAGAGAGAACAATTGATCTAAGGTGAGTTTGCAATGATGCTACATTAGTGTGTGCCACCTCAGCCTGGGAGGATGGAAACAAGCAGGGCTGATGTGCAGGCTGAGGGCTTGGCTGTGAGGGGCTGTGGAGAGCTCACTGTGAAAATGGAAGGAGGGGACAAATGGATTTCCTCACACATTGATTGTTTCACTTATCTACTCCAATGTCCTGGCAGAAATTTAGGACTGTGTGAAGGTGGGTGACAAGAGCTGACACAGTCAATAAATGTGACCAAAATACTCACCAGAAAGCCTGAGACAACCTTAACCAAATAATAGAAATTATGAAAAAATTATATTATAATCAGAGGTGCTCCTTGTGAATATAACGTTATTCCTGTTATAAATGGAAGGCAAGAAGGGAGACCAGAGTCCCTCAGGCATTAACCTCATCCATGTAACAATCAGGAATGCAGCATGCCTGTGCAAAAATCCAGCATGATGCTAGGAGGTGTCAGGTGAGGCATTTCCACCAGAGCTGGGGGAAAGCTTTGGGAAGAAGCACATTGGCACAGAAAAAAAGGGCGTTTGTAGTTGAATTGTTTTGCTTAGAATTCAATTGAGTCTGATGATGATGGAGATATAGGAAGGAAGTCAGGGGTTGTGTGCTCTGAAAGAGGAAGGACTGGAGATGAACCCTCTGCTGGAAGGCTGCTCATCCTTTGTGTACATTTACACTGGTCTGTTACACCACCCATTGCAAAACAAACATTCAGCAACACATCACATCTCTCCAGGAATTTCAACAGGTTTCACACATACCTCTACAGCTAATTACTTGTTACTTGAAGCAGTGATTTGTCACCATGATATTTTATGAAAAATCCCTTCGCCACAATATCTTCTCCTGGGAAGCTTCAGCTTCTCCATGTTTTCCTGTTTTGGAATCTGATTTGGAGAATTGTTTACCCAACATGTGAATTGCTTTTAATTAATGACCAATCCCAGTCCAGCTATGTCAAGACTCTGGCCAGTCATGGGTTTTTATTACTCATTCTTGTCCAGCCTTCTTTAGGTATCCTTTCTATTTCTTTAGTATATATAACATAACATAACATAACATAACATAACATAACATAACATATCATATCATAAAGGAGCACAGGGCAGCCCCTGGTGCAGGGCCCAATTTTGGGTGGTTCCTGCATGGACAGAGTACACAGCTCAGAGCCAGGGCTCAGTTTGTTCCCAGTATGATGAAAGGACTTTTGCCTGGCCAAACTTGAAACCCACACCCTTTTCCCTTGTCCAGTTTGGTGCCCAATTGACTATTCCTTATAGTAAGTTTTCTTCAATATTCATATAATATTCATATAATAGTTATATAATATTTATATAATATTATTTATATATTATAATATATCATATATATTATATAATTATAGTATATATTATAATATATAACAATATGTTATATATATTATAATATATTGTATAAGATATAATTTATATTTAATTATATATAAAATATTTATATTTATAATTAAATATAAATTTATATATCTCTTTAATATATCCACAGTTATTATTGAACTAAAATCCTCCCTTTTTCCAGCTTTATTGCAGGTAAAGAAACTGACAATTAACCTGATTCAGTTGTGAGTTAATTCATTTAATCTCCAGGTGCCCTTTATCTTGAAATTAATACCCCTAAAACATGTCTAAGTAGCATTCAACCTTCTTCCTTTAATTATGTGTATAATGAAGCTCATTTAGAGAGCAGCTAGCAGTATGGAGACCACATTGCAGGTGTTGCCCCTTTTTCCCACCCCAATCCAAATCCCCTTTTCCAGGTTAGTGTGAGTCAGGACTTCACTCAGCACCAGCAGACAACATTGGTCCTAAAATGGCACAAGGGCCTGGTGAGTTTGGGTTCTGTGAAATATGAAGAAGAATCAGTCTCAGTGGACCCAGCTTGTGGTGTGTTATGGTTTTTGCTGCCCTGTGACAGCAGGTAAAGAAGTTTCAGTGGCAGCAGTCTCCTCCTGCTCCTCCCCGCATTAATCTGCTCTGCCACACAGGACCCTGGCATCCCTCAAACACTGAAACCGAGCAAGAAACTGAAGTTAAACTATTGTCTTCTACCTGATCTCCTGAATCTGGAGGAAAGGAGGCTCAGCAGAGACCTTATCACTCTCTACCAGCACCTGAAAGGAGCTCACAGCCAGGTGGGAGTCAGTCCTCTCCCAAGGAGCAAGTGGTAGGACAAGGGCAATGGCCTCCAGTTCCACCAGGGAAGGTTTATATTGGATTTTAAGAAAGAATTGTTTCACAGAGAGGGCTGCCAAGCATTGGAACAGGCTGCCCATGGCAGTGGTGAAGTCCCATCCCTGCAGGTATTTATAAGACATGAGGATGTGGCACTTGGGGATATGGTTTAGTGCTGGGTGAACACCTGGACTTGGCATCTTGGGGGTCTTTTCCAAGCTAAGCCATTCTGTGATTCTGTGACACTTTGATTTACACCAGGAGGAGGGCTGGCATGGCACATGAGCATGGCAGGAGTTGTGTCCTGCAAGGAGTGCCCTCCCAGCAGCCCAGCCTGCAGCAGGCTGCCTTTCCAGAGCTGCTGCTTCCTTGCCTGCTCATTCTGCTCCTGTCTCAAGACTGCTGGGGATGCCAGGAGGAAAAAAATATAAATAAAAAACCTTACCCAAAGCACTGGTAATTAGTTCCTGTAAATGGGTTTCAGTCTGGTTACGTCTCTGGTTCAGTCTGATGTTAAGATTTTTTTCACACCCTTTCCAAAATCGCAAGTTAAAACTGGTTCTCTGAGAGTATTCTGGGACATTTGGTATAAACAATTCTGATGTAAAACTGCAACAAGCTGTTCTTTGGGTTGGGTTTTTTTTGTGTGTTTCCTTAGGGTGCTTCAAATCATGGCACAAGAACCACACTCCTGTGGGAAACATGATCTTGCTCTCCCTGGGCAGCTGGGCAGCTCATCCAGCACTGCACAGCTCCCAGCACACCAGGCACCTCTCCTGGCACCTCTGGGCTTGGAATGGGCAGCCAAAACTCCAGAACAACCTTGTTCAAATCACTCCTCCCCATGCTTGTGCCCACCCCATCACCCCATGTGGGCCCATGTCCTTCCACCAACAAATCTTACTGGAGACAGGAGGAGGAAGGGGAAGGTGAGCTCTACCAATGGATCTCTAACTCATAAAAGGGATTAGAGATGGCACAGGCTCTTCCTGGGTCCCTTGTGAGGTGGGTCCAGGCTCCCCATCCCTGTGGCTGTGCTGGAAGCGGCAGCACAGGTTGGGTAGAGGGTCAGGTAGGGGACTGGGAGGTCCTGGGGAAGGATTTCTCAGGGAATTGCATCATGGATTGCTGGCCTGGGGATGGGCAAAGGTGTGGTTGAAGGATGTACACAAGGCTTATTTAATTTTATGAGGCTGAGGAAGAAGAAAACCCTTGTGCCTTCATGCCCAGCATGAGCTCTGGTAACCAGGGCCAAAAATATCACAGAGCTGGCAAGAGTTGTTAACGGTCTGTCACACTGGCTCATCCTCCTTTGCTCATCCTCCTAAGAGAAGATTTACTCACCAACATAAAGAAATCAAAAAGAAAGTCTGAGGACTTTTGTGACACTTGGCTTTCATGTATCTTATTGTGGGTAACTTCCCGCCTCCACTCAGGAAGCAGCCCCAAATATCTTGTAAATAAACACCACCTTCATGGAGAAGGTTCTCATCCATTGTGTTGCCCTCTCTGCACTTTTAAATCAAACCCAGGAGATTTGACTAGAACGTGCCAGCATTTTTAAATTTGTTTTGATGTTTCTGCTGTTTCAGAAATGCTTGCCTTCAATACCTTGACCCCATGGCTGTAGCATTGTGTGTTTTATACAGGTTTTGTTGTAAAGCTGGTTATTTTTTATAAATTGAGATTATGGTTTGACACTCAGTTTCCCCCATGTTCTCCCTCACAACGGCTTCTTCCTGAGTTGTTTGGCACCACATGGCCTGCAAGGCCTCCTCACCCTCCCTCAGGTCTCCTCCTAATCCTTGGGATGAGCTTCACCTCCAGCCGAGGCCTCCACACCCTCTGCCCTCCCTGTGATGGACACCCAGGCTCTGGTTTGTCCCCTCCATGGTAAAGGATCAGCTGCAGCTGAATATTCCCAAGTCCATTGGGGACCTGCTGGGATTCATCCTGGAGTTCTGCAGGAGCTGCCATGTCATGGCAGGACCCTTCACTACCAAAAGTCCTGGAAGTCTCCCCTGATGGAGCTACTGAGTGTGAAAAAGGTGTGTGAGGGAAGGCCCAGGGAGCTACAGGGTTCAGCATCAGTTCCTGGAAAAGTTGTGGGCAGGATTCTACTGAGAGCTACCGAAAGGCATTTAAGGGATGATACAATCACCAGGCACCATCCCTGTGGGCTCACATGGGGAAATCCTGTCCTCAGTGCTCAGTTTGAGCAACAGTGAAGCTGGGGGAGCTGCTGGGCCACACTGGTGAGCAGGAGCTCGTGAGGGACTGATGGTGGGTGGAGAGGCTGAGGCCTTTCCTGGCTGGGGCTTTTCATTTGATGAGTGGGCTGGGTTTGCTTGCAGGATTTTTGGGTTCTTTTAGGGTATTTTTAGGTTTTTGAGGGTATTTATTGGTACTATTTTGATAAGACAAGTACTTCTGTGCTCAGTAAATCACTTGCTTAAGTGCCGTGAAAGGAGGGGAAAGTGAGGATGCAGCAGCTGCCAGGTGTGAGGTGCTCAGAGGATGCTGCCTCTGGGCTCAGCAATCCCTCACACCCTGCCTTGTGTGCCCACCCTGCTGGAACCCAGGACATTCCTTTGGCTGCCCTGGATGGCTCCAGACCGTGGCAAGGGCTCAGAGAACTTGGCACAGAGTCAAAACCACCTGTGCCTTTGATTTTAGCCCTTGGAAAAAGTTACCAACTTTGTGTGAGGAGTTACAAGCCACAAGGGTTTGAGTAGAATGATAGCGAATTTAGCACAGGGTGAAAAAGTAGAATTTTGGGGTTTTAGAATGGGAGTTCAAGAGGCAAGATGGAGCAATCTGGGCATGTCCTGTGCTTCTTCTCCTTCTTCTTGTCCTCCATCTTCTGCTGTGATGGTGACACTTCTGGATTGGTTTAGAGTAGAGACAGACTGTCTAACATAAGTGATGGTATTGGGAAATTATTCTAAATAAAGTACACATAGTTTTTAGTATTAAAATCTAACACCACCCCAAGGGTGGACACTGTGCCACAACCCGACCTGCTGGATAGATCTCAGCAGGTCAGAGAAAGAATGGAATAGATAAGAGAAAATAAACAGCCTTGAAAAGCAGAGCTGAGAAATCTCCACTTCTTCTCCAGTTGCAGGGCTGGGAAAAAAGACACTTCTAACACCTCAAAAGTCATCTCAACCACAGAAACCTGAGACCACCCCACCTCCTTCTGAGGCCAAACTGAGGGGGAGAAGTTGAGAAGGCAGCACCTCTGAGCAGGAGGAGCCCAAACTGGTGACACCCTGCACTCACTGTGACAACCCACAGGACCTCAGACACTTCATGGGTCAAATTCTCATCTCAAAGGGCAGAATCTCACCAGAAACAGCCACAGGAAAGAGGAGCAAGGAAACAGAGACTGATGCAGGTCTTCACTGAGGCTCCCCCAAGCTCTGTTGCACCACGGTGGCTCATGGCAGCCATTGGGTGAGCACAGCTACCACCTCTACAAACAGATGAGGGATGGCAATGACAGGGACAGAGCTGCCAGCAGAGCCTCCTCCCACCTTCCTGAGCTGCCCTGAGATGGTACCTCTTTCCCTCGGGCAGCACAGCACAACCCTGGATGGGCTCTTGCACAGTAACAATTAAATTAGATTTCAGATACGTCATTTTAAACGTATCCAAAGTGTTTGCATTGTCATCAAACCAGTGACAGAGCTAATAAAGCCAGGGAAATATAGAGGCATTCAAGCCATTGCCATCATGCTCTTGTGTTTGACTTCATGTTTCTTGCACACTCAAAATATTTAGGGTTTGGTTTTTGTGAGTGCTTTTAAGGCTCCACAAGCTTTCCCTTTCCCTTTCCCTTTCCCTTTCCCTTTCCCTTTCCCTTTCCCTTTCCCTTTCCCTTTCCTTTCCTTTCCTTTCCTTTCCTTTCCTTTCCCCCTCTCCAGCTTTCAAACAACTGCACCCATCGTATCTGTTCCTTGCAGTTGATTGGACAAAAATTAAAAATAAGCCAAGTGCTTTCAGATTTAATGCACATCTCTGCAATAAGAGATTCTCTTGCTTTGAAATAAAACAGGCTAAGAAACACTTGCCAGTTTCAATCAATAATGCAGGCAATGTCTTTGGTTTGCTCTGGACTCATCCCTGCAGGAAGTTGTGTCAGGGTTTTGAAGCTCCCCGGGAGCAGAAGGGCAGGTGGGATGTGCTGAGTCACTAAAGAGCATCACCCCGTGCAAGGAAACCCTGGAGCAGGATGCTGGCACGGGGCTCAGGCTGCCAAAATGTGCCACAAAATCTGCCAGGGAGGATCCTGCCTGCTCCGGCACAGCCCCTTCATCAGCAGCATTCACAGAGTGAGGAGCCATTTCACCTCCCTGAGAGGGGGCAATTATTTCTTGTCAGTCAGGCTCAATCACTGAGCTCCGCACAGCTGGTGGCAGAGAAGCATTTAGCCTCATTTACCACCCTGATGGCCTTTTAGCTCTCCCACATTTCACACGGGCTCTGCCATTTCACCCATAAATTCTTCTTTAAAAAAAAAAAAATCATAAAAATGTATGGGGGGGGGGGGGGGGGAAGGGCAGAAAATGGAGGCAGCTAGGAGAAAAGGTACTAAAATTTTTAAATGAAGATGAGGTTATGTACCCCCTGCTGTTTCAAGTGCAGTGATTGAGGGGCTGCCTGATGAGGGATGATTACACTCCTCCTGCCCCTCACCCCCATTAGAAGCAGTGTGCATCCTCCCCCTGCATAGGCTGATTAACAGTAGCACAGGGAAGCTTGGAAATAACCACATCTTCCCCATTTTGATGCAATCCTTGAATTTTCCTGACCTAAATTAACAAACACAAGCCTTTTGCAATAAGCCAGCACCTTTAAACAGTCTGAAAGGTTTAAAGCAGGAGGAACTGTCTGTATCACTTGGCAGAGAGACCCTTTTGTGGCAGTATTTTAATGGAAACTATACAGAGAAATTATCTTCTTATCAGTTAATTGGGATTTGGCTTCCAGGACTGGTTTTGCCACACAAAAGTCCAGGCTAGAAGCAGAAAAGGACATATTTACAATTCTAGGGTTCTCAAACTGCATTTAGTCCCCAGGACTCAGATTTTGCATCCAGGTAGTGTTGGCAGAAGTGCCAGTTTCAATAATAATGTTAATAATGATAGAAATAATTATTTTTTTAATAAGCAAATTATAAAAGTGATGAAGAATTGACTGAGGGCTGAAAGAGCAGCCAGGCTTCCCAAACCCTGAATATCTTTTGAATCTCAACAGAACAAATGAAAGAGCTGCCTTCCACTTTTTCCTTTGAAGCTTTTAGCTATTTCCCCATTTCTCAGGTCCTGCAGTGGGATCCATGGTGATGAAGGCTGTGGAAGGCACCTGACTCACTGCACAGATAAATGTAGGAAAAAGTCTCCCAAACCCCCCTCCCTCTGCTCTTACTGGCTTTGCTGCAAGTAAGGACTGTGTGCTGCTGTACAGGAGCACCACACTTACAGAAGGCACAGCCTGATTTGAGACCCTAGAAATCAGGACTGGAAAAGGCTGTGGGGCTATTCAGTCCATCCTCATGCTGTCTAAAAAATCTTTCTTATGAAAGGAGAATCCTCTCATCAGTAATTTAATGAAAAGATTGTTAATTAGCTAACAATCAGCAGCATACAGGACTGGAATCAGAAGAAACAGAAATCCTTAACTCCCATGTTCTCCCCACAGCATCCCCAATGCCAACAGCATCTCCACAGAACAATTTTCCTGGTCAGCATCTTTAATTTTTCACCAGTTGAAGGCATACATTCCCCTGGGATCTTTTCAGAACAGCACAGATGGGTGAAAATATTGAATGTATATTCAGCAGTTACCAGAATTGACATCTGAACCCAAGGAGCAGTGGCACCGTGTGACCAGTCAATTCTCATTGAACCCAACTAAGGATGTTTTCTGTAGCTTAAGCCCTGGTCTTTGAAAGGCTGAATGTGTAGAGCAAAAGCAGAGGAAATCTTTGACGGATGAATCATTAAAAAATCTTCCCAAAATAAATATTCACAGGGTGTTACTACTTAGGGCTGTAGGGAGGTGGTTGATTGGGTTGCAATTTTTGAAGTCCAGCATTAAATCTTCATACCACACATCCACATGCTAATAACTCAATCCTGGAAGTGCCTGATGCATCCAGCCTAAAAAGGCAGTAGTCTTTTTCCTCATAAATCACCCCATCTGTAGATCAGATATCTGCAATTAATTCATTGCTCTTCCTCTTTTCCCAGTGACTCTTACAGCAAAAATCCTTATTTATTAATACCAGAGTGCATAGCTTTGCACTTTGCAAGATTAAATTTAATCTCACCTCTATTATTCTAATTCTCCAGCTCATCCAATTCCTCTAAGATTCTCTGATCCTCCTCGTCAGCTGAGCCCTCCCTGATCTGTCTCCCAACACGCTTGGTGAGCATGCTCCAGCTCATCCTGCCCAAATCATTCCAAATTAATTAAGGTCAATCAAGACCAATTTCTGAAGCACACAACTAGGCATCTCAAGATTTGATTTTAAAGGTTTGTTAGCACGTCCCTTGGTCACTCCCTTTTCATCCCCTCAGTAACCATTTTTTAGCCACACTGATTTCACCCCTCTCTCCCTGGCTGTCAGCCTTCCAGCTCCCAAAGCACATCCCCACATGAATCCTGCAATCCTAAATTACAAATTAATTGGCAGCAGAACATTTTAACTTCTGAAGACCAACAGACTTCTATGCCCAATCCTCACCTGCCCCCTTGAAAAGGGACCTTGTTCTTCCTCTGTGTTGTGCAGTGTTCAATCCATTCAGTTTAGGGCAGGAGTGAATAGGAGTCATTGCTCAGTGGTGCTTCAACTTCACTAAAACACAAATTCCTGCCCCAAGACTACAGACTGACAGAGGCAGGGATAGGTGGTCCAAGGGAGTGAGGAGATAGGACTCATTAAGTTTGGGTTTTGAGGGATTGTGGTGAGGTTTACTTTGGTTGGAACCTTGTCCAAAGGAGGAGATGTGGAAGAGGTGATGCTGCAGTCAGATATTTACAGTGTGCCCCTACTGCTAATACATGACAAAATCACAGGCTGAAAACTAAGCTGTAACTTTGCTCACAAAGATGGCTATTCTTACATATTTATTCTGAATTCCCTATTTAAATCACTGAATCAGAGGCAATTTTTTAACCCTGATGAGCCATCTGAGGTCACTGTGTGCCCTCCATCAGGCTACCAGCAGAACAGTTTGGGGTGTCATTAGTCTGCCCATGTAACAAGGTTCTCCTGAGACCCACTACAGTGATTCTGTGACCAGCTAGCAATGCTTCCATGGAAGTGTATACACTGATCACAGGTGCCACTAGCAGTGATGCCAGGATATTTACATTTAACTTTGTGAATAATGTTAAAAAACCCCTATGAAGTGCAAAACAGCTGATTCTGACCTCTTTTCTGTAGATCTTTTCTTGATCTACAGCAGACCAGTGGAATTAGCCTCCATTTATGTTGATAAAAAAGTGTTCAGGAAGTAACTGATAGTTACCAAACTGGGCTTGCCAAGAGCTCCTCTTTATGGCATGAATTAAGATAAGCAATATTTGAAAGTAGGGATCTTTCATTAGACATGCCAGTATGGCTAAAAAGCATCAGAAAAGCTGCAACACTCACAGGCTTCCCTCCTGTATGTATGTTATCTCCAAAAAGAGACCCCTTTTATTTTCCAGACCCTTTGAACCAGCCACACAAGCACAAGTTCCTTTTACCCTCAGCCACTTCTGTTTCCATCTGAGGCACCTTTGCACAGCTGGTGAAGAACCCTGTGCTACTCTGCTGATGTAAAAGCAAGCCCAGAGATGATGCCATAATAAAAACGGTCAAACAATCCAGCGTGTGAAGCCTTTTTTGACAAGTTTGAAGTTATACATCAAGCAACAACAAGCAGGAAATTATAAATATCAGGTTTTATTGACATATTTTAGGTACAATAAATATGTTTACATGTTCACATTTCAAAACATTGAAATACATGTAAAAAAACTTGTACATGAGATCATCTTTGTGTTTCCATTTTTACATTCACCCAAATAGGTAAGACAAAGATCTCTTATGCACGTGGAGGATTTGGTATAGTCCAGTTTTACACTCAAGCAACCAGCAGTGCACACCTGGTGCAGATGATGCTGTAGGAAACATGAGGCAGATGCACTCCCAGTGCAGTCAGTATGATACAGTCGGCTGCTGAATTTATATCCTGAACTGCTAATAAACAAACTCTGCAATCCAGATTAGAGCAGTACACTTGAAATGATTCTCAAAACTCCCAGATACAGATAAATATGTATCTATATATATTTATATACACACTGCTTAGGACTTTACAGGTTAGGAAGGATCACATTCAGTAATAGTAATAGGAGGTAGGATCGTGTCGACAGTGTTGGTATTTCTACGTGGCAATAACAAAAAGTGCTATTACTATCACTGAATTCAAGAACAGAGCTCCTGAAAAAGTGAAAAGGATAAAACAGTTGTTAATCCTGTTTAGCCTGGCTAAATGCTCAAGCATGTAAAGGAAATGTCTACATTCCCCAGCATGGGTAAAACTGCAAAGCGAAAGCGTTAAGTGATGCTTCTCCAGTGCTCTGGGACGGGCAGCACAGCCTAAGGGGGGACACCTGTACCAAAGCAACCTCAACTTCAGGCACCAGAGTCTGCAAAGGAAAGTGTGGTAAGGGTGGATTTCAGGGCAGGATAGCTTGGGTTCAAGTACCCTCAAAAGAGCTGGAAGAACAGAAGACAGAGCAAAAGATTGAATGTAATGCACTCAGGAAAAAAAAAAAAAAGCAGAGAGATGAACAGGGAATGAAAAGGGCAGGAACATAACAAGGATACAAATGGAAATGGAAAAATGGGGGCAAATGAGATGAAAATGAGAAAAAGCATAGCAGAGAGGCAAAGGGTACCACAGGAAAAAAGAATACTGACTTAATCCAAGGGCTCCTTTATAAATAAAATTATGTGCAATGGTACAGAAGATCAGCTGTGAATAAATAAGGGTTAGCATCTGGTCTCTGCTGGATCTGTAAGTAAAAATGGCCATTAATTAGAAGTTAAACTGCTGAAAGAAGTTTCATCATCTGAAAAAGAAAACCTGCAAACAAATGGTTTTGTTATTCTCAAAATAGAGATAAAACTGTAAGGTTCCAATCTCAGCCTGACAGACACTAGGAAAAAAAAATACCATGCATATTAAAATCCATTAGATGCACACAAAGAAAATCCTGAACAAACACAACATCAATATAGCAGTGTTGGAAACTGTGATCTTCCATGTGACTACACACAACATTGCAATACAGCTACATTTAACTGTACACAGGTTCTTTTACAAAAGTATTTTTAATCTGCAATACTCTTTAAAGTTTAGATGGTAAAAACCACTGAACACAAGGTGCTGTTACATAAAATAAAAGCAGTGTAACCTGTTAAAAAAGTGTATCTATAAAGCCCATTTCCAGTTAGTTAGAAAAATCAGTGAACCAAGAAAGCAGAGAGCAACACAAGCACCTAAAAGACCCTGTGAGATTTAACTTTCACCTTGAGGTTTTCTTTAGTGCAATAAGGACCACACTTTCCACCAAAGTAGAGAAGTAGAAAAGGGAGTTTGTTTGTTTGTTTGAAATTAAAAAACTCAACCCTGCCAAAAGCAGCATTATAAAGAACAAAATGATCCTTCCCAACCATATTGTACCAGAAGTTGGCATACCCAAGGATCCAATATGAATCTGGTTTTGTACACAAGCCCCTGTGCTCATGTGGACAGTAAGTTATCTCCATGCTTAAAAATCAGGTTACAAAAAAACCTTACAGAAAATCCTTAGGATTTGATACTAATTTAAGATAAAATACTTTCAAGTATTATGGTTATGATTTAATTAGAGGACAAGGCATGATTTAAGGTAACATTGAAACAAAAGCTCTATGTTACCCTAAATGACCTTTATAATACAGCTAACTTTCTGCAATCTGTTTAGGATTTGTTTCCTTCACATTTAATTTCTCATCTATCATGATGCTAAAAAAAAGAAACAAAACCAAAAGCACAAAAAATGCATTTAAAAAAAAAAGGTTTATGTCTCTCTGAACAAAAAATGCCTTTTTGACAGTGAACAGGTGACACAGATTTCTACCTTCAAGTACCTTGACTCGAATCATAGACACAGTACTACACAAAGGACAGGAAAAGCACAATACTATGCCAGAGGACAAATGCAGGGTATCTCCCAAAAAAAAAAAAAAAAGAAAAAAGAAAAAAGAAAAAAGAAAAAAAAGCCAAAAAAACTCTCAAAAGAACCCCCAGAGCCTCCCACCCCCTCTCAGCCCAGGTACAAGGGTGACACACCCACACACACATACAGCCACACAGATAATGGGTGCAGGAAGTGCCTGCAACAGCTTCCAGGGAAACTGCATCATTTCAAGCTACACAGATAAGAAAATACTAGGTTAAAAAAAAAGATTAAAAATATAGCACCAAGTAAAAGAGTTTGTTTTTATCCCCAGTAGCTGACGTTAAAAAAAAACAACTTTGAGGACCTCCAAGGTTATTCTGAAATAACCTTCAGTTTTACTCTCATCTGTGTCCTTGCAGAGGAAACCTAACATTAGTGAATTAAAATGCTCAATCTGCTTGGCATTTTAAAGGCTGGAAGGACTTTACAAAAAATCAGAAACCTGAAGCAAACCTTCAGATTTAAATGGGGGGGATAAACTAGATATCCAAGGATAGTGTGCAGAGGGGATGCCTGGATCCACTCCTCCTTCCCAAAGCCACACTGGGGATGTGTGTGGGCTGAGGACAGCACCCCTCTGGCTATGGAAATGCTACAGAGCTGTCCTGGTGCCCCTGCCTGCAGCAAGGACCCTGAGCACCACACCACAGGCTGGGGTGGCACTGATAACACTGGGATGCACCAACGTGCCACCAACCTGCCCCACATGTGGAACCCAAACTGTGCAACCAAAACAGCCCCAACTTTTGAGGACAGTATTACACCACAGACCTAAATTTGTACCTGCAAACAGCACAATGGAACAAACCCAGAGAGACCCCGTGCCTTGGTCTGACAGTGTTTCCCCTCAGAAGTTAAAGGACAGAGCTGTTTTAGGGTTTTTTAATAATAAAAAAAAAAGTAGAACATTCAACTAAAATACCACAGATCATATGGGTACTTCAATATTTTAGTCAAGGCAAAATATGAATAGTTATAAAGTGAACTTTCCAGTGGTACAAGATGGAAATGAAATAATTTCAAAAAAAAAGAAAAGCTGACTTCATATAACCACCTACTGGAGTTGCCTATTTAAATAATTATAAAATTATGCTAATAAAAACTGAACAAATAATACACAGATCAGGATATATGTATTGACTTACTAGCATCTTTATAAAAATTTGAAGATATACACAAAAACACATCAACATTTATGGAACCATATCCATTTAAATTTAGATAAGACAACACAAAAAACTAACAAATAGCTAAGATGTGGTTGACTGTAAGCACTCTGAGTAGCATTTTAATTTTAAAAGGTCAATATTTACATACTACATTAAATGCCTTCTCTTTTTTTTTTCTATTTTGCATCGTATTGTGAATTCACTACAAAGAAAGAACAAGATAATGGTTGCAACAGATCTTCCAAGAAAGTTAACTTAAAATGCTCAGATTTAACTCTGTGCTGGAAGAGAACACATCAAGAACACGTCTGTCTAGCTTTACCTCTACTTCCTTTGGGTGTTTTTGGGAGGAGACAACAAATGGATCTAAAGGAGCTGTATCATCCAAACCAATCAATGCCAAGAAATCCACTTTTAAGTTGTGATTTGAGAAGTAAGTGAACACAAACATTTCAAAAAATGACTCACCTAACTGCTACTTTTGCTACTGAGTTTTTTAGGACATTAGAGAGAAATGGTGACAACACAGGGAGTGAGTATGTATGTATGTGTATAATAAAACAAATATAGACATACATACATAAGGTAGGTTTACATGGAGGAAGGTACCCAGGAACTGCAGTAAGCAGCTGAATTAATCCCCAGCAATCCACCCATACCCTGTCTATGCACAAGCATAAATCTTCTGCAACTGCTGTTAAAGAGGATGCATCTACTCATTAAACAGGCACTGCTCACGTCACTCCTTCATTTAAATAGATATGAGGCCATTTCATGCCTTTATTCCAAAGCCACACATTGTCTCAAAAAAAAAAAAATTAAAAACCCAACTGAATAAAAATTTTTAAAACTTAAGTTGGCTGAACCTCAGGCTCTTTGGGATGGATTCAAAACCCAAAGCAGGAGTGCTTCTACAAATTTCTTTGACTTTTGAATCAAACCCATATTCTTAGGCTCCAAGAAACCCTCTAACCCCAATAATGTTTGCTTCTGACAGGACAGCTGATCAACTGCAGATGTTCCTAGTGCTGAACTCAGCTGCTGGCCTGTCTGGAGTTGCATCAATCCCAGATTTCCAGGCACGCACTACTGTAACTCTGAGATGTCTCCTTGTCCTGCTCACTGCAGAGAAGCTGCTCCCTAACAGGGGATGAGCAACTGTTCAATGCCTTGTTTTAAAGATCACCAGGTATTTCTTAGCAATGAAAGTGACATAACCTGAGGAGGCAGTGCAGGGGTCCCAGAGCTAACGGTGTGAGGAGTTAAACAGCCTGGGGCTGAGCACTCTGCAGGCCTTTGGGGCCGGTCCCACTGGGCATTTCCTACCTGCAGCTCTGTTCTGGGCTTGCCTCTACCCTCAAGCACTAACAGCACTTCATGTACAGCAACTGGGGCTGTCATTAAACATTATGCAGGAATTATACAGGTGGCTGTAAACCCTGCCTCCATGAAAAGATTCTCATTCTGTTACTGTGTCTTGTCACTAAGTTTTAAATGGATTTAAAGAATATTTCCTAAGCACCATGTTATTCTAAATTATTTCAATGAACAGAGAGCAGGTCTACCTAGAAGTCTTTTATCAGTTCTTATTCCCTCATTATTTTTGGTAACTTTTACTTAATTGAAAATCTGGACCAAAAGTGGAAGAAAGCCAATTAGGTATCTGTGCCACTAAATAATTAAAAAAAAACCCCACCTATTTTAAAAAGGTTCTATAAATTTGCTTAGCTCATCCCTTCCAGCTTGGCATGCCTACTTTGGACCCCATTTGCAGATCTTTTATTTCATACCCATAAAATTCTTCTGCAGTCACTCTGGTAACAAACCTACATTTCTGCAAGTCCCCCCCCCTTCAAAAAGTAGGTGGAGTGCTTAAGAGTATTCCTAAAATAAAGCATGAAGCAAAACATCATGGTCTAAAACTAAGGAAATGTTCATAAAAACTGGAATCCAATATAAAGATGACATTTGAATAAGTTTATTCAGAAGTAACTGAAAAAATTGTTACTTTGGCAACCCCGTCTGGATGGTTCTAACCAAAAGGATATATTATGAATTTTACTTTGAATAAAATATATGCTCCATAATGTTTTCTAATGTTTTCATGGCATTTTTGGGAACTGACATGTTCATCAGGAGATTCACAATGTCCTTATAGTCCTTTATGTATCAGGAACACCACATCAAAACAAGTCCCTTCAGTTACAGGTTTCTTATGGTTCAGCATTAATGACAAAACAAATCTCAAAGAAAAAAACCTGATCAAAACAAAACATGAGGCAACCATGAAACACTAGGCCAGAAGAACTATCAGGAATGCACCACTCCTCCTGCATAACATTTTTGACGTGACCCACCAAATACTTATTTTTCCTTGCATCTGGCAAAGTTATTTAAAACAACCTAATTACAACTCAAGAGTTCACTACCCCACGATGCTACTGAAGGGTAAATCCTTGTTTTTAAAAACCAAGGGAAAATACAGCAGTGTTATTCCTCCTACACAGGGTTTTATAGAATAAGTGGAGTTGGAAAGAGAAAATGGAAGTCTATGTTGGAATAGAAAAATGCACAGACTTATTTACAAAGATCAAAACTACAATTTTCCAGTGTCACCTCCAAAGCTTCTCAGCAAACTGCTATTCAGCAAAGCAGACCATGTTCAAATCTATGCAAGAATACCTTCTGTGCTCTCAGGTATACAATGCAACTAATTTGTTTAGAAAAATGAGTTTTCATTCAAATACCTTGCACTGAAGATAAGAGCAACCATTATCAAATATTCTTTGCTATTCTTTTGAAAGTTTTTCAAATCTTTCGCTGTAACCGTTCTCTCTCAAGTCACTGTGGTCACACAGTAGGATCCTGAAGAACAATGTCTACATGCATCAAAAGCATTTTGGGAAAAAAAAAACCTCTATAATTCCATGTGGTTATAACAGAATGTGAAGAAACTGAACACAAATTCCACCTTTGCAGATCCTCTCGAATTCACCTCTCCTGGAGGTCACCTTGGTGCTTTCTGGAGTTCAACAGAGCAGTCACAGACTGAGCTGACAGGGTTCCAACCCGATGGATTTTCCTCTGTGAGTCTGTAGCTCCACAGTACACTGAGGCTGGTGCAGGGCTTCTCTCAGCAGACATCACTCCACAATCAGTGCCACGTTGATGTGGGACAGATCTATCATGTGCCTGTTAAAAGTTAAAAGAAAGTTAAATGTGGTGCTCAGACTAATTTGGGCATGGAGCTTCCATGAAGGTCACTAATCAACAGATGCTTGATTGGATTAAAGAAACACTGAGCCAGAGGAGACTGATTTTATCTTCTGAAAGGAAGGAAGGACCCATGGTGGCAGCAGTGCTTAATTATTTACCTGTGGAATTTCTGTTGAAATGCTAAAGCATGTGCTGGCTCCTTGAACTTTGCTATGGCTTTCCGTTGCTGAGGAAGCATCTGTAAACTCTGCAGAGACAAAAGAGCCAGAACATATTTTTAATATTCACTTCAAGATCCACTTCAAAACAGCATGAAATCAACTGAAATTTTGCTGTATTTCTTTATTCAGAAAGATATTTGTGGGGTTTTTTTTGTGCAATAAAAGAATAGACTGGAAAGAGACTTCTGAGACTGCAGTCAGGGTCCCAGCTGATTGTGTTCGAGTCGGTGCTTTAAGGAACTGTACCACCTGGAAAACCCAGACTATCACTTGTTAAGCAAAGGTGACAAATCTTCAATTCAAGAGCAGATAAGCCAAACCCCACAGCCAAACTCCCACCAAGTAAGAAGCATTCAACTGGTCAGAGCTCAACTGCCCCCACAGCACCTGGAGTCGTTTACCTGATGTACATTAAGGGATCAGGGCTCTCCACAGGTTAGGCAGGGCAGAAACAGAAAAAAGTGGTAATTTCTCTCAACTGCACATCCTCATGCAGTTTTTATAAAACAAGTGGCCAGCTTTTGGCAGACACCACCACAAAACCCCAGTGAGATGGGTTAGGTCACCACACCCAAGTCCTCCACACAACACACATCTCCCAGACAAGTCCAGATCTGACACGTGCCTCCCAACCCTGAGAGCAGCAGTTCACAAAGCTCCAGCTCTGACAAACCCCCTGCACAGTACTGAGCTCTCCAAAGTTCCAGCACACCTCAGGCAGGACTCTGCAGAACTCCTGTCCTTATTCCCTGCTTGCAGCAGGTCAGGCTGACCCCAGAGAGCAGCCCTGTGGCCTTGGTTAAGAGGTGTTATCACACCTATGAAGTTTAAAGCTTATGCTTTGAGTTAGCACTTCAGTTATAATAGAAAAAATTTCAAAAAGACACTTGAGGAATTTAAGAAGATGAAGATTCACACGTTAAACAGCTACATATCCAACAGTCAGTGAGAACATCCAGCAATTATTCAGCACCACAGAATACTCAGGATGGAAATATGATCCTGAAATCCTGCTGCCTGTGAACAGAGGCCAGAGATTTCAGAGTAATGAGGTTAAAACAGATCTGAAGGCTTCAATCGAAATTTCACAGCGCCACAGTGATTCCAACATCTCACAGAAAGTTCTGGATGTTTAATAGCCTATACTGCAGCACATTAAAGGCAGAATTGTTCTGATTCAACTTCTAGTTGTTCTTCCAGCTTTGGATGCAGAATAAAGAATTATTAACATTCTACTTTTCTCTGAGTTTCTACATAATGGCAATAGAGTTTTACACTGAGATATACATATACACACAGACACAGAGACAAATGCATGTATATGGACACCTTAAAACTGTTCTAGATTATGATCCCCTGATGGATAATATAAACATAATTCTTTGCTCCTGTATTTTGCCTGGAACTCAGCTGCATCCCCCACACTTGGAAGATTCCAGCCCTCTGATGGTCAGTCTTCAGGATTTTAAACTTTACCTTCAAAAATTCTGTATCACCACCTAGACTGTTAAAAGAGCACCACAGATCTTTGGAGAAAGCAAGGATTCCTTGTGAAACAACACACAATCCCACTCAACACATTCTGAGGGTGACACACCTTGGTATCTCTTAGTTACAGAATTTTTAATCCCACTAATCTGTTCCCAGTTCATCCAATCTAATGGAGCATTTTAAGCAAGATGTCATATGCCTAGATGAAATTTGCTATTAAAATTGTCTACTTCTATCTTTTTTGAACACATAAGACTCTCTTGGTAAATGTGTATTTAACAAGAGCCATGGCACCTGATAAGTCCAATTTCTTTGTATCTAAGCCTGACAATTCAGCTTTGCCAATTTCTGTAACTTACCTATCTGTGATTTTGAAGCAATTAATTTTGCACCTTCTTCTAACTGATAGGAAACTTTCCTCTCTCCAGCAAAATCACAGATGTCTAGTACTTCCACCAGCCTGTGATTTCAAAGTGAAAGCTGAGTAAAAGTTAAAGGATTCAGCAAATGTAATAAGCATCAGAAGGTTAATTTGCATTTTATAGTTTTTGGAAAGCTGCTATGATGAAAAGGTACAGCTAAGTCACTGCAACTTCTCCATTTCTGAGCTGGTAGAAATAGGATTTAGCTTTAAAAAAAAACCCTCAGAGGATGATCTTTATTTCTTTTAAAATCAGAATGCTCTTGCAACAGTTAAGCACATTTTACCAACAAGAAGCTCAATTCACCTGCCGGTTTATCTGCAGGAATAAGTCACAAGAGATGCTGAAGTCTGTGTTCTCTCCCCTTAGTGATCTCACTTTTTTATGATTTATAGAACTAGATCTTAACACATGTTTTCTTGACACAACTTTTCTTGCTAAAAAGAAAGAACCATGAACTAACTAAGTCCTATCACTAAAGACTATGCTTTGAAGAACTAAAAATTAAACACAGCCTTTAAGTAAGATTTGGAAAGAACAAACTTTAAGAGTTGCCAACAAAAGTATCTCTGAATTACAGCTGAAAACAAACAAAAAATCTGTTGTGTTCAAAGAAGTCAACACTTTTAATGAGAGAAAAACCTGTTTGAGTCACTGAAAGGATGAATATTTCAGGGAACAGTTCAACAAGAGGAGCTGTACAAGAACCCAGGGATGCACCCTGCAAGTCCTGCTGCCAAACTGATCCTCCCCACAATGTCAGGTCTCACTCAACTACCACAGCAGATTCTCCCAATGCTTTATGCTCCAGACTCCTGTTGTGATCAACTGAAGAAGAGAAGCTGCTTTTTTTTGGTGACTTTTCCCACAAGAACTGCGATATTATTGCATTAATATTCTGGAGAGGCGCAAAAGTAAAATTTGATTTTGCAGTTTATACAAGCATGATGATGAATTATTAACAAGTTTCTCAGTAATTAGCATGTAAAAATTGACTAAAGGAAGACATTCTGGTGTAACACAGACTTATTAACAAAATTAGGCAAAGCATCTAAATATCATTATAGAAAACTTATTTATACTTTCTTATGAATTAATAAGCCTTTCAACTGACTAGTTTGGGTACTGTGTTCTTACACTGTATTACTGCTTTATTTTCCAAAGCAAAAAAAAAGCCTCAAAAGCAATCAAAACACTAAATGCATTTTAATACTCAACTGCTTTGTCAACAAGGTATCAGTTCTTGTAAGTTTACTGAAAAGCATCTTTATCAGATTTAATTTCACTGGTCAATACAACTAGGGAAACAAAAAAATCTATCCATGTGATCCTTCACTGAACTGCCTAAACACAACCCATCACTCAGCCTGGGGTAAGGCAGCATCTTCTCAACTGCTGCAGTGACACATGCCTAGATTTAACACTGAGAATTAAGGACTGAAGAATAAGGGCTAAACTAATGTTGCACAAACAGTACCGCTCCGGTTGGAAACTGTCTGAAAAAAAAATAATTTAAATGGGTTTGATTCAAATTCTCAGCCTCTGCTGCACTCAGACTATGTCAGCAAAAATGATGCATGATCACTTCATGTTTGTTAAGTTACATGAGGTAAATACACCTTCCTTGGGCATAGATAAAAACCCCTTCTGGTTCTGTTTTAACAAGAGACAATTACTAAGCTAAGTTTCTCTGAAGATGTGACCATGATCTGAAATGCCACCATCTTTGCTGTGTTTTCAAACAAATCCTCATCTATCATGACTCGCAAGTGTGACCTTTATGCATACAGCTAACAGAGAATTATTTATGTTCTCATTTTGGGACAATACCTTCCTACTCACTTAACTCCCTAAGCCCTGACTTTTATGTTTTAAGAATATTGACGATAAAACACACAACACATTTACCATAGGGGCAGAGCCTGAGCTGCTGCCATCCCATCCTGAGCAGACAGGCCATGGGCTGGGCACAGAAAGTAAGAGTTCCACTTCAGGAGAAAACTGAAGCAAAACTATTGCATACTCATCCTACTGGATTATTTCTGTCTTTTCACATTTGGGGTGATTTGCAGTTTAGAGTTGATCCTACATCTGGATGATGTTAACAGCTACAGTTAGACGAAAACTTCCTTGTGTGTCCTGTTGAACTTCATTATCCCAAAATATTCAATGCATTATCTCAAAGACTTACTCCATCAGCTTCTGCTTTTGTTCATTTCAAACAAACAAGCTAGGAAAATACATCAAAAAAATTAATTCATTTTACAAATCTTAACCATGATAGTTAAATCTTACCTTGCTAGTTAAACACACCTAAACTTCTTCATCCTTTCTGAATAATTTGGCAGCTGTTTTGTTGAGTTTTTTTTCCTTTCAGTGATAACACTCAATAGCCCCTCTCCCTTTTTGAAAACACATTATTATTTGAAAACAGAGGCACAAACACCACTGCTGATGGGCTCAGCCTCAGGCAGTGCTGGGTCCATCCTGGAGTTGGTTGGCAGTGGCTCAATCAGACACAGGGGAACCTTCAGGCAGCTTTTCACAGAATCCATCCCTGTAGCTCCCCACTACAAAAACACAGCCACGCAAATCCAGCACCCATTTCTCAACAAGTAATTCAGTGTGTTGTTCTTAGACCTGAGGCAGCACCACACACAACTAACGCCAGCTGCTCTCTCCTTTTCACAGAACAAACATTCCTACAGCAATCCTGGGTCTATGATCTCCATTGCAATGACAAAACACATGGTTCTATGTTTTCCAAAGCATGACACCTCAATAGGAATTTGATCAGAGTTTGGTATTATTCTGTGACCTACAGATTTTGAAACGCCAGTGGTGGGAGGCAGGGTGGATGCAGCTCTGCCTCTGGAGACCAGCTGGTTCTAGTGAGCATCACCTGATTTACTGGGAGGGCTCTCACCCTTCCTCCACAGGAGACTTCCCTACTGCAACACCAGAACCTCCAATGAGCCCCTAAACTGAAATACCACAATCCTCCCAAATGTCACAGCTCTGAGAAAACAACTTCATTCACATCTTCTCTTTAAGTTGACCTAGTCAAATGTTCACCAGAGGATGAAAACCTCTTCTGGGACCCACTCAGGTGGAAAGGATTGACAATACACACAATAACTTCCAAGGGATTTCAAGTGACTGGTTACTTCAGATTTGGCTGTGCAGATCTACTGTGCAGCAGTTCCTGATAGCAGCCTGAGGTCACAGGGATTCTGAGCATGTTTGACTCTGGAGGACAGAGATTACATTCTGACATATTTCTAGCATTAAAAATAAGATGCTAGTTTAGACTGAGGAAGAGTATTTTACATGGAAGAGATTTAGGAAGCACAGAGCTCATATTGATCTTGACTGACTTCTTTTTCTGCTTAGGAACTGCCATGGAAAGATGCAGATCTTAGGGTGAATGGAAAATTCAAGAAGCCAGTATTTCATAATCATACTCTTGATTGAGAGTTTGCTTACAAGTAAAAGCAATACATAACAATACAATAGTATGTTTTAAAACATACTATTAGACTCAAAACCAAAAAATAATCAGCAGCTCTGGCTTTTTCTGCAACTGAACTTTTACCAGTGATTAAAGCATGAATATCATAAAAGGACCATTTCCTCTGAAGATATTTCCTTAGGCCTGAAGATCTACACTGCCCTCAAATTTCTCCTCTATCCAAGGTCTGTAATTAGATTTGCACTTACTTGTACAATACTGAAATAGCCAATATGATCAGAGCAGCACATTAATGTCTAGTAAAGCTCCACTGCAAAACCAAGGGCCTTGAGACAAACAGCAGGACATCCTCAAGTACAAAGCAGAGACTGCAGAATGCAGGACACCAGAACTCCCAGAGGTTACACAGAGAGTAAGAAGTGAAAAGGGAGATAAGAGAGCACTGGGAGATGAAAACCAAGCAGGTAGGAATGAGACTGGAGCAGGCACTTGTTTCAGCCATAGGAGATACATGGGAAATGAAGGTTTCCTCTTTTACTTAATTTCTCTCACTGAAGTAAATGCACTGCCCAGCAGGCCACACATCCAGTTCACCACTGGGTTTGGGATTAGGGATGCCAGTTTCATATAAACTATTAAAAACCAGGTCTGTGCAAAAAGAAAGCAAACTTCCCCAGCCAACATCATCTCCAGTGTGTGATCCAAGCTGTTCTGCAACAAGTCAAACAGCAGCACAGCAGGCACTTTCTGAACAGAACAACCAGATTCTATTTTTTCTTCCCTCCCATCAATAAATGCAGACATGTTTTTATTGTCCTCACAGTCTCCTGATACCTGAAGGATCTTTCCTGGCACTGACACTTCCCAGCCACTACCAGCAGGCACAGAGGCTGGGACAGAATGTATTTATTTCACCCTCAGCTGTTGCAATTGATCTCTTCCACCTTCTGTTCCTCCTTTCTGCTTTTCTGACACTTTGACTTCCTATTATTTGCCCTTAGAAGTACTCAGCTTTCTTTTTCCATATGCAAAGTGTCATGAAGGGAAAGGCTGTTCTTTGGATGATTGATTGATGATTTATGTTCATGGTTTTAATTTTTATTTGGTTTTTTTTGGGAGGGGTTAGTTCTGGAGTGGTTATGGAATGATGATGACAGTTGGTTATTGTTTTTGATACTAGGACATAGAGAGGAAGGTTAATTGAAAATGTATTGATGATATGTGATTTGAATAATATAGGGATATATGGTTTAATTGTTTAATAAAAAAATAAAAATGTCAAGATAAAAAGAAAATGGTATGTGTAAAATAGGATTTAAAGGTTTGGCTGGGGCTGCCTTTACAGCAGCCCAGCACTAGGTAGCACTGTCACTCCAGGAAAGCCAAGCCAGGCACATTAGCACTGGAAATGCTTTTCCTTTCCCATACCAGAAATGACAGTGTTAGCAGAACAAAATCCTCATTTGTAGAACTACTCACAGTACACCTACAATCCCAACATTCTCCTCACCTCTGATATACAACAGTGTGCTTTCCCATGTCCTCTTTTTTTAAGCATCAGAAATTATAATCTTAAATCTTCACATATACTGAGATTTTGTACTGATGCTTTATGTTTGCATCTATATGATGTAAGAAAACATGATTAAAGATTATGATGATGATGATGATGGAACACCTCCATAAAATAATTCCCTCAGTACTCAAATTCTCGGGAGATCTAGAAAACAGTCTACTCTATCTGCCACCATCCCAAAAAAAACTCAATTCATCTGAGGGTGGCAATAACTAGCTGAACACAACTCTCTTTAAACAATATAAACATTAAACCTGAATTCAAGAGAACAAAAGAAAAATACAAGTGCTGTTTCTCATGACCTTTGCAACTTATTAGTAATCTACTTTATCAAGTGGTTCTGGATGGATGCGCATTGAATGTCACTGCTCCACCACCATTCTCAGGAGGCTTTAGTTTGGTGATGTGCACAGAAATCTCCTGAAATTTCCAACACTTTGGAATACATAATTTTATTTATAACATGTAAATATTTTAGAATCAGTAATGAGATTTTACTGGAGGTACATTATTTGCTTCTGAAAGCCCATCCTCTCCAGAAAGAGTGTGACAGCGGAGTGCATGCTGGAAGGAAGCACTTCTGCTAATTTCATCATGTTTGAGTTGTAAAAGGCAGCTGTAACAAAGGGAACGTTCCTGGAGCCCCAAAGATTTTCTTATATTCAATGTCTTGAGAATCTTAATGGGTTTTTTTTTTCCTATGTTAATAACACCTTTAGTGAAGCAGGGATGAGAATTAAAGAGTTTTCAGTGATTAGGCAACAGAAGGTATTTCAAAGGTTGTACATGGGAAAAGGTAATTTCCTCCATTTCTAGGGTATGGGAAGGAAAAAATGCCAAATTTCCAACTTCAACTCTAAGTTTCCCCCATCCTGTCTTATGCTTGCCCTGTTATTCCCAAACTGTGACTCACAGACAGCTCAATGAAAGCTGTCCCAGCTGACAAAGCTGGGAGCACTGAACATCATAAACTGAGGGAAGTTTTTAACTTCCCATCCCAAGGTTCTTGTACCTTGAGAGTGATACTGACAAGAAAAAGCTAAAATAAAACCCCAAGGCCTTTTGGACCCAGAAAAGCAAAGTAATCTCTTCCTCCCTGCTAACTCCATTGATTATAGATTTTTTCCACAACTTCAAACTGTTATGCCAGCAAAGATTCACTTTCTGAGGGAAGATACATAGGATGATCACACTGTAACAAATTCAGGATATTTGGAACCAAGAGCTGGTGTGGGATCAGCTGCTTTACAGATGCCCCACCATGCAAGGTGAAGATGAAGCAGAGCTCCTCTACCAGCTGGGACAAGTGCTCATGGTCTGTTCCTCTTGTCAAAGAGCAAGGAGCTCCTTGGATTTCTTCCTCCTCTCTGGGAGCTTTGTCTCATCCACTCCCACATTCAAATCTTGACTGCAGCAGAAATTGAAACACGAGATACCCAGATTTCTGAGCTGTGTCTGCATGCTGCTTTAGAGCAAGGAGCTTGTTTAACATCAGAGAGGCATGTTTAACTCTGTCCCACGGTTTGTGAATCCTTACCTTTAATCAGGCATTTGGGGGGTGGATACGTTTCATTTCAAGACACTATCCAGGCATGAAGAGAACTCCCAAAGTTTTGATTCAGATTTAAATTCCCTTTACAATTGCAAAAAATAACTGTGAGTTCAACACACTTATTTCCCCTGAAGACAAATAAAATGAAAATCTTCATCTCAGAAGGGTTCAGTTCCTTAGGGAAAATTTTGGTGAATATAGTCAACAGCTGAAGACAGGATATTCTACATCTTAAAGACTGAGTCAGATAGAACTGACTCTCCTTTCCCTTCCCTTACTATTTCTTTAGCTCTATCAGAAACCAGCTAAAAACCTGGGCATCTTGGCCTAATTTCAAAAAAAGCAGCTAGAATTTCACAGCTTGCTGTTTTCTCACAACTGCCATCTCCCCAAATCCCTCCTATTTCAGTCCATCAAGCTGCAACACTTCATCTTGGAGGACCAGAGCTGTGCGTATCCAAGATCTGTTTGTGTGGTCCATGCCTCCCACACACACTGTCCTCACACAGGAACCCCAAAACCTTCATGGAAGGAGCCCTTCCAGCCACTGCTGGGCTCTCCTTCAGCAGCTCCCTTCAGCACTCCTCCCAGCAATGTCCCTTACATGAAACACATATTAAAGGAAGAATGAGAAAATAATTGAGTCTTCCTTTGCTATCAGAGCCTCCTGACCCTCCCAGCTGCAGAGGATTTTGTGCAGCATTGAGCACAAACAGGAGTTAAAACATTAATTTACAGCCAGGAGAAAATCCACTTTTGTACTTCAGGATATTGACCTCTTTGAAAATCTAGCACCACCTCTATAAAACTAATTGCTGTGGACAGCAACAATGCAGATTTTCAAACATTCTTGTTTTCCATTCTTGTCCTTCAAGTCAAATTGTTACTGCCTTCTCCTCATTTGGTGCATTAACACTTCTGTGTTGCCACTTCTCAGAGTACCATTACAAAACAAAATCCAAAAGCTAAGTATTACAGATGGTGGAACCAGACTCATATTCTTCCTACAATAGCATCAATTTTTTCCTGCATATCTCACCATTTGGACTTGTGAAACATCATTTAGTCTCAAACAAGCCAGGGAATTTCCAGCCTTCTACAAGTCAGACTTGAAATTCAAGTGCAGAATTAGCACAAGAGCATTCTGCATCATTAGCTAAATTCAAACATCTTGTTGAAGCACTACTTCTAGATTTCTTGTAAGGAAAATGGATGATGATTCAGAAAGCATAATTTCCAAAGGTACAGTTATGTTGCTGCAAGAATACAAGTTCTGGAGGGCATAGATATGCATCAAATCCCACTAGAAAATTAGTCACTGTTTTTTCTCCTGTAAGTACATCCCTCTAAATTGGTCTGTGACATTGAATTGAGAGACCAGGGTTTGGAGTATGCTATGAAACAGCAAGTACTGAATAAATTTTTAGCACATTCTCAATAACTTCTCTCAAATGTGAGATTTCATTGCAGGGTTTCTATTAATCTCCTTCTAATATTCTCATGCAAGATTTAGCAAGTAAACACTGAATAAATGTGCTTTGGAACTGTATGAATAATTTCCTAGAGTACTACAGAACACAAAGGCACAAAGTATTTTGTGAGGCTAGTTTTGCTTTCCCAAACAAATTAAACCTCTCTGAATTGATGACGTAAATAATTCAGCATTATTCCATTTACTAAATTAGGAACAAGTGAGGCAGAATGTTCATTTTTAGGAGAGCAGTCTGTTTTGCAACAGAGAGATGATCCTAGTAATAAAGAATTCTCACAGAACACCTCCAATTCATGCATTGCATTTGTCTGAAAATGCTGTTCCTGTCAAAAGGAAAAACATTTCTCACCTGTATTTTTCATTATTCATTGACTGATATTTTTAAATGCAGTAACAGTAAGTCAGAGAGGGCCTCCTAAGCCTTTCACTGCTTTGAAAACCTCCTGCTTTCCTCAAGTCATTTAACTGACACATCAGTTCCAGGAGGCAGTTTGTGAACAGAAGCTGCACAGCAGATACAAGTGTGTGCATGTCATAACCTTGCCCACAGGCCCCTAACGAAGAGAACCTTCTAAAAAATTAAGGATCAATAAAATCCTTCAAAGAAGACTGAAAAAGTGGAGGATGCTAAACAGTATAAAATATCCTCTAGGTCATCAGGTGCTTGTATCCCAGGACTGCAGTGACAGGAAAAGGTAAATGTCAAAAAGGAGAGTAGGTGCAAGTCAACAGTAAACAAGGACAGCACCCAAAATACATCTGCTCTGATATGACCATCTGGCTTTAACAACCTCACAGAATGGACAGGCTTGTATTGCCTATGAAAATAACAGAGGAACTCCAAAATGAAGGAGAATTTTGCAGCAGGAATGTGATGGTTAACAAAATCCAACTGTGCCTCCTGTGCTGCAATATCATCATGTGCTTTCCTTTGCTACTAGGTGTAGCTTGTGTGGGTGGGGGTGCCTTCAGACATAAATTACCAATAAACACGCATTGTACTTAGTGTCAGGGAATTAATTGAGCTTTCTGGAATGAAAGCCTTTTGGCACAAAAATGATAAACCAAGGTTGACCTACCTGAATGGGTCCCACTGACATCAGCAGGTTTTTCAGTTGGACATCAGTAGTTGATGAAGAAAGCCCTTCAACTGACACAATACAGGGCTGAGGTTTGCACTCCACCACTCGCAGGTTCTGTTTATTTGGCATCAGGCGTCCTCGGCCCATCTGGCCTGCTACTCCTCTGCCTCTGCCGTGCATAATGACCTGCCAACAACAAAAGTAACAGTATTTTGATTTACTTACCCACTGACTCTGTGCGCTGCACCTGACAGAGGATATAAAAGTTGGCTATTTACTTGAAGACTTGATTAAAGTCTTGATTTAAAACAGCTTGTTGCTGTTTGCCAATTTGAAAGGCCACTTACTGACATATTCCTCCACTGCTTATGCAAACCTCTTTTAGCAGGATAACAAGTTATATATTGAGTTATATATACTGCATTCATCCTAGAAGCCTCAGCTCTAGCACAGATTGATCAAGCACACAGTGGAGGATCTCAGACAAAAATATATAACCTAGTTTTCAACACTGATCACATTAGCAGCATGTGTTCAGCTTCCACATTTTGAGTATGGACAAAAATCTGTTGGGACAAAAAAATCCAACAGGTGATCCCTCTCCTTCTATTCTTAACCCATAGTTAAATTTAATGTAATCACAAGATCAGCAAAGTGTTTCAAGCACCTTCAATCTCTACTGCTACCAACTCTGGGTTTTATTCGCATAAGGCTAAATAAGTTTAAAATAACTTTTCAAAGTTCCTCTCCCCTGTACTCTGGAGCAGGAAATGCATGGATTTAATTCTTGCAAATTAAATGTTGAACAGTGAGAAAGTGGAAAAATAACAATGAAACAGAGTAACAAACATTAAACAGAGTTAACACTTAACACCGAGTCAACATTCAACAGAGTTTCTTGATTCCTACCTGGAAAGCCTATGATGGGTAATAACTTTTCAAAGATGTCAACATCTGCAACAAAACTTTATCCTTATATGAATCAGGAAGATTATGGCCAACAGCTCAAAACCAAGAACTAACTTAAAAGCCAAAATGCCAGCTACCTTCAAGGAGTGTGCCAGCTTGCAGAGAAGGCACACACTGCTGCCACCCTTACCCTTTCCTGCCTCCTACCAGTGCATGATCAGGGCAAAAATCAAGTTACAAGATCACCAACTGTTTTGAGTGATACCAGCATTGGGGATCCAACAAAGAGCATCCTGAAACAGTTACTGTGTGCTCCTACATAAGCAGGAAACTGCCAAAATGAAATCTTAAGCACAACTTCAAAAACCCACTTGGTTTTAAAGCTAAAAAGCACACTGGTTACCATCTCCTCCAGTAGCTGTCTCGGGACACATGCACTTCCCCAGGGAGTGCTGAGCTGGCCAGAACATCAGCAGATGAAGCAACCTGCAGGCACTGCCAGTCTGTGCTGGGTACAAACAAATCTCTCTAGATTAAAAGCTTTATATGCAATTATGCATCTCCTGGGTCATGCAGCCCTGCGCTAGCAGTTGACAAACAGAATGCCGGTTATTAATAGAGCAACACAGCTAGACAGTGAAACTTCCAGCACCAATATGCATCTGAAAATCACCTTTTTAGCTTGATGGATTCCCTGGATGTTTTTGACTCCTTGAGGAGCTGGTGAATGGATCTGTGCCTGCTGCTGCTGTTGGTGCTGCTGCATTCCCTTTGTCAATGTGACCTTCCGCACTGGCGGCTGTTTCGGCTCCGGGGGCTGCTGAGGCCGCTGGGGTTGGCCCTCGGGGTGGAAAAAGCCAGCATCCTCTCCCCCCTGCTGAAATCAACAACACAACAGCGGCTCAGGGTCCAGGCACTGCACACCCCTGCCCTGAGCAGGCTCCTGCCACATTCAGCTTGTTCAGAGAGTGTCCAGGGCTTTGCCTGCTAAAGCAAACTGGTGGCTGTGGTGTGCAAAGGCTCAGCCTGGAAATTGCACTTCAGCCTAAAATAAATCTGTGCCAGCTGAAGAACAGTTTGCTTTTTTCAGGTTTTATTATAATTACAATGGTCAATCATGTCTTTTCATGCTTTCACTTCTGTTTCCAAATCATTTTTCCTTCCAGGTTACGTGTGAACTATGGTGTGTGTTATATTTTTATTTCTTTTCTTTTTTTTTTAATATAATTAGAGATATGCACATTGCAGAAGGAGGAGCAAAGAACTGTGGAGGCTGGAAGAATCAGGAAAATGCTCTGCTCATCTTTAAGCCTCCAACCTCCCTTTAGTTAAAAAATTGGTACTTATTTTGAAGTGCACACTCCTTCTTCAACTTCTATACCAGCAGCTTTTTAAGCAGTCTCTTTCCTTGGACACTGTCTGTACTTGGAACAGTTCCTCAAGGTGTTTCTTTGTTTGCCTTACAAAGCTCTTATATTTGTAACCATAAACACAGTGAAACACCATCTCAGTGTCTCTCTCATCCAAGGTAACTCTTGCCACAACATCTCTTTGTGCAATCAGGCACAGTAAAACCATGAGCTCAAAGCACTGAAATTATTCCTTTCCACTGCCTCTGCCCAACAGTTCACTTTTTTCCTAGAAACACATGATTCTTGAATTTGTGTCTGCCTGTCCAGATTAGAACAATCACTGAAAATTCCATGGAGCATGAACCAGCAGAGTCTGACAAAAGACCAGGTATTTTTGCATCCATGATGTGCATCATATTATTGCATGGTTTCAATAGCAGTATCTATGCCTTGACAGGACTTCAACTTTAGACCTCAAATACTAATGAACAATTTATCTGCAGGGGGAAGGCCTTGACTAACTCCCTAACCAACCTCTGGTAACCCCACAAAAGCTCTCAAAGAGAATGCATGTCTAAGAGAAAAAAAATTAAAATATTACGAAAGCACCTCTATTTACACAGGATTTTCTTTTTTCCTTCCCTTGAATATTCACAAAATTCCTTTTGCACCTGTAACACATCACAAACCAGAGGTTTTCATGCTAACTGGCACATTTCTCAAGGATAAGGACACAAAACACAAGGGTGCAGAAGAACAGACCTATGGTCTAATAACAAGATTATTTTCATTGACAATACAAATTATTGTCTCCATTAAAGAAAAATATTGTCTCCATTAAAAAAAACCAAAAGAAATACCTAGGCTTAGTGTTGACTAAGCCTCAACTAAGATTTGGTAAGAAATAATCTGTGGTACGTGGGCCAGTCTCAGGTTTGATAGCTCAGTAGTTCAGAATTTATGCCTCAAAATCAAGGCCTCTGTATGATAAAGTATATGCAGGCTACAACTTCACAAGAACTCAAATCCCAGACAAATGAGCTTCAAACCTCCTTGCACTACAACTCAAAAGCACAGTCTGTCACAGGGAAAATCCTAAAGCTCATCATGGCATTTGTCCACAGTGACCAAAACAAGAAAGCAACAGAAATGTGCATCTTTTCCACCTCTAATCACCAGTTTTTTTCTCTGCTGAGCTGAATGGCACCAATTCTTCATGGAAAGTTTGGTATATAAACCTTTGAGAGCAGCAATTAGTGAGAAATTACAAAGCTTTCCCTTCAATTTCTCTTCAATTTGTATTCAAATATATAAAAGCAAAAGCACTCCTGAAAAACCCAAACATATGCACAAAACCTTACCAACATTAAATCCTTATTTTAATATTAGTTCTGATATCAACATCACCATAAGCTCTATGCCTTGATGAGATAATTTCTTTTATTCAACCCTACAGCAGCTGGAAGATGATGAAACTAAAAGGAACAAAAAAAATTCTAGGAGGAATTTAAATGCAATAACTGGGAGTTAAAATCTAATCTCTGCTAAATGCCTGCTGTGAGAACCATAAATATTTGCAACCATTTCTTTCCAAACCAAAAAAGGATCCCAGCACATCGGAAGAGCATCTGAGAGCAAAGCCCTCAGGTACAAAACACATCCAACATGCTCATTACTGAAACTTCAAAAGCAAACAATCATTTCACATAAAAGCCTAGGATGGCCAACAACCACCCAGTATTTAACTACCAAGCTCAATTATCACCAAATAAAACTGTATAAGTGAACAGAGTCAAAGGCATTAGCACACCACATTGGTCTGCACTGATGAAAAATCTGATGGGGTTTTGTTCCCTGCTGGGGTCTCAAATGCCACCACTGGTCTTTGCTGCTACCAAGATGCTTCTGTGAGCCTGAAAAGGTGGAAAGCTCTGGACTTTTTAATGATTTGATCCATTTCAGAAATAAGAAAGCCTACAGAAAACAATAAAGAAAAGGGATAGAACTAGTTTTGCTTGTTGCTGCAAAAAGAATGAAAGGAAAGGCAACTGGATCAACCAATCCTTTTTTTCACATTACTGCTCTGAACATTTACTGGTTTTGAGATGACTTGAAGAGGGGAAGCAGAGACAAAACTGCAGCACTGCTTCTCCAGAGAGGTCTGTGAGTCAGACATGGTGCCCCAGGTCTAACAGAGCTCAGCAAGTCAGCAAAACATTAATTCCTGTTCCAGGCAGTCTGGCTTCAACTGAAGATAAAAACCTGGTGGTTTCCTTAAGAAATAAAAATGTGACTGCTAAGTGACATGTGGCAACAAGCAAAACGACCCAGAAGAAGCATTTCAGCAGTAATTCCTTTTTCAGTGGTTAAAGGCACAACAGTGCAAGGACAAACATTATCCAAGCTAAAATGAACAACCATGTAGTGGTGAATTACTCTCACCACCACCACCATCATTCTTTAAACTTCTATGCAAGACAACAAGTGGCTTTTCCAGGTACAACAATGAAGAACCAAGTCAAGCAAAACACCTGAAAAAAAGCTTTTTAACTTCTGGACTTAAAGCTACAAAACCTCAGAACATTATGGACAGGTCACCTGCTCAGAGGAGTACACTGACATTTTGGAGGAAAGGACATACAGCTGTGAAGATGACTGTACATATGCTGACTCCTGATGTTCCCTCATCACAGCAAATTACAGACAAGCAGGTAAGTCCACTAAAGCTGTACTGCAGCAGCTACCCAAAATCACCTAAATCACAGAAACTAAATTGCTAACTTCTCTCCTACTTAAAATGTCTCAGGTCTAGCTCATCTTAAATCAATTTTTGCTTTTCCTAAAGACAATTTCTGTATTGTTATTTTTCATCAGCCTACATCACTGCCTTCCCCAGATTTAAACATGCAGCAAAAGAGGGAGGTAATAAAGTTTTAAGCCTTCTCATGTCAAAATACATTTTCTTTCCTAGAGTATTTCACCATGTACAGGGCTGCACTAAATTTTTCAGAGATGCATCTATTCATCATCATGGCCTGTCTCACATAATTTGATGTACAAAATGCTGAGCCCAGGTAGAACACCTTATTCGACCACAGAGACCTGGGACAGACTGATACAAGCCCTGATTTTATACTTGAAATTTCCTCTAAAGTCCTGAGCAGAAAATGAATTTTCATTCTTTGCCTGCAAATCAATGACAGGAGAATTCTTTCCTCTTATTGTTTATAACCTAATTTCTAAATTATAAATTTTGAAGTTCTACAAAGGTTCTGCCTTCCTAAGATCTTGCCAGGAAAAGAGTTCTCTTAAAAGAAACTTTTCTATTATTCAATTAAAGCTGGAGTAATGAAAATGCCTTTTTTTTAAGTTGCAGGAGTTCTGTTCAGGGGAAAGTATAAAAATTATCTTTCAAATTTCAAGTACTGAAGGATTGTGAGCAGCGCCAAAACAAGTTAATTTCAAATACTGTGTATAAACAAAGCTCAAAAGATTGAGGTAAAAGAATTTGATTTACACGGTGAATGTTTTTCAAACCTCTGCTCTGGAAGAATGTGCAGTTTGACCTGAAACTAGACTAACAAAAAGAACGGATGCCATTCAGTGGCCATGATTTTAGAACCAGGCCACTGATACCTATCAAGGCTGCTTTTCATCAGCCTCTCACTATACAGATCTATATATAGTCAGTGTTGTGTTTTGAGCAACTTAGAAAGAATTCTGTCAAATATGAGATCACAAATTCTACAAGCAGAATTCTATGAAGGACTGCTTGAATTTAGCAAGTTGGAACACCTGTCATAACCATTATGACAGTTTTATGATGAAGATGAAGTTTATTTGCCACCAACATTAGCAGGACAAATTTATTTATAACAAATGCTCTAAAATGTACTGATAAAAATGCCTATTGATACTGTCAGAGCTGCTTGCAATTTGACAGATCAAATCTTATTTTCATTCTTAAACCCCATGAAGGAATGGTATCACCAACTTGCATTCTGTAGTGAGCAAATTGATTAATCCCCCTCTATAGAAATCTCAACTCTTGATTACACCTATCAGACGTTAAGCAGCATTATTCTAGAGTGACAACACTTGACAAATTCCCAAACCATTTTTCTCAGCCTTTGTGGCCCTGCTAGCTTGTATTAACCCTGATGAAAAATTAATTTTCCTTATCTTCTGCTAAACCCCAAAATCCAAATCCGCCAAACTGGCAACTCTTTCTGTAAAGGTATTATGAAAACCTCTAAAAGATTAATTGCATGTCTTCAGGTGACATTAAATTAATTTCTGTACTCGTGACAGACATTTGATACTCCGTACTGAGAGGACAGATAACATTGTCAGGATACACAGAAGGACAGTGGTGCAGTGTCCCAGGGCAGCCTCTTATGAATTCTCCTTTCGATAAGGCCATACTTCACTGTCATTGGCACTGTTAGTGATCTTGCAGCCCACAGACCTCACTGCACAGGTTTCTATTAACCACCACAATGCTGGCTCTATCCATGTAATCTTTGTAAAGCTAATTCAAAATCATCCAATAGCAAAGGGATGTGCATGCTGGATAAGGGAATAAATAAACTCTGGTTGATTTGTGTAAAAATAACACAGAGAAGCAAAATGTTGTCAGCTTTTCTGAGATGCTTTACAACTCAAATTCTCTGTAGCACGATGAAGACTTAAATCTTGTAAGGAAATCTCAGTCCAAAACTGCGCTGTGATTGATTTCTTGTAAGAAAGGAGAAACCCTTCATCTGTTACCAGTTCAAGTCAATATTTCTAGAAATTAGCACCTTTAAAGTATCACAGCAGTTAGGGAAGGAAAACATGCTTTTGGTTATTAAATTCATCTTTACTTTCAGGAGAAGAGAAATTACTATTCCTGAGCTGTATAGGTTTGCATAGGCAAACTTGCTTTTTACTGATACTGCAGATGACTGTAGTGAAACAGACAACTACAAAGACAGCTGTGATCCTCACATAACAAAGAAAAAAAAAAAGTAAGGCAAAAACCACATAGAACAACAGTGATTTTCATCTAATATATAAAGTATTTTTTCACTATAATTATCAGGAACACATATTAGAAGCAAACCCCTAATAATGAGCTATTTCTCTTTGACTGCTGCTCCAGTGCTTTACCACTTTGCTACAGCTGGCTGACAGACTGGGGACCTGGGAATAGGAAGCCTAATCACTTGCCAAATATCCCACAACCGAGTGACATGACCAAGCACTGCTTCTGAACAGTTGAAGATCTGTTTTCAATCTGTCAAATGCCAATGAGAAACACCTGGAGACCTTTTTTTTTTTTTTTCCCAGGCATTCTAGGACCTTTAAAAGGTTCTTTTTTTTTTAAGAATAGCAGTAGTTAACAAAACTGCTCTCCCACCGGGCTAGAAAATGCCACTCTATCAAATAGACAACTCATCATTAACAACTGGTTGAAGACATTAATGGGCTAGTTTTGACTGAAAGTACACACAGCAATAAGCTACATCATACTACAAAAGTGATGAAAAAGCCAAATCATTGCCAGTTCACACCAGAGTAAAAAAGACACTTCTGATGCTGGTCAGGGATTCAGTTATTTTTCCCAGCCTAAAATTTTTGTATAAGCTGAACTTAACCCAAGCAAGAGCACCCAGACTAAGCAATAAGTAAATATAATGCAGAAATAGTTCCCTTCCTGTGATAAAAGGACACTGCTACACTGCTTCAGTGAGCCATGATGTGATGAGCATCCTCTGTGCCTAATGGTGTATGAAAAGCCAGAACAGGAAGAAAACATCTTGCAGAAAAAGCAGCTAATTCCATTTAATCCCATGTACTAACACAATTCTTAACTGAAGAAGCTCCTCCACCTGAAAGGACAACTAAGGCATGGAGGACGACTGGCCAAAGAGAGTCCCAGCCACACACCTATGCTGCAGGAAGTTTCACTGGGAGTGGCAAAAGCACAGCTTGAATCATGCTGAATCAGTGTTGAATCACAACTACATGGTTTTTAGTTAAAGCACCCACCTGCTCATTATGAAAAAATAATAAAAACTGTATGTTAAATCTACAGCAAGATCAAGGTTCTGAATGGGCAGGTCTAATGCTCTCAGAAATACCTCCATTTTTATGTGTCACCTGCAAAATACACAGTATAGATGAACAATGTTTCAAATAAAGTTTCCTGGTTCACTTTTCAGTTCTAAGTCTGAGAGGTTTTTATACAGAGAATTTTAGCAAAGACCGGGCATGCAGAGAAAGACCAAGAGAAAAAGCTCCTGCTGGAAAATATCAGTGATACAAAACTTGCGATGGCCCAAAGCTCCAAGAGGAGCACTTCCCAGCTATGGCACAAAAAGCCAGTACTGGCTATCAGAAACCTGTACAATTAGAACTTCCCTTCCTGTGCTGTGTCTGGCCTTTCTAGTTCATGTTCCTTCAAGCCTGAAACCACTGGCAAGTCAATTCCTCTGGTGTCCTCCCTGAAGCTCCTGGTAAGTCTTAACAAAGACAACCCCATTCCCTCCCACCCCAAACACTCCTGACTCAAGGGCCAAACCTCTGCCCTAAAGGCCTGTTCCAAGTGGTCCAACTTCTCAACAGAGGGATGTGACTTCTCAAAATATTGAAGTCTAGAACTCTGCAAGCTTGCCTCCCAAGTTAAAGAGATTGCATTTTCATATGAAATCTGACTTTCTCTTTGTAAAGCACTTTAGTGGTGTCACAGCTATCTTCACCAGGAAACTGGGCTCCAAGACACTTTAACACCAACATTTCTGTAACACAGACATGAATTCTGCACTGTAACATTTACCATGGCAAAGAAACTCTCCTTTGAGACTTAACAAGAGTGACAAGCAACAAAGCTCTGCTTTCTGTGGGTTCAGGAGCAAGCTGCACTCTTCAATGTGCAATTTAAAAGTCTCCTGTGGAAAAACAGAAACCTGTTCTGCAGTCTACAATAGAAAATACTTTACTGCACTTTAGATCCATGTTATCCATAGCAAAGTCAGATTCAATTTAGGTAAGTACCTCTTCCCCCTTGCACACATTTTATGAGAAGCCCATAAAAATGTATTATCTGTGTCTGGTTTGGCTATCACCTTAATTCTCACTTTCTAAGTGTGCCCTTAGAGACACATGTCCCTTGATTTCCTTTTCCCAGTAATCAAATATGCCCTAAAGAGTAGAGCACACCTCCTGACCCCAGTGCATGAAATCAGAGACTCTGCCTCTACAGGGACCATCCTCACTGAGGTCTGGGAGGACACAGCTTATTACTCATTTTCAAATGTTCCTGCCATGGGCAGGGACACCTTCCACTAGACCAGGCTGCTACAAACCCTGTCCAATCTGGCCTTCAGCATTTCTAGGACAGGGCATCCACAGCTTCTCTAGGCACCCTGTTCCAGTTCCTCACCACGCTCACAGAAAAAAAATTTCTTCCTAATATCTAATATAGATCAACCCTTCTTCAGTGTGAAGTCATTGCCCTTGTCCTGTCACTCCATGCCCTTGTAACAAGTCCCTCTTCAGCTCTCGTAGCCCCTTTAGGAAGGTTCTGTAAAGCCTCCTAGGACCCTTCTCTTCTCCAGGCAGAACAGCCCCAACTTTCTCAGCCTGTCTTCAGAGGGGAGGTGCTTCAGTCCCTTTACCAACTTTGTGGCCTCCTCTGAACACATTTCAAGTTTCATACAACCAAGAAATTAACATCCACTTGTGAAACATTTCCAAGGTTATGGCAGACAGAGTCCTTCTTCAGAGCTCATTTTGCCATGGAACCTGGGCACTCAGAATGGCTCCTGCAGCTTCCCCAGCCCACTCCTAGGTGGGCACTATCCATACCTCCTCCAAACTCTGGGATACAAATGAACACCAAAGTCATTCTCCTGTTTCTTAAAAAGTTATAGGCCTATACAGGGCAAGAGTTCCTTTGTCAAGGGTTGGGGAAAGGGCTTCATGAACTCCCCACACAAATGCCACAATTCTTGTGTTTGCAATTCCTGACATATTTAGATGAAAGGCGCTAAAGAAAACTTTCAAGTCAAATATTTTTAATTCAACTTGAACACATACATGCAAGTAGAAACAAGTACAAACATTAAGCAAAGTTGGTTGATAAGGTTACATTATCAAACAACAATCATATCAATCTCTATTTTTTTCCATAGTTAGAACTCCATATTCATCTCACGCTTCCCAGTTGCTTGAAATTCGACCGAAGTTGTCTATCTTCCATTTCCATCTTGTTTTTGCAATCCAAAGACATTTTTTTGTGACAGGCTTTTTAAACAGAAGAACTTGCCAGCTCTTTTTTCAAGCTTTTCATACAAAGCATTTCAGGTTTTCAGGAATTAGGATCACTTACAAGATACTGCTTGCAATGCAACAGGCCAAGATTTTAATGTATTTTTATCTATGTATTTATGAAAAAACCCTCATTGTGCAGCCTTCCATAGAGACAAAGATTGGTGTGTTCTTGGTGCAGCATAAGAACCAGCATTTTCAGGCCTTTGGGACAGACACACAGCTCTCTGAGCATGGCAGGACATTTTCTGGCTAAGAGAGAAATCATCCAACAACAACATAAGATGACAATAACACAGAGATTTTACGGTATTGTAATTTACCACAGAACCTCCAACTAAATAGAAAACATGTTCAGCATGTATTTCATATATCTTTAGATATCTAATGTTATAGATGGTACAAACCTGTTCTTCCAGGACTAAAACAACTCTGAATATATTGACTTAAGAACTTCAGTTACATTTAGTACTAGAACTCTTAACACAGATTGATGACAGAGAGCCCAAAGAGCATCACAAACAGTCAAGGTGTTAAAAAACATGACTCATCAAGAAATCATGAAAGATATTAGAGCTCAGAAACAGTTAAGATATCCTTAAAAAAGAAATTCTTCCCCATCTCTCTTCAGGTATTACACAAATAGTCAGAAATTCAAAATTATAGCAAGAAAATGTGATCTGGTCACTAAGAAAATCCTTTTAAATATAAGCATTTGATACTGTAATAGATGACCTGGGAAATCTGCAATAATGAGATCTCAGAAAAACACTGGACAAAATCTGTCAGGAATACTACAGAGTTCATCCCCTCCTTTCAAGATAAATTACTTCAACAATCTTTTTACCCTTATTTTCTATAATTTTATGATCACATTTTCAAGTGATTTATTAGGGTGTTTCTTTCCTACACTCTCATTGAGTTTATACTTACAAGTAACTTTAGGATTGACTTCAGGCTCCTCAGCAAGCCCAGCAAGTCTCAGATGCTTTATTAGTAAAATTTACAAGTATGAATGCTCAGGGAATACACTGAGCTCTCGTATCTGGAAAGGACAGCTCTGAGGAAATGCCACAAAAACAAAGCACAATGCATTCATTGAAAAGTATCTGGGCCTCCTTGGAAAAAATAAAACCAAGAACAAAACCAAAAACAAAGCAACAACAACAACAAAAAAATCCCCCTCAAAAATTCCCAAAACCCACTCCCCTTCCCCCCCTCCAAAAAAAAAACAATCCAGCAACAAAAAAAAAAAAAAAAAAAAAAAAATCCAAGTCCATGTGCTGAACACTGCGTATTTTTCCAGAACCGTAACATTTAAAGAAGTAATTAAAATGGAAAACTATTCACTTTACTGCCATTCCCATATAAATTATATGTATATTAGAAAGGTTAGAAAGGGATGGGCAAAGTGTTGGGGAGAAGGTGAAGGGTAGGATTTATTTAAAAAATAAAAAGCATCAACACACAAAATAATTACTGACAGTACCTAACATGTCACCTTGATACACAGATTTAGTCTGACATACTGAAAATGCTGAATCATTTTCTACTTTCATTTTCCTGAAGAACAAAATTGTAAATCAAGGCATCTTACGTATCAGGAAAGCTGAACAAGTTAAAATATTCTTGGAATTTACATGGTAATTCTTAAAATTCCAAAAGTAAAATCTTCTCACAAAAGAATATTGCGGAAACAGATGAAAGACTATTTTGTTTTTTAAGGACCCAAGGGATATTTCTACCTGTAGGTCAGAGATCTTCAGTAGCACTGCTGTGCCCAGCAACACAAACAGACAAAAGCACAGCCTGGTAAAGACACTGCCCTCAGGAAAGGAAGCCATTCTCTTCTGACAGTGTTTGCACTCCACAGTTCTCACCAACACACCCACTGCTTAAATATTACACAAAAAACAGCAGGAGCACCAAAGCACTGAATCCTGGTTCTACAGATGATCCTAGTGAATTAATAACAGTCCTTGTTACCAGCTTCTGGTTTAGGCCAGCTTGGGCTAGAGAGTGAGTGAGAACAGCTCTGGGCTGGAGCCGCTCCTTCAGCTGGGAGCTCCCCAGTGGTGCTGGGTAGCAGGAGAGATTTGCCAGGTCTTTACTTGAACCCAGGAAGCTCCAAAAGGGAACCTGGATTCTGTCTGACCATGAGCCATCTCTTTTGTACAAATGTACTCAAAACAGCTCTGCACAAAAGAGCCCAGGAAAGAAGAAGAGTACAAGGAATTACAGAGAGAGCAAGGCCAGGGATGATGAGCTGCAGGACAGAGCCAGTGCATACAGGTAAGAGATCCCAGCAACCCTTTGGCCAAAGGCAAGGAGTAAGAGGAAGCACTATTACATCCTAAGGAGAATGGCTAGGGAAAATGAGATTTGGCTTTTGCTTTTTAGTGCTCAGGCAAAAGCTGTGAAAATAAATTAAGCATGTGGCAGGACTAGAGCAGTGAAAACTAAGAACAATCTCTAACTGTGGTAGTATTTGGAGCCCAAGCACCTTTTAACTCTTCTTTTAAATCCTGTCAGAAATGGACTAGATGACTGTCTGCCCTGCTGCTCAATTTATATTTTTTTCCTTGTGTGGTCAAAGAAATAAAGTCACAGATTCAGTTTGTCACTAACTGATTAAAAATGAATCAATTATATTGATCAGTGTTAACAGCTAATTGCAATGCTTGCTTTCAGTCTCCCATAGCTGGAAGGAAACTTAAGAAGTCCATGGCAACATGAAAAGAGTGACAAAGGCTAAGTGACAAAGAGTGACATGTGTAAAGAACCTGCTCCACCTTGCTGAAACCTCAGTATCTGAAAGTTAAGGAGGACAGAGTAAATCTGCTTCTCTATACAATTAAAGAGGAGTTACACATGCATTTAATCAAGCTAATTGCTCTTGCTTACCATGACACTTATCTGAAACAAATCATTAATGGTCTTCTGAAATGGAGCACGTGATAAAACCAATTTCATTGTGGATGCTGCTGTGGGCACTGATAACTATTTGTTACAAGGAGCTCTATACAGTTGTGACTGGCATTGTTTTGTTTCATCACATAATAAAAGAAGTTGTGCATGACTGCTTTATTCAATTATGCATGAATCACAAACCTGTCATACCTCTTGCAGGCCACTGGGATTCCTGCAGACATACTTATATATAAATATTTTTAGCTTAGCAGAATTAATTTCTTTCAGCTTCCTGTACTTTATTCTTCTGTACTTAAGTTACCACATCTGATGACAACAACCTGACCTGCAGGATGTCCATGTAGTCAATAATGCCCTGTATGTTAATATTTGGAAAGACCATCCAGTCATTATGCAATTCACAACTCTGAGTGCAATTAAGCTTTATGAACTGTAGAAAAACATTCATAAAAAGTAGTTAAGACTGGTTTTTCAACTTCCTCTCCATCTACAGAGTAAAGCCTAACCTCCAAGGCCTTGTTCAGTCCCTGTTACAACTGTTTTGTGTTCCCTATAAAATTCTCCAAATCATGTAAAAGCATTCTTGCAGAAAAACACCTCCAATGTGCTGCTACACCAAATCATTCTTTCCTCCTCAGCATAAACCCAAGGACAGTCTTCAAACACTGACAACATGATCTCCATGTCCCCTCATCTTAGTTTCTTCAGAGCCCTAACAAATTAACTTCTCTTTTTATTAAGACAGAAGAAATTTGATCAAGAGACTTTCTCACCAAAACCTCATATTTTAAACAGGCACACTGTCCTTAAGACCATCATTGTGAGTCCTCCACACCAGTGCTCAAGGGACACACTGCAGATAAAAGACCCCTCATCAAGAGATAAGGAAATCTCATTTAGATGCAAAAGTGAAATGGTAACGTTTTAAACCCAGCCTGTAACAGAAAACACCCCCCTCCAACACACTGCTTAGATTAGTCTCATAACATGCTTCCTAAGAAAATAACCATCTGCCACTGAGTAGAAACCATACTAAGACCAACAACTGCACAACTAAATTAGGTGGCCTCACTTACCAAATAAGCAGGTCCTCCAAATAAGCAGGTCCTTTTTAACCAAACCTTAGTTAAATAATTAATTATTAAGTCACCTAATTTTTTTTTCTCTGAGCAGTTATCAGACCTATCAACCTTAAGCAAAAGGAGCTCAACTGAGCAGTCTTTGATATTTCAGACTCCAATTTACAACTTAAAAGAAAGGAGTATTTCACTATGATGTCACTGGTAACTGCCTGGCAGTAAAGCATTACAGGAAACACTAACTGTTGAATAATTGCTAATAAATTACAGTTCTGCAAATATAATATATAGACTATTAGGTATGCTATACCTGATACTTCCCTCACCAGCTCAGGCCCATCATTTATTTCGGGATTCCACAGAGTCAACCACACAGAAACAAGCCACGAGGAGACACAGAGATGAGATGAGCCTTGTACACTTACCCCTCCTGACAACTTAATCACCCTGACTTTGCTGCCTCCATGGGGCCCATCACTAGCACTGTTTGTCCGCTGCATCACTGTCCTTTTCACGCCCGGCTTCTGCTCCTGGGGCCGGCCGGGCACCGCGGCCGCGCGCGCCGCCTGCGCCGTGGGCAGCGCCGCAGCCGTGGCCGCCTTGCTCGGTAACACTTTCTGGGCTGCCTGAGGCTGACTCGCAGGGATCGTTCTGCTTTGCCTCAGCTGCTTCACCGGCTTCAGCTGCTGTCCTTGGTAGGGGCCGTCCCCTGCGCCCTGGGGGAAGTCTGTGGGTTTGGGGTGGATGTTGGCCACTACTGCGTCTTGTTTTCTAACCAGGAGTCTGCTCTTCACGTTGTGCCGGGTCTGCAGGCCGGAGTGGGGGATGTAGGGGCTGCCGTTGGTGGGGAACTCGGAGGAGTCCTCCTCGTGCTGCTGGTAGGGCTGCTGGGAGCAAGGCTGCTGCTGCTGCTGCTGCTGGGCAAGTCTCTCCAGCAGCTCTCTCTTCCTGGCCCCAGCCTGCTGCTGCCGTCTCAGCTCCTTCTGCTTCAGGATCTCCTCTCGCAGCCGCTTCTGCTCCTCTATCTTCAAACGGTACAACCGAGTTTCTTCATCCTCGTCTGGGTACTATAAAGGAAAAACCAAATGAATTTACAGAATTCTAAACAGATGCCCAGCTTGGCCAAAACAACATGAAATTGGTTCAGATGTAAAGCTTTTTACATTTTCCCTGATACACACCACTAATAGCCTTGCTTTGGTATCTGCTGCTAGGGTTTATTTGCTATTCATTACAGACAAACAGCTCAAATCTGGTTTAGGACTTAGATATACTACTTCCTAGACAGAAAAGCTTTAGTACCACTTGAGAAATCTGATCAGAATACTAAAAAAAATAATAATAAAAAAAGTTTGACAAATTGGAATTAATTTAAAAGTTTCCAAAACCAATTAAACTATTAATATAATTCAAGATATCAAAATATGTTTCAAATAGAAGGTAACAATACAGAGGCAACCCACTGTCACACAGGTTTTATCTTGCTCTTTTCTGACAAAGTAACAAAAGGTAGGGTGGTAAATGACCTGAAAGGCCCTGATTAGAACTATTGATTTTTCTCACAGAATTTTAAGCCTGATCTCAAACTCATTTGTCACACAATAATTGGTTATAATGAACAGCACAAGTCAATCTCTCTGACCTTGAACTCATGCACTCTCTTCAGAATCAAAATGTTGCCAAATGCAGTGTTGGAATATTAATGGTATATAGAGAATGCCTTTAATATTCCAGCCCTGGGCCTCTCTGAAAGTACTACACACCATCAAATAACCTTCCTAAAGATTCTGCCACTCTGGCAGAAGGGGTTCTTATGAAAAGCTGTATAAAAATGGACAAGACTCAGGGAAATGCTGATTCTCATCATCCTGGAAAAGATATCAAATGGCTCTTGCAATAAAATCACATATTTTTCAAAATTAGGAAGAATACTTTTTTATTTTGTTATTTCTCTTTGTTTAACCATTTGAAATATTAAGTTAGATTTACAGAGAATGCTTACAAATGGTAATGAGCTAGGTAATTCTACCTAGAATGTATCAACCACTCCTAAAAACAGCCTCTTGAAGTAATGATACTTTGCATGCTGGTAAATTAATGCATAAAGAGTGCTAAAATATTTTTCAAAAACTGCGAGTCTGTGACAAACCTTTATGTATCTTGCAGCAACTGGGTGCAAACTGTTTTTGACACAACTGCCATTTTCTGAACGTATGTAACCCAAATGTGTGACTTGAAGGTTTGGGGCTTTTTAAGAGCTTTTAATCCTACTGCACCTAGAATCCTTCCCAACCCAAGAAAAAACCCAGCAGAACAGATTCAGCCATAATGTTGGTTCATGGGTGTGAGAGCCCAGAGTCAGATTTGCACTCACAGCACCCAGATGCACAAATCCTGAATGTGTTTCCTTCAGCTGTAGCTGCATCTTCCCTGAGCAGGAATTGACAGGGATTATTCTCAGAGTCACTAAAATCAGCTCATTGTCTCAAATTAGAAGTCCAATTGCAAGCATCTAATTAGCAGTCTAATTAGAAGCCAAAACAGCGACTAAATAAGACTAACCAAATTGCATTTTTGAAATCTGTATTAATTTTTAAAGTATAGGCTGTAGTTCAGGGATGAGATCTAAGTTCATTGCATGAGAATGCTACATGCACCCCAAAGTTCTTATCTTTATACTTTGTGGAAAGTGATGGTGGTGATTAATAACCACTGTGACAACTAAATTAAAGCTCTGTGATGATAGATGGTACAGAAACACTTCTAGAGGAGGAAACAGATATTTCTTCTTGTATTGACTACTGGAGATGCTGGATTGCAGCAAAAAACAGAATTAGAATTTATCCTTGAATTTACCCAAAAAAACAGAATTTACCCTTTTGAAATACAGGGAAAGATGAAGACCCTTAAGAATAGTTTGCAAAGGATGAGAAAACATGTAAGCTCCAGCTAGAAGGAGGATGTGCTGTTATGCAGATCCTGATGCAATTAATAACATTTTCAGTCATTTTCAGAGACACTAAATATCACAATTACTACAATTGTTCAGAGGGAAAACTTGTTTCACTTAACTAAATGAATTAGTTTATTCACCTGCTTTGGTTTAGATTATGATAATTTATAATTTATCTAAACAAGCCTGATGGATGCCATGGGCCAATACCAAGTTTACTTTTGGAGGCAGTCCTGTAATTATTTTCCCCTTATGTTCAATTGGAACATTGCAGCAGGAGTCTTCAGGAGACCGCCACTTCTATCAGTGCCTTTTATTATGAGGGATTTGCCTGCTCATTTTATCACCTAGCAAGGTCTGAAGGCCTTGGGAGACAGATCATGATGTGGCAGCTCAGAACACCAACTCTAAGGTTGCACATGGCACAGAGATGTGTGCTTTGCAGCATACTCAAATGAGCCCTGCCAGCACAGAAGGAATGAACATCCCAAGGAACTCTGACTAACACATCCCTGCAACAGCCCTTGGACAGATACACTGACTCCAACTATGCCAAAATTAAACACAGAAAGATGTCTGACATAAACTAGACATAAACTCTATTACCAACACACATAGTTCAAAGAATGCTTAGTAGAATATTCAGGCAATTTGATTTCAAATATAATCTGAAACCTTTCCTTTCTGGAACTAGACTAAGGAAATTAGTAATGATCCTAGGAAGTCTATCCCTTCTTAAAAGTTAAAATCAAACATCAAGAGCCCTGAGGTTATATGACAACTGCAGATCAGTCTGTTAACAGGCTACAGGTAGACCTAAATCCTTCAAAAGAAAGGTACTACTGTTACTGCTAAATTCTAAACAAAATACCCCCTAGAGCTAGAGGAAGATTAAATATAAAGACCCTGTGATGATTAACAAAATATCTCCATTAGAAGCCAGCTTTAACTCAATTTATTGTACAATGGCCCAACAGTACAGAGTGAGAAGGACAGCAAACTCCTTACCAGGATGAAAAGAGGGGCTGTTAAATCCCCTTCTCCTCAGCTCTAAGAGCACCTTGTATACTCCACCCCAGAGAGTGGGGGTATATATGTGATGTATAGTACATAAAAATGACCTAGAGTAGGTAATAAGGACATTCAGCATATGGAACAGGCAAGACAGGGTCAAGATGAACACAGCACACAATGCCCATTGCTAATGACTTCCATCCCATTAGTTCAGTAAGCCCAGTATAGATTTTTCCAAAAAGCAACAGCACTGCCAAAGAAATAAAGAAAAAGGCCAGGAAAGCAAACATTTTGCCTAGAGAATCAACTGGGAGAAGGTACATATGCTTCAAAGTTCAAACCATTGTAATTTTCACATTCTGGGTCTGGAAGCAACATTATCTGTAGGTAAAAAAGCAGAAAAACACGGAGCAGCTTTTTCCCTAGACAAATTATTAAGCTTCATGTGATCTGGGCAGAAAATTCCCCAACATGAAGAAAAGGTACACTGAATACATGTATATGGCTGCTCCTTTTACAGGAGGCTGCAGAGTACAAAAGGCCAGACAGGCACTTGGTTTTATAGGGGTGGCTTTTTTATGCCAGGTTTTAAGTTTGTTTTCTTTTTTTCCCTTTTTTTTTTAAAGTGGAAATTCTCATTGTGCTTTAGCACAATGCATTTCACTGAGGTTTGAAAGAAGACTTAGCCTTAGCTGCAGGTTTTTCTTCTCCTTTAAGATCCAAGGCAGTTTTGATGGGAAGCACCAAAAGAAAACATTACAGGCTGCTCTCCTGAATGTAGCTGAAGAGCACCAGCAAGAAAGAGAAGCAACAGTCCCACATCCTTCTTGTAGGGATCCTAGAATGGCACTGTTGACTTATGAAAAGACAGCAAGGACACACTCTAAATCAAGGGATTAAACTTTCTACTGAAATTTAAGTCCTAGTACCAAAAAACTTGCTTTTCATGTAGTGATTAAAAAAAATAAACCCATACCTTTTCAGAAGTCTGCAGGATTAATTGCCAATTAATAGAACTAAATGCTGAGTCATAAGAACCAGACACTGTTAATGTTCTGGTAAGCTTCCAAGGAACAAAAAAGGAAATCATGCAACCAGGATCACTTATGTGTCTCAGTACAATGGGTGCAAGAACAGAGCATTCAAAATGGTTTGATCTGTGGTATAAACACAAATCTTTTCAGCAGGCTTGTCTTTATTTTTTTAAGCTGAAACATTTAAAACATAAACTAGAATAAAAAATTAGGCACCACTACAAAAATCTGGAAGAGAAATTATTTAAACTGGAGGAAATCCTACAATTTTTCAGGTAGTTCATAACCAAAAACATTAAATTATTCAGATAGATTTGATCTAGTAATTTAGTGCAGCAACTCTTTTCCATATTGTGAGCCTTTTTAGAAAAGACAGCAATGTAAAATCCAACAATATTCACAATTCACTGGATTTGGAAGAATGGAATACAAAGGTTTTCTTTCAGTACATCAAGGACTTTATCCCCAGTGTAAGTACTAACATCAATACACTGATGACTGCACAGTGCTCTACTAATTTCCCTCCTGCTCTGAGATTTAATACCCATTTCTCCTAAAGACACATCACCTTTCTCCATTCTCCCTCTTCTTTAAACTCAAAAATGCTAAATACTGCCTAAATTCCTCTAATCCTAAGCTGACTTCAACAGGAGCAGAATTAGGCCCACATCATCCAGACTTTCCTATTTCAATGACACAATGATGTTTCAGAGTAAGGACATACAATTGAAATCCTGGGGAGTAAAAGCTATTCTGAACAGGCATTTAAGGTCAGTGCTTTGCAGTCTCACAGGAACAGGAACACAAGCATTCCATTAATATACAGTTTTTAATCTTCTATTCACTCACATTGCAAACCTTTCAAATATCTATATTTAGGGTGAGCAAAACCTCTAACAGCCAATATTGTTATTTTTTTTGGTGCTTCCTGAATGATAGGCCACTCATAAATACAGCCACTGACTCTTTAGGAAGAAAGATGCAAAGAAAAGTCTTAATTTTCCAGTTGAAGACACTTGCAAAATAACCTGCCCAATTCAGTTATGTGCCATACAGCCACAAAAGTGACAGAACTTAACTCTTTCTCATCATCATCACAAGCAAAAGAACAGGATGAAGTCACCTAATTACAAGAAAAACACACAAAAAAACTGTAAAACATTACAATCTGCCTAAGGAGAGATATGTAATAAACTACATTACACAAACAGTGGAGGAAATTATTAAATGCTTGCAAATGAACATCTCTGGTGCAGCATTACCATCTATAAGTGACAATAAGCAGCAGCAGTGACCAAGACCACTGCAGTGGCACAGCAGAAATGGGACAAAGCTTCTACACTGTTTGCAGCTCCAGGCTCTGTTCCAGGTGTGCTTTGGAAGGACAAGGTTCTCCTAATGCCTGCCAAATATAACTACAAGGGCTTTACTAGGAGACTTCATTTATTCCAAAACAACCTTGGTTTTTTATCCTGCTTTGCAAAAACTTGCATGAAACAGGTATCAGAATTTTATCAATGACAGTTTTGACAGAAATAAAAAGAAAGTTGTATTTGTAATACACCAAGAATTCACACAGGTAAGATAAGTTGGTTTCATAATCAACTAGAGTATGTTTAAAATGTAAAATGGAGAAAACCAGATGACTGCTTTGGGATTGTTTGTTTGTTTAGCTTTCTATTTAATTAAAAGAAACTTTTAAAATTCTTATATTTTTTCTAAATACTGCCAGAGATACTTTGGAACTAATGCCTTAATTTTCATATGACTATACTATAGAATAACTTCAGGATGTTTTAGATGTGGAGGCCTGTAGCTGATTTTTCAAGACTTACCTTACTAATGGCCTGAAAGACAAGGCTTCTCTATGAAGCACTGCATTTTGCATTTTCTGTGACTGAGAATATTCCAAGAGACTGAATTGAGGGGAAAAAGATAACTTAAATATTTTTTCCAAAAAAGGTGAAAATTAAAAGCTAAAGAAGGATTTTTTTTTCATTTACATTGAAAAGCAAGTGCACAGGAGGTCAAACACTGATAGCTTTCGTTTTCTTTTGTGCCTCATTTATGGAAATTAGTTACGACCATCCCTAATTCAAGAACAAGATGAAAAGCTAATCATGAGCAGCTTAAAAGGAAGACAGCATTATCACAATTAAAGCCTTCAATGGCTGTAGAATAAAACCTGGTCCTTGAGACAAGATTCATGGTTAACTGTAACTATGAAGATTTACAGTTCTTCCCAGAATAGCCTGACAAAGCACACAGGGTGCATTTAGCCATCATGCTCAGGATATAAAGAGTGCCATCATTCCAATCCTACCCACTCTCTCAAAGCAACAGAGCTCATGGAGATTCTTCTCTTGCTTCCAGGAGATGTGTGCAGGGAAATGGTCATCTGTTCACATGACACGATCCAGTGGAGCTGAAAACACTGGCACCTGATTTTTCCAATTGTGCAGAATACTAATAGAGCAAACAGCATCACCTTCTCCAAAATGGAAAACTTAAAAGCATCTCCTCTTTTCCCTTACATGAAAAGGTTTCATAAAAAAGAGATTTTCTTTTTCAGGAGCAAGAGCAAGAAGCTCCACGGACAGCACAGCTACGATCTCCTGCATGAATGCTCAAGGCCTAGTAGAGACTGAACAGCCTAAAGCAAAACAGCATGAGGAAGACAGCTCTCCAAATAGCCTTCCTTTTTTTGCCTTTGAGCCACACAGCATCATACAAAATGACAGAGAAGAGGCTTTCAGACTTAGAAGAATGAGATCACCTGAAAATAAATTATAATTCCCAAAGATAAAAATGGGCAAAATGAGTATTTCAGAGACTTGTATCACTGATCACCTTCACTCAAATTCCACCTGTTCCTAGCAGAAATGAAAACTCCTCCCACAAAACAAATTTACCACAGCCTTGCCAACCTTCCTGACCTTCTAAGTCAATGGAGGCTATTTCTGCTGTTACAATAAAAAAGTGCAATTCAGAAGGGAGGCCTCTAGTGGCACCTAAAATATTTGGTGGATAATACATTAAGTGTGCTTTCTATTCATAAATCAGACTAGAAAAGTCTTTTAAAGGTGGGAGTTCTGTGGTGGGAACTTTGTTTCTCATTGTTTGGTTTTTGATCTTTTGTGTAGGAGTATCGGAGGGTAGGACAGTCAGGATGGACAGAGACAAGAGATTTCTGCAGCCAGGTTGTGGAATTTGGGGTTTATTGTAAAGGGTGTGGGTGCAGGGCCCAGCTGGGAGCTGCCAGCCACAGCTCAGAGGAGCTCTTCTCTCACAGCTCTTGAGAGAAGAGAGTGGTAAAGAGGATGAGAGAGAGAGAGGGAGTAAAAGAGGATAAGAGTATAAGAGAGCAAGGTTCTCTTTACAATACAATAAATCTTCTGTGTTGAATATTTTACTTCTCACTAACTAATTTAGTACAATATTATAAGAATCATTACATTACTATACTGTGTTACATTTTAAACCCTAAAACCTACTTTCTGGACTCCTTCTGCTAAGCTAGTAAGGTTTGCTCTGACCTTTGGACTTGTCTGCAAGCAGAGGGTGTTGTTTCATCAAAAGGGGATTACCTTCAGCCAGCCACACCATTGTTTTCCAGTTGTTCAGTAACTCAGGTATCTCAAAGCTTGCTTTTATTTCCATCTTGCTTATAGTTTCTACATTCTCAAAATCTTTTGCCAGGCAATCATATTGAAAAGGCTTTCCTGACTCATCTTCCTCAACACTTTTGTTTAGGCAAAACAAAGAATCCCTTACCTCCGGTTCACATTTTCCTTCCGACTTTGCCTGGCCCACTGGGGTGATGGGTTTAGCTTTCATCTCAGGCCTCCCCTGCGAGTTGGCAGCAGCAGTGGCAGGCTTGGTGGCGGGCAGGGTGCTGGGGATGGGTTTGACCTGGGCAGCAGGGGCGGAGCTGCGGCGGGCGCTGCCCATGTCCAGGGCGTGGGCCGGGGCGATGGGCAGCTCGCGCAGGTTGCTGTTCCTGGGAGCCGCCGCCTGCAGCTGCTGGCTGGAACGCTTGACAATATTCTGGGACGGGGTACTCTGCAAAGAACAAAGGAAAAGAAGTGCTGATTTCCACCACAAACCAATCTGAAGTGATTCTGGCTTCACATTTTCCTGATTTAGTTCAGTTTGGGAAAATAAGCTTTGTGAAAAGGCACAATATTTTAATGTCAGGGAAAAATTACAGAAATGAGGATATTTTAATAACCTTTTATAATCAAAGCAATTATGTTAAACTGTAGTTATATTGTCTTGAGCACTGCTCCAGGCTGTTGTCCTACCCAACCTACCAAGCAGCAAAATATGCTGCATTGGAGGAAACTCACAAGACAAGAGAGGCATTATCTGAACCAGAAAACTGATCAGCAGTGGTACAGAGAGACCTTCACATCAAAAGAGTGTCACAAAACTGGGCTCCCACACAATCACAGACTACCAACAGTTGTAAAGCCTTAGAAAGCAAAGCTCTCCCTCACCACCCCTCTGTTGCTAGTTCTTTGCTAGGCATCTGCAACATCTCCTCTATTGGACCCAAATCAAAAAGAGCACTGAAGACCAGAGGAGAAAAGAAAGATACACATGGTATTTTTCAATGTAGATTATAAAACAATCAAGGCAGAAAATGAGCAAGAAATGGTTGAAGTAGGGGAAAGAGCAGGAAGGGAATAAACAGAACTGAAAACCCACGTTGGTGAGTTTTGAACCTGTGCTTACAAGCCTGCTACTCATGCACGACACTGTTGTATGTGGTACTTACATGCCTTGGCTTCATTGGACCCTGCCGTGGCTGACACTGCATCCTGTTGTTATTTGGCTGCTGCTGTGTGGCTTGCATGTGAGGCCTGAACTGTGGCTGGTTCATGGGCATCAAGGGCTGTGGAGGCCCTTGGAGATGGTGATGCTGCTGCTGCTGCTGGTGATGGTGCTGCTGTTGCTGCTGGTGATGCTGCTGATGAGGCTGAGGTTGTGGCTGAGGCTGTAATGGAGGATGCATGGGACCCTTCACATGAAAAAAAAAAAAAATTAGTTTCAATGTAATAACCTCTAGAAAAGCACCTCCAGCCTCCTGAGTCCTAAGATCTTGCTCTTCAGTGTAGCTGAAGTACTCTTTTTCAGGAGTGCAAAATGCTAGGTCTCTGATGCGGTCAGAAAACCCACTGTTATGAGTACAAGTGAATACATATCTCCATTCCTGACTGGTCTACCTTGACCAAAGTGCAGAACTACAAGCAGCTATGAATCAGGTTACACTAGGAAAGAACAGACCAACCAGAGAGGTGTAAGGTCATTCTACTCTTAAAATCTGGGTAAGGCAACAGGTGAAGTAAAAGAAAAATACGAATTCAAGGGTTGCTGTCCTCTACCCCGTTTTCTAACGAGGTTTACCCCGGCCCTCCGCACTGGAAGCGCTACCCCGCTTCCAGCGGCGGCCGCAGCCCCACGGCCCCGCTCCGCGGCCGGCAGAGGGCGCTGCCGCCCCACGCTGCCCCGCGCCGGCACCGAGCGAGACCGGACACGGCGGCGGGGAGAAGATCCAGAATATCCATCACCCTCCAGGCACTGCAGCGATGGCACTGCAGGGCCATCCCTCTCGGAGCCGCAACGCTTCGGTTCCGTGACTCCCCCAGCGCTGTACCTGCATGCTGGGCTGCGTGTGCGGGGCCAGGAAGGGCTGTCCCGGCGCCTGCAGGAACTGCTGCCGCGGGGGCATGAAGGGCCGCGGCGTGGCCGAGCCCGGCTGGTTGAAGTGCAGGATCCCCACGGGGCCCTGGGGCTGCATGCCGGGCCGCACCGGCCGCTCCCGGGGGTACACCGGCTGCTGGCCCTGCTGCGTGAAGGCGGGCCCGGGCGGGCTGAAGGGCATCGGGCTCTGCGTAGGAACGGGATGGGCGCTGTTCAGAAGCGGGGGAGGCGGCGGCGGCGGGGGACTGCGCTGCTCAAACAAGGGGTGACCTGGGAACCTCGGATCTGCGGGAATGAGAGAATTAAATCACTTACAGCCTTCCCGGGACACAAACACATTTCAGAAACATAAAGCTCTAGTATGATTCGGAAAGTAACCTGAAATTTGCACAATGCAAAACTCTATGGGATGTTTTAATTGTAAGAGCTACCCTCAGGTAGCTTTTATAAACAAGGTTATGCTTCTCTTGTTCCTGTCATTTGTGTATAAAAGGAATTGATCCTTGAAAGACCGGCACAACTGGTACTCTGCTGGAATCAGCAATATCTTTTGGAAATTCTACTTTAATAAAACCAATTAAGGATTCCAGTGATTACAGTTTAAACCACAGAAGAACTCATAAAGCATTGACAACATTTGCTGACCAGGTATTTAGCACATTTTAACATACTATACATGTGCAAAAATATTGTGCACGTGTGTGTGTATACATATACATATACACACATATATATATACACACACACATATACACATACACACACATTACATATATGTGGTATAAATGTAACTTATCCTCTCTTTTGTTTGCTAGGCCATATCATTTTATCTAACCTTAACAAACACTACACACTCACTCCAGGCAGTTTAAAGAGTTACAAGAAATCCAAGTGTATGGAGAGTGTTTGTTATCCAAATTACAACAAAGTGCAACAATTTCACTGCAATAATCACATAGATATTAATTATTTTTGTGTATATATAAATATCTGGATTCATGGCAGTTACAGGTGAAGACATTAAAAAAGTAAAAATCCACATCAGAAGAAGTAAAAATATACTAGACAACCAGAATTTCTGGCATGGTCCAGCCTGACTCCATCAAATGGGATCTTCCAGCCTTCAGGTTCTTCTGAACACACTTCATGTGTTGCAGTGACAGTGCAGTCACTTTACAACGGGTTGGTATTAATTATTAATGGAACTGAAAATGCTCACCTGCTAAGAAGAAAGGATCTCTGTCCTGAGGAGGTGGAGGAGGGAGTGGTGGAGGTGGTGGGGGTGGCCCTCTCCACTGGTCCTGGATTGGCAGCCTTGGGGCTTGGGAGAAGTTGGTAGGAACTGGTCCAGGTGTATGCTGCTGGAAGTCTGGAGGGCCCTATTTAATAAGGAAGAATTAAAATTAAGGCTACCATCCAGAAATTTATGTATTGTCTGCTATAACTTTTTTTCTCTCAAAAATACAATTGCTGTATGAATTATCTCCTATCACCTGTACAAACTGACAGCCCTTACTGAGTCATTCCTTCACAATGGAAGATATATTAAACCCAAGTACAGTATCTTGAAATGAATTCACAATGTTTTAATAATCACTAGCACCACAGGAATGCCATTTCTTCTCAAGCTTATTTCTGAAATCCATGCAATTATTGACCTTCTTTCCCATTAATCCAAAAAAATCTGAATGTCTACTTTAGAAGACATTCCTGACATTTATCTTCATAAACCATACTATTCTTCATCATCGATTTAGCACAATGTAAGCTACAGGAGGGAGCAGCTTTACTTAAAAAAAAAGCGGGGAGGAAGGACAATTTGACACCCAGAAAATTAAAGAAATCATTTTTGTAAAAGAATTAAGAGGAGAGTAACATTTCAGGCTATTCACAGTTTAGCATCTGAAGCATTTTAAGAAAGAAAATTTTGTACTCTTTCTTCCAGTAAGGCATTGGATTTTTTTCTTTTTTCAATGCCTTTGCATACTGCAGGAAGCAGTCTGTTAATACAAAACCAGAACTCTGCAGAAGACATGTTTAATTGAGTAATTCACACTAGCATTTTTTTCTATCAAAAGTTGACAAAATGTATTGGCAACCTCTAATATACAGAGTAAGCTTTGCTTCACATAAATTATATTCTCAACCATTTCCTTATTATGAGAGTAAATCAAGTAAGTAACGAAAATAATCTGTGAACATCCTTGCTTTCTATAAAGATTCTGAAATCAGTGGTGGGATCTGTTCTGTCTACATGTGATGTCCACCTTGAAACTTCAAACTTGCACTACTGAAGACAAACTTTTCAAAACAGATTCCAGACCAAAAGCTCCCTGCTAGACTGAGGTATTGTCATCAGGAAAGGACCACACAACTAAGCTGCAGTAGCTTATCTTTTATCTCTTGAGTTGACCTCACCAAGGGTATGCACAGTCTCACCCTATCATATTTGCACTGCACAAAGACTGGAATTTTAGGATAAGAATTTCTCACACACCAACAATGGCCGTGGAGCATACTCACTATCAGTGCAGCACAAGACAGAGCTGCTTTTACAGCCTTCTACCAGCACAATACACCTGGGATTGGCAAGACCCAAATAAGCAAATGAGAAGCACCAAGGATCAGATCCATTATTAAATCTGTGGCCTTCCTGAAACACCTGAATGGGGATGTGTGAGATACTGAAACCTCTTATTTGGGACCAAGACTGTGACTACTTATGTCATTATACAGCCATCAACTGTAAATACATTATCATTCCTGGAGATTAAAGGGTCTATATCCCCTTGCCTCCAGTCAGCCAGTCTCCTGTGGGTATTTCATTTAGTGAAAAGACATTATATTACACTCAAGCATGACAGTCTTCATAACATACACACTTTGTAGGAGGAGCTCTACACTTTTGCAAGTGAGCAGTCACAACACACAATATTCCTGCCACCTTGGAACTGACTAATGCCTTTGAATTTCACAGGCTATCTGCAAACAGCAGTTGAAGCAAAATGGAGCTGTTTGGGATGGAAAAAAGGGACATTTAATTGTTCCATAAAAACCTTTTCAGGTTTAGCTGAACAAGGACGTTGAACTGCTTTGCCCTTCCCTCGTGTTGAGCAGGTCAGCACTGGCTGCCTGCCAAAAGATCAGCTGAACAAAACCTTCAGGATTCTGACCCTTCACTCCCAAACTACACCTCCAGCATCACTGCACATAGGAGCTGCCAGAGCTACTTTCAAAAGAAGGTTAGATGCATTCCCTCAGCTCAGAAGCTTTGGTGACAAAAGCCTATTTCTCAAAGTATTGCTCTTACAGCAATCCCAGGGAATACACACACAGCCTCTCCACATGCTGCACAGCCTTGAGGGAGGCACCCAGCAGACCCATTCATTTTTAGCTATTTATATTTTAGCTATTTAGTTATTAGTTTACCAGTGGATAATGCACAAGGCCATTGCAACAGGAGCGTGGGAGAACCCAGTTCAACAGGGCACTTGCACACAAGATGGTTTTAACCTTATATCTGATTTACAGCACATAGTCATGCTCATCTTGCATCTCAGGACAGAGCATGGTCTTGACAATCTTTTTTCCCCATTTTCAGAGAGCCTGACTCAGAAGCTCTCAAATTCCTGCTAGTTTTCCCTAGACATATGCCTACACATATCTTAGTCATTTGTAAAATAGCCAGCAAAAAACAATTTACGTGGAAACTAACTGAAACCTGGGCTAATAAATCTTAAGTGTCACATATCTGCCACCCGAGCTGAAGAGCTGGCAGCAGCAAGGATCTGTCTGGGCTTGGTTCCAAGCACCAAATGGCAGTGCAGTGACAATGGTCTCCTCTACCTGCTTCTTCCAAACTCCATGTATTCTGCCCAGGCTGAGGTAACAGATCCTTATCAGTCTCTTCTCTCACTCCCAGGCTTCAGTTTTAGTGCTACACTGAAGGGAACAGGCTTAGGCTACAAACTAAGCAGCCATCTCTCCTTCTCAACCACATTTGTTACCTGGTCTCATGCATCTTCCTCAATTTTAATTCCATGGCCAATTTGCCTTTTTGTTCTCCTGGTCCTGCTCACTCCTGCAGATACATTCTCTCATCCCCATCATGTCTTTCACTCTGCCCACTGGTTCCTAAGCCCAGCATGGATCCAGATCCATCCAGCTTCCACACTCCAAGCTGGTGTTCTTGTGTTGTGGCAGCTGGTCAGGAGCTCCTACTTGCCCCCCTCAGCCCCTGATTTCCTTGTCTGTACACTCACACCAGGCCATCTCCCCTCTTTTTCCTGCCAGGGAAGCAGCAGGCACAGGTTGAAAAAAATCCAGTATGTTTATTTAAAATAAACAATTCTTTGTACCAGCCTTCCCTCTCCTGCCAACCTGTACCCTCATTATTATGCCCAGATTTGTCTCCTCCTAAGGCAGCCCTGAATTGCAAATGCATGCAAAGTCCTGTTGAATTTCACACAGCCCTTATGTACTGAAACACCCTATCATTGCAGCCAAATTCAGTTTTCTTCCTTGGAAAATGAGCAATAATAAAACATTTCTAAATAACTCACCTGGGCACAAAAGTATTTTTCCACCATTTCAGTTTTAGAATGAAAGTGTATTTGTAAAATCTCAACCAAAAGGATTCAAAATGAGGCCAGCAACCAGCACAACATCTTGGTTTAGGCAACCAAAGTCTGTTAGTATTACATACACTGAGAGCAGCTTTGTATTTCCCATCATAAAGAAACAAACCTTTATGAAATAAGCTCTAGATAAGTTTTAGAACTGAGTAATACAAGGCCATTTTAAGTCTAAGGAAGCTCACACTTAAAAAAACCCAAACAAACAAACAAAAACCCCACAAACCAATAACCAGCAAGACATTTTACTATTAAAAGTACTAGCAACGCTGATTTCAAGCTCCCTGTGATCTTCTGTACCAAAGGTGTCTAGCCATCTTAAGAATCAAAACATTTAGTGTCCTCTAAAATTCTGCATTGATTTAACACAAAATAACAAGTATCCAACTGTTAGCCAAAAGCTGGTGTCAAAAAATCCCAACAAATTAAGAATTTTTTCCTCTAGTTAGCAGTATATGTCATATAAGCACATGTCACAACACAAGTTTGGGTCAGAATAACTCCTAAAACAGTCCAAGAAAGAACAAGAAGGAAATATCTGAAGTTTGGAACTCTTCCTATTGGCCTCTCTTTTTTTTCTGTCCCTAGCAGTGAAGAACTCTGGGTTTTTTTCCACTTTTTAAGATTCCAAATTCACTAACAAATATCTACTTATTTGATTGCTGAGCAGATTTTAACTTAATGTCTGACATTTTGAAAAACCACTAAATTATGACTGATCACATTTCTTGGCTGATAACCAAAGGCCAATCATGCAAAATTAATTGCAAAGACATTTGTTATTTGCTGAAAAACGAATTACTAATGTTTGCTTCTAAAAAAAAATAAATTAGGCTGATTCTTTCCCTTCTTACAGTCATGATAAACTGACCTCCACTTCTTTCCTAAACCAGCTTTGCTTCTATATCCCTAAAGATAAAAATTTCTGCCCTAAATAACAGTATAAACAGGGAGGGGGAAGCTTGTATTTTCATATCTTACATTGCTGAGATTTTTCTTCAGAAAAAGCTCCCAGGATAATTCCAACAGGAATTCAGTTGTGCAACTGATTCATATCACACACTCCATGTGAAAACTCTAACATTTAACTACTTCCAGACACACATTGCTCTTTTTAAAAAAGAAAATACATAAACTATGATGGGTATTTTTCTAATTATGAGGTCTTTGTCCATTATTCTCAAATGACATTACTTTTTTTTTCCAATTCAATAAAAACACAACAGTCCTACCACTTCCACTTTTACTTATGTCAAATTCAAATTGTCCTAAAAAGTAGTATAACAGTTCTCCATTGCTTAAAGCTTTTGAGAGTGGGCTTGTTTTTTTGGTGGGGTTATTTTGTGTTTAACAGTAGTTAAACTACAATTTTAGTAGTGGGTTATTTTACCATTAATGTTAAACTCTACATTCAGCAAGTCTTTGGTGCTAATAACCCCCAAGTGCCCTCTGGTATTTGGTGGAAAAGACCACTCAGAGCTATTTAACTTCAAAAATTAATGAAGAGCAGGTGCAAAAGCCAGGTTTCATAATGGTCTATTTTTGATAAAATAAGCATACTGTAACATAGATGCATAATAAATCTTTATATGCACAGTAGTTACTCCCATTTTTCATGGTTTTGCTATCCGGACAGTTTCAAATTACACCCAACTATTCAGTACACACATCAGCAGGAGTCCCTGCAAAAAACATTTTAACTATTACTTCACCATTATTAAATCTTTCAGGAAACTTCCTTACTCACTGTTCAGAACATTTATTTTTTCTTTACTCAGTGTTCAGAACACCTATTTTTAAGCTAACAGGTTTCAACTTAAAAAAAGAAAATTGCGAATTCATACGATCAGCCATGGCTCCAAGGTTCTACATCTCAGGGCCAACTCTAACACTGAGGGAAAGGACAACAATTTATGTGCCTTCCCAGTGAGATCCCACAAAGTTGGTTCACATTCATGCAGAAATGGTTACCATGCCAGCTACCAAATGTCCCTATGACTGACCTAGCAACAACAGTATCTTTTCCTGTTTTTAAGGAAAGCTCTGAACTCCATAATTTAATTTACCATTGTGCAATTTTATTTTGAAAATTCAAGATGAAAAAAAAGGTGGTGCATAAGAATACAGGACTTGAGGTCCAGAAGGAAATTACACTGGAAATAGGATTCCGTGGTGATTTCTTAAGAGAACACAATCACAGACATTCCAGAAATAGTTCAAAGGAGAAGATAACACCACAGTGAAGTGCTACTGACAGGTATTTTGTCTTAAATCTTTGATTTTGTGATGTTTACTCTTACCAAAAAATGTACCCACTTTTTCGCCCACACACCATAATTTACTGCACTTCAGACTGACATTTTTATACAGTTCTGAATAACTGCATGTTGTACAATTTCCCCTTCTACTAATTTCAGTTATTCAGTATAGCTAAGGCATAACCTACACCTTATCAATCACTTTTGGAAAAAAAAAAGGCAATGCAAACTTGTGTCTACAATTCATTAGAGTTGTGAATAGCTCATTGAACATGACTTTCACACACTCATGCAATCCCACCTTCTGAAAGAACACGAGATAAGGTTACTTTAATCCTTTCAAAGAACTGCACTATTTTGCCTTCCTTTTATCCCTTTAAATATCCTTCCTAGTTAAGAAATTAACATTTTCTCTCATACAATTCTTACACAAATTGTACTTTTACTTTTCTGCATCTCTTGTTAATTACATGATGTTATCTCCAATAATCTATTCATGAAGCACAGATAACTTTGGTTACCAATAAAAGGGAAAACTTAGCATAAATTGCTTAGCACAAAGTTAATCTTATAAAGCAAGGAATAAAGAGGATCTAACAGCTATTATATGATTTATCAGCTTCTCTAAAAGGGTCACTCCACTTTCTTCATGAGACTAATTAAATACCTTAACAATGTCATTGAAACGTCATGAATCTTTCAATAAAATACACCCTGCCTGTACAACATGTTTTCATTTATTAATCTCACTTAAAATGCAAAGAACTAGGAGAATCCCATTGACAGTTAAGCAGGGCCACTCAGTTAATTCTTCTTATATGGTTTAAATGCAAAGAATAATGACCACTATAACCTATGACAATTAAAACTATAGCCATCTGTCACAAGATGTTAATCCTCTTATTTCAGCAGCCCCCAGACTTTTAGAAAAGCTTTCCTAAACTGCCTACCTCCTGTGCAAGAAACTGACTTTTCATCATCTTGTGTAGGAAACCCTGCTCATATATCTTGGATATGGTTCAAAAATTTCCAAGTAGAAATACTTATCCCTATCTTCCATGAAATATGGGTCTTCAAGTTTCACAGTATTTTTTTTAGTTTGCACAGCATACAGAAAGGAATGACTCGTGGAAATTTGTAATTATAAAATTAATTTTGATACTTTTAAAATACAGTTTCAATGACCTAGTATTGCTTTTCTGATGCCTATAACAATCACCTAAGTCCATCAAGGTGAAATAAAACCTAACAAGCACCATGGTTTTCCCAAAAGATTTAGGAAAATCTCACCTAATATAAAAGACACACCTTGAATTCATGCCAATCATGGACAAAAAAGTTCAGAGTGCCCATAAAAGTCCAGACAACAGTTTTATGCTACCTACATAAGTATTTTCAAAGTTTCTGGAACATATTTTCTGAGGGGAAAACACATAACTAGCCAAGCAGTGGTTAAAGTCTGTGGACTGCACAGATCCTGGCACTACAGGCACACTGAGTCACAGAGAATGGGTTGATATTCTCAACTGAACTGGAAGTAATTTTTAATATTAAAATGTACCACACAACTTGGATGAGCTCCTCTCTGACACTACACAACTCCAAGAGATAAGAAAGTGTTTGGAGGCTTAGGCAGAAGTCCAGGTCATCTGTAGGGAAATCACCAATGCCCGATTTCACTGTTTAGGGTCTTAAAGTAGAATTTCCATGTCAGCCAACATGGTAAACCAGTACAAGCAAGGAGAGAAAGGCATGGAATCCCCTGTTATTTAAACCAACTCATGATCAAATAGCTAAAACAAATAACACAGGCAATGCAGACAGAGATTGGTATTCCCAGCAGACTGACAAACCCTAACAGCTAAGGAGACTAAAGCTGAAAATTTTAACTGTTATATACTAAAAGTGTCCCTTTTCAGCAAGTTTCAGGGCATCCCCACAACACATCCAGCAGGAAGAGATTCATGCTGCAAATGGAGACAAAACCAGTCCCAATTTCAGTGTGTTTCTAAGAGAAGCACCAGAGCAGATGGGCCCACAAGCAACCACATCTCCACAGGAGAACTTCTGCTTCAGAGAGTCCTTAATGAAATACAGACAGAGAAAACGTACTGGTAACAAGATCCCAACTCCAGATTCAAATTCCTAATTTAAAGTGCTGATGTGCAAAACAACCACACTCCCATCCGTCTATTTGGTATGGATGAAGGAAGTGCCCCCAGCAGAGACAGGCCATAATGAGAAATAGTGTGACAGACAAGCTTCTGCAATCTGCACAGACTGAGGGAAGAGTAAACCCACACCTCCCAAAACACAAACCTAAGGAAGTTCTTTAACACTAAATTGTTAAACTAATTCATCTGGAAGATTCAGTTTCACTTAAGTTTGCAATCCTCTGCAGGAGTGGGGTGTGGAAGAGTGCACGATCATTTTTGTTTTATGCCCTCTAACTTTTAAGGTTAAGTACAACACAACAAATTGGGGAAAGAATGTAAGAGACATTGATGTCATTTAGAGCAATGAATCCCCCTTGAAAAACGAGGATTTCATCATCATTTAGTGAAAGACAGTAAAATCCTTCTGCATACATTTTGTGCTGACAGCTAAACAGTTTTATGGATGTGTAAAGAATTAGGAACCCCTCCTGTTCTCAGAACTAATGAGGTAAGATCTTCCCCTTGGACTTTGCAGAAAATACTGCATGGAAATATTATCATGGTGTTTATTTGTATCTTGGTGGCCTGCAAGTCACTAACAATTAGAAAAAACTTGAGCCTACAACTAAACTGGATAATGAATATCAAATTCAAGATCTCTACCTACATCACACTCCAAGATTGAAGGTGCAGTTACAATTTATTTAAAAACAATCTCAGAATCTCAATGGGACCTGGGGATGATGCTTCTCTCTTTAACAAGAAATGGTGAGGTTGCTACAAAAAAAGTCAAAAAGCAGACAACTTTATAGAAAACAAAAATGAGAATTGCTGCTAACCTGGATTTTGAAAAGGACCCTGATTATTTAGTAAGCAAATTACTGGATTGATGGCTTTTAGTTCTGTTAGGAAATCTCATTTTTGAGATGTTCTGCACATCACTGACCTTACAAACACATTGATGTGAGAACTTTACATACTCAGAGTTCCCAACATACCTGCAAGTACTATTCATGCATTGGGTATGAAGACCTGAATATTTTCATCATTTTACAGTCAACCCATAATATCTCTGAATTGCCTTATTTTATTGTAACAGTAGTGACTTACTGCTTTATAATAAAATGAAGCATTTTCACTCTCACATTCTAAAGAATTAACAAGAACTGAAGACACAGAAGGTGAACAAACACCAGTTTACAGATTTATTTTTTCATATTGTGATGACATAAATGTACTGAGTTATCTTTTAAAAGCACATTTACTCATCTCCGTGAAATAGCTTAAGATAACTTTACTATCATCTAATTCTTTCTAGTATTATAATAGATACATTTTAGTTCTCTACTCAGTGTTTAAGCTCTAGATTACTCTTACTGTATTGTACTCAGCAGATTGTATATATTTTAACTGGATTTCTTTATAAATCTTGATTTCTGTAAAGTAACTCTTTAACAGTGCTTAATTAACAGCAAAATAGCACATTCATAATACTTTTCCCTCTTTGCACTAACAAAAGCTAGTGCTTTGCTTACAATGGATTTTTTAAAAGCTTCACATTTCATTCAGAGAAATATACAAAAACCAAAGTACAACCTACATATCTGGATAAACAAAACCTGTTTTACTGTAAGGGCGCCTGAGCACTTGCACCATCCTTGGAGATATTCAGAAGCCATCCACACATGGTCCTGGACAATTGGCTTCAGGTGGCCCTGCTTGAGCAGGGGGATGGACCAGGGGACCTCCAGAGCTTCCCATCAACCTCAGCCCTTCTGGGACTCTGGGACTCTGTGTTTAGCAGGTACTAAAGCTGAGATTGAAGAAAATCTACCATCATTAACACAGGGGGAAAAAAATCTCCACTACTGGTTCTCCTTGGCTGGGCTAAACAGCAATCACCTTACAGAAAGATAAATGAGAGTAAAATATAAATGCACAAGTTTTCTACTCCATTTTACTGCCTACAGAGCACGTGCACACAGGAGCCAACACGACAAGTTAAAGGGTTACTGCATTTAGAAACCAGCTATTTCTCTCTTATTTAATAGCTGTTACCATCATGTTTAGCTGCTGCTGCTCCTCCTGCAGATGGGAATTCATTGATATGATTAAATTTGATGGTATGATAATGTATGGTAATCGTGATTAATCAGAAGCCCACTAGCAAATGGAGGATGTTGGGTATTATGTCACCTGCATTTTAAACTGCTTTCCCTCCATGGCAGCCTGACAATACTTGACAGCTGGAGAGATCTCATGCTGCATTTGCTTGCTACTACTTATAGATCTGATAAGAGAAAGTGCCCATCATTCCTTCACTATCTAAAGTGCTGTAATTACAGAGCTTTGCAGTCAAGTTGTGAAAACTGTACCTGTTAAAAACCAAAGCCTTTTGCTAGCTGCTGAACAAGTCTGTCTCACATCTGCAAGGGCTATAATCTGAAAGAAATGTAATTTGATGCAGCAGTCTCATTCAAACATGATTTGCATGAAATGCTGTGTAAAGCAGTATCCAAGAAATGTCAATCAACACCACCTGATACCATGTATTCTGTTAAATGGAAACAAAATGCTTTCTACACTACCTGTGATCTGCCACTACTACACAGCAATAGAGGGAAAATTTCATTTACTGTTACTCATTACGGTGAGGCCATAGCTAAAGCAAAATAATTGTGAGGAAGTAAGAGAATCATTTTCACAAGTGGCTTTTTATTTCCATTAACAGTTTGTCTCCTACATACGCACTGCTGCAAACATGTACAGGTTACTAAATATCAGTTTAAAATGACTGCCTGTAGTCAGATGCAGGGCTCTAATTTGTCCTTACTATGTGGACTATGAGTCCACGTTATTAACAATTGCTAAAAAACCCTTACTCACATGTAGCAACTCATGATTGAATTTGAAAAAAACGGGGAAAGAATTCCATCTCTATTTGCAATTCCCACAACACACAACAAACAAACACTTTTGCAAGGAGTTTTGTTTTCAAAAGCACTGCAAATATCTGCCTCTAAATCCTGTAAGAGGTGGTGCAGCCACAGACCCAGGCCCACTGTAATGCCACTAAGCCAACCCATGTTTGCTAAAATGGCAGTGGGGTGATCCATGACAGTCCAAGGATCACCTGGGAAAAATAAGTAATGTACCTTTTACAATTAATTTGTATAGCACTAATATATTGCTTTTTTAAAAGAAATGTTTCAAACAACTGACCATGAAGGACAGCAACTTCTGTTATGAGCAAAGATTAGTCACTTGTTTAAAAAACCTCTCACAGATGAAATCAATAAAGAAGTGCTTAAAAACAGTGCCAGGAACACAACACTCGAAAACTCAGAAATCAAACTACTGACTCCAGAAACGATGGAAAAATTAACCAAAACTGGTCAACTACCCTTCACATCATCCATTTGAGACACCACCTGATGTGCTGGATGTCAAGTGGAAGCATGTTGAATGAGAACATGAAGAAAGTCTACTAAGGTTTTTGCTGCTTAAGGAAAAAAATGTATTGTTTGAGATAAAGATTATTTTAAAAATAAGTCCTAAGTTCCAAAAGCAAATAATGTCAAAATCCCCTGGGAATAAAACAGACATACAACACTGGCTATTCACAAGGGCCTGAGAGAGTCACCCTGACAAAGTCTTAAAAATACTAAATAAAACATGATTTATGTTTTACAATTCAGCTTCTTCAGACATGAATCCAAGAGTTATCTGAAAGACACCCACCCAGTGCACTAAGATGTCCTATCAAGAGAGAAAATCTTGGTGCATTAAAAAATAGCAAAGCCTTCCTGGCACAAATTAGTCAGGTAGACACTGGTGCCACTTCATCTTGTACTTAGTGCCACTTCAGACTGTTCCCAACTTCAGCTCTGAAACTCAAGTTGACCAAAGGTGTCTGTGGGCTGAGAAATCCCTCTCTTCTGCCTTTAGCAGGGTCTCCCAGTTCTCTCTTCTCTCCAAATGCCCCACACTACAGCCACAAATCTGGATGCTAGGGATACTTCACAATTTCTGGCTGAAGAACACTGACACCCTCTCTCTGCCACATTCCATCCCAAAGTGGGCATGACAACACTTCCACTTCTCTATGTCCATAAAATACTGCACCTGTGCGTCATGTAGTATTACTTCAGTGTTCCTAAGTTAAATAAATGATGTTTGAAGCTAAAAGCTTCTATACATTTTTCTTCAGGCAAACACTGTAATATTTCAGACCTGGAATGTGCTGGTGGACTCAGATAAGTTGATGGTCCAGATTTTTTCAACCCTTAACTTCCAGCTTCACACTCACTAATGCACTCTCTAGCCCCTGTAACAGTCAGTTAGCAGCAGCATTTATATAATAAAAAGTGTTTTGAAATACCTCTAAGATTTTCTATTTAATCTTCTCTTCCTCTGTTTTACCCCATCTCTCTTCACAGAACACAGGAATTGAAAGAGGAATTAGCCAAGATAACAAACACTGGATGAAGGACAGAAATCACAGTGGTCCCTCTTGTGTAACATAAAACCCTCCAGCTCCTTCCCCTGCACTGGGGCATCCACAAGAATTAGTAAATTGGTCAGAAAACACATGAAAAGTTCAGAAGAGCCATATAAGTAGTCTGTGAATAAAATCTCCTGTGACATTCCTGTAAATGGATCAGTTTGCAAAGTAGACTTTGTGAGATACCACCTGTGACAGTGGGACAGGAACTCTGGAAAAGGCCTCTTAACAACTTTAAAGCAAAGGCAGAAGATAAAGCCAGAACTTCAGAAGGACTCTGCCAAAGAGGTTATTTAATCTATTCTTTAAACTGTTTAAAGAAAACATGTAGTTGGCACTTGCACAGGTCCAGGTTAATTCAAACCATGCTTTCAGACTGGATTACTGTGAATCATGGCCCCGAGCACTGTGCAATTCAAACAGAACTCACATCCTTAACTCCCAGATCCCACAAGTGCACCGTGTTTCTCAGCTGTGGCACACCTCAGATGCACCATTCATTCAGTCCTTGTCAGCTACAAACAGCTCTCCAACACCATTCACACCAAGTCATCTCAAATGCTCAGAGAGTAACAGGTAAGACAACTTGATTGCTTGATTCAAGATTACTCTAAGTGTTAAAATAACTCTGTGCACACAACACAGATTCATTCCCTTGTGTCTTTTCCAGTAGTCCCTCTCTAAACACTCCAGGAGTTAAGTTTTAAGAAAGAAATAACTGAACAATGAGCTCTACCTTGAAATACTAAAATTGAGATTCAAGATTAAGGGAATTTAATCAGCCCCCACTCTAAGCAGGTTTAGTCCTGATCAACACTAGCCTGACACAGCACTACATTATTTCCTATAATTTAGGTCTCACACCATATGTTAACATGCTCATTACAACTTTGTTCAACCCTTCAATTACATCCTTCTGCAGAAGGTTGTAAGAATTAACCATTACATGGTTACAGAGTCATTTCATCAGCCCTAAATTAACAACACCTGGTTTCCAATAGATTTAGGACTGGCAATTGATTAGCTCTGATTGAAGTTCTTCCCATATTTGGAGCACACAGGCTCTCTGCACTGAGAGGTTTCTCTCCTAGATAAGATAGAAACTCAGAGATAAATTTTTCCTTCAGTTATGGCATTGCCCACTTCTGATCTCTTCTTGCAGGAACTTAATTACTCTTCATGTTTCCACCTCTGTCACATTCAATGAAAAGAAACCATCCAGTTCAAAGTTCAAGGAGAAACCAGATTGCAAATATTTAATTCTAATCCCACTATCTTTTAGAAGCAAAGCAATCAGAGAAATCAGTTAACTATTATCCTTTGATTATGCAATCTTAAAAACAAGAGCAAATTCAAGTTATTACATATCCAGAGATTCTTTATACAATGAAGAAAAGGCTGAATGAACTGTACATAGTCTGGAGTAAGTCTTTGATCTTTTTCAAATGGCTTGTCAGAATTGTCTAACCACTGCTGCATTGCTTTAAGTCAACATTTATACATAAACAAGTGAATTATAATAGCACAAAGGCATCTGACATGTAACAGCAAAAAAGGTAGTTCTGCAAGATAAAACGTTAGTCAGAAAGTAAATTTGTCTTCAGCTCAAGAGCTAACATACTACATTTAATAAAACAAACATGAGGTATGTACACAGTGACACTTAATTCCTAATCCTAATATGACTGATAACCCATGCAAAATTTATAAAGTACTTCATAGGGGAAGTCCACTTTATAACCCAGTGAGCCATGCAAAGATGAAGCAACTTTCTCAGGGTCATGCAGCACCTTACTGCTGAAGTAGGAAAAAAACCAGGGCAACCAAATGACAGTGCCAGACCCTCACAGTTAAGTCAGCCCTCCTCATCCTCTTCCTTATGAAAATTTAATTATACTGACTCTTCTCTGTGCACTGCTAATATAAATAAGAAGACAGCAAGCAGTCAAGTTTCTCCTGCAGGCTAAAGGAGCAATGGGCCAACACAAAAATGTTCAGTTTACTTTATTCCCTTTTAAAAACTGCTGCATTTACATCAGTTAGGTTTGTAATACTTCTCAACTTGCAACCCCAAAAGTGAACAGAACTAAAATCTAATTTCACACTCAATTTAAATAAAAATTAATTTCCAATTTTTCTACGCTGATGTAAACACACTTCAAAGATGCCAATTACAATGCCTTTACAGATACTCCTTATCTTCCAATTTCTTTTCCATACGAAATTGTGTTTACTGGCAAATCAACTTAGTATCAAAGAAAAACAAATGCATGACACTTGTTTCCATAAAAAATAACAATTAAAATTTCTTTCAAAATGTAAATAAGGTCTCCCCATAATACTAAAGTGAAGAAACTATTTCCTCCGAAAACCAATATAATTTTAGTTTTTAAAAAAGCTCAAAAAATTTTCCTTAGGATACAACATGAATTTACGTAAGGAAGCTGTGGGTTTACAACTCAATTTTTTAAGACTTCACAGAAGAAATGCAGCAATGTAAAGACTGTTTCTCTGCAAAATACAGTTATCACAATTCCTCAGCCACAAGTCATGTATGAAAAATATTCTGCATTAAAAACAACCAGGTCTGCACTGCGCAATCAAAAGTCACAGACGGTTTCTGAAATTTGCTTCTTTCCAGTACATCTGATCTCTGTGCCAGAGATAGTTCACAGATATTCAGACATCTATTTTCCTCCTTCAGCACTGCACACAACATTTTTTTCGTGTGTTTTATATATTTGGGAAGGATAATGTACTCGTTTTTACCTGAAAATATTTTAGGTAATATTGCAACCTAGGTCTTTTGCTTATTCTGATACCCTGCTAACCATTTCAACTAGAAATGTAGTATAACAAAACTGAAATGATGAGAAAAGTTCCAGAAGCATACTCTTTCCATTCATAGAGTTTAAAATAATTATGAAGTGAAATTAACCTAGTGAAGCAGGTAAGTGTCTGGTTTGTTTTCAAAATTAGAAACATAAAAGAAAGCAAGGTCATGCAATGTCAGTTCTATTTTTTTCATAAAAAACAGAGTGTTGAAATACCTTTAGTAATGATAAAAATGATTGCTGCATTTTACAATAAATACATATGACTGCTTTTTAAGCTTAGGGATTATTTCAAATAGCCTTTTATTATATCAAATAAAATAAGGATTTTATTTATACAGAAAGAGTTGAGTAATAAAATGAAGCCCATACTCCTTAAGACAAGATGCATTCATGCCTTTCCCACTGGAGAGACTGGTTCAACAATTTTACAGTTAAACAAAATTAATTCTACTCTCAAAAATCCATTGACCTTAAGCTTTTAACAAACATTTTCAACTGCAGAGTGTATTGTCAATATTTACAAATCCTTAAAATTATATTTCACTAGAACAGCTTTTATTTGCTATATTAATATTTCCTTGCAAATGTATGCTTATCCATATCAGAGAAGAAGAAACAGCTGCTACTCACAGGAAATCTCTGGGGTCCTACAGCAGGTCTTGGCTGGGCAGGAACTGGCAGCAAGGGCACTGAAACAAGAAGCACCTTTTAACACCATTTGTTTTACCTAACAGTTGTTGTAGTTATTTCCAAAAGCATTTGCAATAAAAAGCCATGATTAAAATCTGCTACTTTTACTCTCACATGTCACAGTTCCCACAATTAACTTTGAGCAACCATTCCCTCCCCTACAACATGCAACAGGGCAATTAGGATTCTCCTAGTTAATTTGCATAATTTAGTTCTGCTTTTTTCCAGAATTAAATTGCTCCTTGTTGCAAGAAGACAAACTAGAATAGTTATTCAGCCAAAGACATCCCTTAGACAAAGCTGACAGAGACACTAACAACAATTTCACGTTTTATAGAAGGATACATGATTAATTTGCCTTCTCAACTTCACGACACTCAACGTTTCCAAGGCATCTCCCAGTCTCACCACCAAACTACCACAAGGAGCATGAACATAAGAGACACTAACTGGTAAAAAACACTGCTCACGAGGGTAGGAGGAGGCAGGCAGCTGCAATTAACAGCACACAAAAACTACTTAGTCTGTCTGGCCTTGCCACCACAGTGGGGTGTGTGTGTGCAACTGTGATCACAGAACTGCTGATCTCAGATGAAAGACAGAGATTGCACAGAGATACCAAGAAGAATCAAGAGACCTTTTCCTGAAAAAATAACCTCTAAAAGTAGTATTTCAGGGGGATTAACATGGATGATTTGCCCTTACAACTGCACTTTGAAATGCTAGGCACAAAAAGCTATTTCCCAAAACATTCACTTAATGGTATGACAAAATGCACAAAGTGCTACAGCTGGATCACCCCGGGAACTGAGCCTATATTCCAATCTCGAATACAAAGTGTAACAACAGTTTTCTATTTTCCAGGGCACTTTTTATTTACTCTCACAGTTGTGTAAGTGGTAAAAAATACAAACATGTCCACATTAAATGAAAGGCCTAGAGAAGTTCAATAAAGCATTTCCAACCACATAATGTGGTTGCTCATTTACTAAAAGCTTTTAGTAAGATTCTTCTCCAGTTTGTTTTTAGCACTTCTGCAAGTGAGAGGGAAACATTTCCCAGGCAGGGTTAAACACTGACTTTGCAGACAGCTCCTGTGTTACACTTCAGAGCAGGAAAGATGCTAAGAAATGCTTCTAGTGTGAGAGAGAAGTTGGGTGCATTTCCCAACACAGAGCTGGCTAAGATGCCTCAAAAATCCCTTTTCCCTTGGTAACCAAGGCACAAGAACTAATGCATTAGTGAGGTTTTTTTCAGTTCATGTCCATGCCTGGCTTCTATCCACTTTCATTAAGTACTTGTGGTTTGCTGGTTCAGAGACTGATGGGGTAAACTAACTGCAGTAGTCTTTCAGCACAGGAGGACTGTGAGCAAGCTCTGTATCACATTACACCAGAAAATGACTGCAAGAGTTTCATCCTGACTTCTAATGAACATCTGTTGGTATCAAACAGCCATGGCCACACAGAAAAAAATTGGTAAGATGCTCTTGACAGACCTAGTCCTAAAATAGTTCAGGTACTACAGGTCAAAGAGGCACTGAGAAAAATGGCATAAGGTGGGAAATGTAGAGAAATGTCAACTGAACAAGAGTATATTTCAGTATCCTGCCTCCAGCAGTAGCATATAAATTCATATATTTATATATTTTCAACAAATTAATTTAATACTCATGAAAGATAGTAGTTCAAACTCTGTGCCCTTTCAATCCTTGGACACTTGCTTAAGCAGCAAAGAAGTCTCAAGCCCTCATTTACTTGATGTCAAATATTCCATAGGTGTGAAAAGTATGTTTCAAAAATAATACACAGCATGTTGTAAGAAACTATTTTAAGAAGATTAAATTGTTTCTTGCTATAAATTCCAACACTATACTGGAAAAGATGAAGAAGCAATTCCCACACTGATTATTCAGGAGAATTACAACGTGATTGTTCCCAAGACACCAAACAGTTTTCAAAAGGTAAATGGCATAGTGAGCTGCCACAAACTGCTCATTAGTTCATGTCAATTTTGGCAGCACCACAGGATCCCTGAAATAGTTACTGGTGGTATAAACATTTAAGGGGAAAAATGCAACACCTATTATCACAGGTTAAATCAGTACTTCACAGTGCATCTATGTACAGTTGTCCTGCACTAATAAATGGATCATACTCAAGTATGGACACACATTCAGCAAAAATCACTACCTACAACTCAAAAATAATTTGCAGAATAGGACACAAAAAAAAGATATGAGACAAGACAATAATAGATATGGGATTCAAATGCCACAGGAGGCACAGCTGAACACCAACTGCACAGTACCTGCAGCAGGCATCCACAGAGCCTCATCTTTTAGGGGCTTGATAGTCCAACTCCTTAATCATTTATGAAACTTCAAAGACAAAAAATGGTAGCAATCCATTTGAAACAAAACTGACTTGAAAGTTACTGGTTTTTTCAAATCAGGATTCAAGGCTGGGCAGGGAGATGGTGGCCACTGTAAAGAGATTTGCCTTTGAAACATCAAAGGAATAGGCCTATGACAGGATTCCTCAACAGTGTTTCTACTCCTTTTCAGGCTGAAGTGGTTGTCTAGTAAGAGCTCTTATAGATGGTTTTTTATTCACATGAAAATTTTGTAGCAATTTACAGGAGGTTTGAGTGTATTTTAGAAAATACTGATACAGTCTAAGTATTGGAATATGTATCCCAATATAACCAGTTAGATGGTGCCTAGGCCAGTTCTGACCTTCGCTGCTGGGCCACAGGCAGCTCTGCGGTGTTATACCTCAAAGATACCTTGGCTGGCGGCAGAGTGCAGCGGGGCACAAGACAGGACTCTGTTCTCCTCAGGGGAGAGCTTCTGGCGATGGTGAAGAAAAGAAGGGAGCGGATTCTGCTAGAAGGTAGCCAGATGTTTATTCCATGAGCACAGATACGTCTGCACTGGGCTACTGCTGATAACAGAACAAAGCCGCATGGTCTCATTCACATTTTATAAGCTCAGGACAGGGGAAGGGGAGGGGACAGGTGAGTCACCAACCAGGTGAAGGGGCAGGGTCTCCAGGTACTAGGGTCACCTATCACACGACGCCTTGCTGGTGTGTTAGCCTGATTGACAGGGCACACTCAGCGAGGGGCGAGGGGGAAGGGAGAAGGTAAAACAGGATATTGCAACACACCACAACATCTCCAACACACCACAACATCTAAGCATTTCAAGACTTACTCAAACCAAAAAGATGTTTAAAAAGTGTATTTCTATGATCTGCACTTAGGAAAAGTGTCCCTGGTGCTGACAATTAGAAGCGTGTGAGCTTTATCCTGCCATAAAATTAGAGAGGAAAAAATGCCAGTCTACACTAAAACATGACAGCACACCATTAAAATTACCAGAACCTAAGTGTGCATATCATGCACTTCTAGACATGGCATTTTTAGCTTCCAGGCATCACATTTTCAACAAGAGAATCCCAATAAACTTTGCATCTATCTCACTGCATTCTCTAATGTGTAAAGCCTCTCATGTATCTGGAAATATGTTCAGCCAGCAAGGAGCAGGACATCGTCAAGAACACAAAGTCAATCTCATCTTTCATCCTTCCTGTTACCCTGAAAGAAATGAGGCTGCAAGTGGAACACATCCTTTTGGTGCCAAACCAGTCTCTGCTTACTGGGGATTCAAGCAAATGCATTAAAGGAAGACTTTTTAAGAGGAAGCTTGGAACAGCACTTCCTACACTGGAATTTCTATCTACCACTTGCCTGCAGTGACTGCTTTAAAATTCACCTTAATATGCAAAAACCATTGAAGATGTTAGAATTATGCTCATTTATCTACAGAAAGCTCCTAACTTCCAACACATTTTCACATTTTCCTTATGTGTGCAAGTGTTTACTTTCATGTGACATAACTGTACTGCTACAGATTAGGACTGAGATGGCCCCTACTCTCAGTCACTGCAGGAGACTCAGCTTCCAAGAGATGCTCTCTAATCAAGAAGACGAAATTTCTACAGTGACTTAAAAGATAATATTTAATAGTATGCTGCACATCTATTAGCAGAAAAACTCAGTAGTCTTGCCAAGTAAAATGAATGGCACAAAGGGATTTCAGATGAAGCAGCTGCCATCAATACACAGAGCACAGAATGTCCTTGCTGAATGCAGGTTTTAACACCATTCAACAATCTCAACTCACTCTGCAGGGCTGCTCAGTCTAGGAGAACCTGAACTTCTACAAGTCAAGAAATGAATGTGCACATAAAGTCAGCAGATCTAAGATCTGAACAACCCCAAAACACCCTCCCCTTTACAAATCCAATACTGAAGATTTCCTAACCTGCAGGAGGTACACAGCTTTCTGGAAATAAGGATGTACATAAAGACTGAAAAACTGAACAAGATCAAGCAAGAGACCTGCAACAGATACAATGCCACAGACAGTGGTAAAGCTGAGAAAAGCCTGAAGCTGCCCAGCAATGTGAAAAAAAAAACTCCTCAGACAAAGGGAAGAAAACACATTAAGATATTTCTGACATTAGGCAAAAGCACAAACTCTCAGTAGCCATTCCCAGGATTATGATCACATTATTGCTTACCTAGATAGAAAAGATTTAGTACTGTTTCACAGGGACAGAGAAAAGGCATCTAGAATAGTCTAAAAGCAAATTTTGCTTCTCATTAAACAGTAACTTACTTTGGTAGTGCTAGAAAAATGCACAGAAGGTACAAATCCACAAGTAAAGATTCTTTTGGAGTGTTTCCAGATAATCTGTCCTGATGCATAATTTTGTGAGAAGCACCACAGGGAAAAGCAAAATAAACTCTGACAAAGCCATATGTGAGGAGCAAAACAGACCTCTATACTCTGGCAATATTCTACCCTGCCAAATTCCTGCTTTTCATTGGTCAAATCAATGAAGCAAAGATAGCACTGGCTTGGAGTTCTGCTGATGTGAAGAAGGGGAACATAGAGAAAGCCTAATGGCAAATATGTATAAATATTTATGTATTTCTTTAGTCTGTCTTGTCCCAACATAATCAGAAATCAGAGCTATGCAGGTATCTTTTTTTAACCCTCTTTGGGATTAAGCACTTCCTAAATAAGCAGCAGTATAAACAGCTTTGCTGAGAGCTACCCTAAAAAATGTAGCTCAAATGCTTGTGTTAACTTAGAGAAAACATATATTTGCAAATCAAAACAATTACAGATGTGCTTTTGGGAAAGGAGAATTGAGAACATGTATCTTGTCAAGAAAGGACAGCAACTGGTATCTTTCACAGAGTAAGTACCTCAGTACCCTCTCACCGAAACTGGTAGACAGTCCTGAAAATTTACAAATTGCAGTACTTTCCTAGTTTTGAAAAATGACATTTATTGTTTTTTGAAAAGCACATTCTCTTTTCAGCTTCCATTTTTAATGCTCTTCTCAGGCTTTACATTAAAATAGCAAACATGGCAAAAGCTGAAAAGGCTTTGCTTGTTCAGCTGGCCACAGTCCAACAACATTATGTCTTACTTCAGGCAAAACATTTGTTTCAAGCTTCAAGAAAAAAAACCCAGCAGCCTGAAGCACATTTCCATGAAGTGATAAACAAACAAATTGTTCCATCTCTGGCAAAGAATGAGATGAGTCACGCTTGCATGACTGGCAAGGTGCTGAGCTCGCTCACCTTGTACCGGCGTCACCACGGTCCCCTTGAAATGCGGATTGATGTGGATGTTCTTCGGCTGCTGGGGGGTCACTGGAGGGGGAGTCATCATTATTCGAGGTGTTTCTATCTGAGGGGGCATATGTAGCCCTGGAGGAGGAGAAGAATGATGCTGATGCTGTAAAGGAAGCAGAGATTGTAACTGTTGCTGCTGCTGCTGCTGTTGTTGCTGCTGTTGCTGTTGTTGTTGCTGCTGCTGCTGTTGCTGCTGGAACAGACTCATAACAGGTTGCTGGTGTGTTGGAATTAACCTCTGTGAGTGAGTCTAAAGTCAGACAAAAGAACAGAGTCACTAGGCTTTAAAGTTAAAATATCCTGACATAAATGAGCACAAAACCAAGACATCTCTGGAGAACAATTAAGGGCAATTATGAACAAAAAATTTATTTTCCCTAAAATCAACTGGATCCACCGAAAACCATCAGCACAGGAAAGCAAAGGAGCAATCAAAAACATTCATGTGAAGAAGAAAGCAACAAAGAGCAAAGAAGCACAGGGAATTCAGACATATTCACTCATTTTTAACAATGAAACTGTCTGGTTTCATATGTAGTCAGGGCTCTGCATAGGTCAGTGTTATTAACTGCAATAAGGTTTATGTGGAGATCACTAGAAATCTGAATCCTAGTACCACAACAAATCCACTACCTCTTCTCTCATGTATACAAGAGTCTCTCTCAGATAACAGACCTAGCACTAGCAACAAAAGTTAAAATACAAATTCAGGCATCAGTGCAGCACAAATTCAAATATTCTTTAATATCAGTGCAGCACACCTATCTATACTGCTTGAAGAAAAAACTAATTTGAAGATATATTTCAAAGGTCTCCTTCCAAACATAGAAGAAAGTCTCTTGCTGCTCAACTCCTAGAAACAAATGGTCAGAATCAGTGATAATAAAAAAAATAGTGTCTCTTCTCAGAGACATTCTTCTGCCTCTCAAGTCACTGTTACTAGATCTCAGTCCTACACCAGCAACTTCCAATAGGCAGTGCAAGAAGAGGCCCAAGGAGGCAACCTTTTAGCAACAAAGGTGTGACAGACTGTTTCTTGTTTCTTTCAGGGTACATAAAGCAAAGCAGCTACATAGTATGCACAAAAAGACACTGTGATGAACACAAAAATATTTACACTTAAAATCAAAATAGCTTGCAATGACTGCAGCAAAACAGAAAAAAATATTCAACCTTCACTGCTTAAAAAGCACAAAATTTACTACTGCAGGGCTCTCAAGCACTGAGATATCCACTGACTCCTGCTAGTGACCAGCAGCTACTTACTGCTGTTGGAAAAAATCACCTTTGTTTTAACACAGATGATCTTGTCCTGCAAAGATACATAAAGACTTTGTTCTACAATCTCAGCTTCCAGTATATTTTATGACAGTGAACAAAAATAAGCGTTGACCTCTTGATCACTTGCTGGAGATGGTTTTGGTTTTTGTAAGGTTTTTTTGATGGGAAAAGTAAAGCCTTAATATTGTGATACAAAGCACAGCAGAGAAACAGAAAGTAGTAACAAAGCTAAATTTCATTTGAAATCCCAAAATAATAACGTATCTAGCAGTGAAGTGCTGATTACTGTCCTAGGGTTTTATTCACCTCCATAAGGTAGCATAGCTTATATGTAAATAGATTTTTCAAAGAAGTATCAGCAAAAACATTACCTTGACAGAAGCCAAGAAGCATTTTACTAAATCATATTTTTTAAATTACATTATTATAAATAATGGAGGATTGAATATGTTTCTATGTTGCATGCAGACTTTTCAGAGGAATTCAGTTTTTCCTCCATCCTCATGCAAACCAGCAGTTAAGTCTGATTATGACTCATCAGTCAAAATGCACTTTTCATTTGGAGGTCTTGAGATTGCTCAAGGTGAAGCCAGTAACAGGACTAAGCACATACTTGGCAATCATCACATCACACAAAGCCCACACTGCCTAAGAGTGCCCAGAAGGAGCAGAAGGTGTACACTGGAATATATATCCCATCTTTGCAAAGAGTCATGATTTAAAATACATTTCTCTACAACTTCCTGCAAGGATGCTCAAAGAATACTAAGGATTGAAAGGTACCATTGATGGCTGGTTTGGCAGCAGTGCAGGCCTGTGATCCTTCATTCTTCCCCTGTCATTACTGTCTCTCCTTTGGTCTCCCATTCCATGGCACATGACTGAGCCTCCTCTTCTCCCTCCTCTCCTGGAGCCGTATCGCCCCTGCTTGAGCTGCCTTTCCCTCTCTTCAAACTCACGTAGTGCTGCCTGGGCTTCTGCAGACAGCTCTGTCGAGAGACAAATGGGGAAAATTATTTTAGCTTCGTGCTGAAAAGGTGGAAAACACAATGACAAACAGAACACTGCCAGAACTACAGAAGAATCCCTGCAACTAACATTAAATTTGTAGGCACTTTGATCTCCTTTAGGTGGCATGGTAACATTCTGTTAAAACATCTTTAAAAGGGAAAAGCACAGACACTTCTGTCTTCTGCACAGGCAAAAAACGAGCAGATAAATGAAACAAACATGAACAAAAAGGTTTGGTCGTTTTGTTTTTTTCAAGATGGTATTGAAGTCTGTCTTCTGCTCTAAGAGAAGGCTGTGGCTCCCCTCAAAGCATTGTTATCTTTAACATCTCACTTATCTGCAGATGTCAAGCAAGACAATGAATCTGCAGTAAACTTTACAGTAAAGGATCTGTTAAGTCTTCCATATAAACAGATTTTATGCACCACTCTTCTGCACATTGACCCATTCCAAAGAAGAACATTCTGCCTGCTGAAGTGTTTCTAGTACATAACTATTTAATTTTCGTTTTACTGTATGTGGTTTAAGAACCAACTGTACTTCACAAGTAGTAATTCCACTGAAGAGAGAGCACACATTAAAATCTGTGCTTAGCTCAAGTCAAACACTTGGCTGCTGGTAACACCCACTCAACTCACACCACAGGTAAACACCAGAAAACACATGGTACTTAGCAAAGATGAAAAATTTGCTTGAAGCCTTGAATAGTGCTGACAACATTAAAATGATGCAGTAACATACCCAGGTAACAAAATCACTTGAAAATACAGAAAAGGCCTACAACAGACTTCAGAAAACACACCATGAAAGTATAAGCAGAACCACTCACCAGGTTTCAATCACTTACAAGGGGTAATACACTTTAACTCAAACATGCAGCTGAATCTTTTGCCATGTGCTAGTCAGATCCTTTGTTAACCCTAATATGGATTTCTGCCTCTAACACAGCAAATTTAAACTACTAAAAACAAACACACTCGTAACAAATAAAAGCATATTTTGAATTAATATGGTATTTACTTGTCAATACTACACACAGTGGCCATAATATCAGAATTACAGTAATTAGTATCTGGCAGGAGACATTACTACTGTCTCCACACCATGAGATATCCTCTCCCACGAATACATAACTAAATCAATTAGAAAACTCTTAACAATTTCTTGTGAGTCTAAAGGCCAAAGATACTTAAACCACTTCCATCTTTAACATCTTCATAAGTAATCTCTGTTAGTCTTTGAAGTTGAGGATTGACAGAAGGGCAGAAAAGGGTGAGCACTGAGCATTCCCTCTGCGGCAGTTGTTCTTACTTTGCTACAAAAACTATCTGCATGACTGAGCTGCAAAGACTGTAAATTTGCATGTCCCAGTTTTCAGAAGTATTCAGCACCTCCACAAAGCAGGAGCTTTTCAATTTTTAAAAGTTCTGAACTTGCTGATGGCCTGTAAGAACACAGCAAACATGACAGACTTCTAAAAGCCCAGGATCTGCCCGAGTTTCCTATTTCACTTTTGCACATTGGTGATGAGAAGTTTCTCTACCTCCTTTTCTCTCCACTCTGACACCACAATTGAATGGCATAAAGCCTTAACAAATATTCTTATGAAATGCTACCTTTGCCCTCAAGGCACAGCAGAGCCCAAGACAATCAGGCTTTATCAAGAAAATTTTACACAATGCTTAGAATGACGGAAGAAATCACAGTCCCTCAAGTCTTAGTATGAAATGTGCATTTCTGGCAAAAATTTAGAGAAATGTACTCTTGCCCAAAGCAATTCAAAACATTAGATGCGAGTAACACAACTGCCATAGCCATTTCTGGCTGCCAGGGATCAAAAATGCTGGTTAGATGGGAAAAACTATCTAGCTCTTATTTCAAGTCTTCCTCTCCACACGTGAATCAAGTTGTGTTTCTTCAGAAACCCACAAACACTGAAGGGCAAATGTGGGCTTTGACCTGACCTGCCTGAAAGACAGACCCCTACTCTCCATACATTCAAGAGGGAAAATAGTGCCACTATGCTGCAAAAGAGACTCTCTATCCCTTATCCAGAGACCATCCAAGTCCTGCAGGGCATCCTGAGCGTTCTGCTGCTTGGACAGATGTTTTGTTCTCCCAGAAATAGGACAGGCACATCTTCCACACTACAACCCTGAACTCAGCACTGGAGTCTGGAAAACAAAGTTCAGTTATTGCAACAAGTACCTACCAATGACGGTCAAGCAAGATAAGAAGCAAGTTCCTATTAAATAGCTTAGAAATCACATGTGAGGAAGGCAATTTTTAATGAACCTGGGAACAGAGCTAAGCTTCCTAAAAAGCAAGACTATGGCCAAGTCTCTCAGCCTCTTGAGCACACACTGAAGGACACTGAATAGAAACAAGGATGGGCTGCTCCTAACAAAACTACTTCAGAGCACTGTGCTGATAAAGCTTGGGGAGGGAATGACAGCATCCATGCAAAGCCAAGTCTGTCAATCTTGGATGTGCAGAATCACTCCCTTTAAAATACATAAATTGTTTTCCTCCTCGCTTTACACAAAATTTCTCAGTTTTTTAAGGCCATGTCCTTAAAGGCACAGTCCAAACTTTCAGTTTTTCAGCCAGAGTAGGGACCAACTTTGGAAAAAAATCCCAAACAAAACCACACAAAAATTCACACACATACTGCACTTATGACCACAGAAGTACAATATAAAAACTGGATTTTAAAAATAAGACAATTACATCAACATCAAGTATATTTCCTCCACAACGTGCCACTGCTTAGACACATAAGTGCAGGTTCAGCATCCTCTTGCAGAAGTTAAGACTGATGCCACGAGCACCTCAAGTGCTGCATGTAGCTACATATCACCCACCACACATCAAAATATCAGCTCTGTTATGAGGGGGCTGCATATTGAATTTGAGAGCACTGTGCCCCACACACAGATCAGAGGAGAAGGCACAGGAGAAGGTTTTCCAAGGAGGGAAGCAACAGAAACAGTCCCTGCTTCCCTGAAAGCAGCCTCAGACTGCTCAAGAAAAGAGGGGATAAGCAGAGGAAGAAGAGATTCTCCTTCCCTCCCTGGGCTCTTCCAAGCACAGCCAGGTGTTCATTCACATGAATACAGCTCCTCCCTGCCTAAGAACTCGTGCACAACCACAAATACATATTTATTTACATATATATGCAGTATGTTGTCATTTCTCCTCATCATCCAGATCTGCAAACTGATTACACTCTGTGCTTCTGCACACAGAGCAACTGGACAAATTTAGAACACTTCAACTTCCCAGCCCTGCCTGAAATCTCAGACATGAGGCATCACAGTGAACATAAGCCAGCTAAGCAGGGCATAACAAGAAGTACTGCCACATCCAAACTGACCTTTGTTAGCACTCTGCAATTGGTTCTGCACAAGTCTAAGGGTTTGAGTTGTGTATTTTTGATTAGATAGAAAGGGATACTTTAATCTGGTAATACCAAAGACATTTTTACTCTTCACATTCTTTAAGATCTGACTACATCCAGAGAATAATTACTATTCCCACTCTGAGAAGGCTTCACCTACAGGCACTGAAAGAAGATAATGTACTTCTTATCAAAGGTGACAAACTTGGTATTGCTAGAAATCAATTGCACAGCTGTCCTACAGTACTCCTCTTCTGAACTTTGAAAATCCATTCTTTACATTATCTTGGATGAAGAATTGTTTAGGAAAGATCTTAGCAAATTACTGAGAACACTGTATTTTTACATCTTTTTTACCAGCACACACTTGGTCTCATCTTGACTGTACAGTTCTCACACACAGTTAATGCAGTGAATCAGCAATTATTTTTCCAGTGTCTCTAAGTGTCAAGATTAATTTCACTATTGCTGGTAATAAAATGGTTTCAAATGACATCTTTAATCAGTAAGTAAGAATGCATTCCTCCAATAGAGACAAGCTGTCACAAAAGGTCACCAAAATGTGACAGGATGGAAATTACGTTTGTAACTTCAACTGAAATGTTAATTCCTCTTTAAGTGTTTTCTGAACTATGTTCATATTTTAGAGTAAGGAGATGTAGGTCTGCAATGAAATTTCATTTTTAAACCATAGCAGCTGTAAAAATTTGCTCTATAATCTTAAAAGGAAGCAGATATTTATATATGCAAACAGAATTTTTTGTGGTTTAACCTTCTACCACACGGCCATAAGTTATCTGGTCTCTATCAACAAATCATTAAGAAAAACTAGTATGAATAGAAACCATTTCACAACAGCAATATTGCGGTTTTGCCAAACATCAGTTTAAAAACCTCTTTATAGAATCATCCACATGCGCACTCATCCTTTCCTTCTATCTCAGAGCTACATCCCAGATTATTCAGAACTACATTGAAAAGTCTAATTCAAATCACTGTTCCCTTAACAGTCATGCTCCACTATAAGGTTTTCTCCTTATTGGCTGGTCTTGTTTTTATATTAAAACTAAATCCACAGACAGATGAAAACAAATGCGATTGTCCTTTATCTTGTAATTATGTGCAGAAATTTAGTTATTCCAGAGCATTCTTCTTTTTAAAATATTCTGTTTTGTCAAGCCACCAAAACCTTTTGTATAAACAAGATACAGTCTCTGTGTGGTTTGTAGAAATGTGGTCTCATGGTTGCAAACCCATTTGGAATGTACCTCAGTTAAAACACCCTTTTTGCCTTTTACTACCATTCATTAGAGCTCTGCAAAACAATCCATTGCCACAAAGCCTCACCCAAAGTTTCTGGAATGTTCCTCCTTTCTCTTGTCACATCTGAGAGCCTGATGATGGTTCCTTCTTTCCGTTCGGTTTTGAAACGTAATCGTCCGGACTCTTCATCATCATCCTCCTCCTCATCAGACTCTTCTTTTGTTTCTTCTTGAAGTTCCAGAGACCCAATAGCTGCCTAAATCACAAAAACCAGAGGACATGTAGCCTCAAAAAACCAAGTCTCTTATAAACAGAATCAAAAGCAAGCTTTCTTTAAAAGCCCCTTTCTACAAATTTTGCTGGCATTATACATTGTGCTCATATATAATTCAGTGAACATTTAAGAGCTGGTGATTTTTTTAAAATAAAAATATATGTACTACATGATAAACAACAAAGTAAAACACATTTAGAAAATAAATTTGCTATAATATTTAAGGGATTATTGAAACTCTAGTTAGAAGCTCCATCTTATTAGTAGGTACTTCTGCAAACAGATTTTTATCACTGAATTGACTATGATGCAAACTTTGGTTACTACCAGATTCAAATAACAGAACAGTAAAATCCTATTTTTTTTTCATCTTTTAACAACTGTCAGTACCATGCTGTTAAAAAAACCTAACCAAACAAGATAACCTTGTATCTCAATCCCATCCCTCTAGGTATGTATGTCTTTACTTTGCTCCTCAAATACCTCCCAGTTTCAATTCAGTAATGGATGGGAGAATAAGATTGGATAAAACTGGAAATACCAAATTTATATTCTGGATGCTATCGGAATGCTTCTGGAATTTACTTTCCAGTTCTCTCTAGAATGTTTATTTAAATAAAACAATGTTCCACATGAAAATGGATCCCTCTCCTTCAAATGAATAGAAACTTAGAAAAAGATTCCATTTTCACATGTAGACCTGATGAAAATGTCCAGAGTGTTACATAAGTTATACTGGATTTCTACAGCATTAGAAGTGTTCTAATATCATGTGATTCTCCATAAAAATTTTTGATTACTGTGTATTTGATTATTTCTTGTACAAGCCTACTTGTTCATTTCTTAGAGCCTGTTAAATTAAAATGCACATGCATTTTAATTCTATGCAAAGCCACTAAATACACCATAAATTTAATGCTGCTTGAGGACAGTTAAAAAATGAGCCAAATCTAACATGCAAAAATGGTTTAATCTTCTAATTAACCAGATCAGTGCAGAAATTTATATGGGAAAGGCACAGCAAGTGTGACAGTCAGGTGGACAGATATTAAATCACAAATCAAGAAAGAATTAATAGCATAATTGTGCAAGAGACTGCCAATCTCCCTATGCAGCAGCCTAACTTCATCCATAACCAAAATTAAAATGTGTGAAGCAAGATCAGAGATAGGATGACCTGGCAAAACAGTTTCTGCTTTAAAAGACAGCAAACCTGATGAACTCAAGCTCAAAGCTGCTCCAGCTTTGGTCTGGTGAATAAATGATGTGTATACTCGGTTACAGGGCTTTAATGGGCTACTGACCCCAAGTTGTGTTTTATCCATTCCAGACAAACTTTTAAGCCCTCATTTTCCTGACCTCACAAAACTGCTTTAAGATACAACTAAGACAACAGTCAAATTTTACAAAAGATTTTAAGGCTTTCATGTTACAAATATATTTATTTTGGTGTAACAACTTTATCATATTTAAAAAAAAAAGCAGGTGAAAACAACAGGCAAAGCAGGAGGAAAAAAACACCTTCAACAAGACTGAAAGAAATCCAAACCTCAAAAGCAAACCCAACTGAGCACAACTGGTGTAATTAACATATCCACATATAATCAAAACACCTTTGAGAGCAAGCATTTGATACTCATGGAACAGAGGAGGGATGTTAGCAAGGAAAGAGATGCTAACATGGTTTAATGAAAACAAACAACACCAAGAGAAAGACAGGGCTGGCATTTTACTTGAAAAGAGGGACTCCCAAAAGAGCAAGGAGAAGCAATATCTCTATTAAATCTGTATTTTCATAAATATCACAAACTCCATAATTTAACTGTCTGACTTCTTCCTTTTAGAAACTTTTCCTTCAGGATCAGGATTTGGAAGTCAGAACTGGAGCAGCTGGTTTGCAAGACATGCTTACTCTACACTGAGTCTCCTGCTTTACTATAAAGCACAAACCCCAGACACATCCAGGGCCCTTAGAAGCTACATTGGAATTCTGGTTTTTATTAATCAAAGACTGGTAATCATATAATCTCATCTGTGAGTGCTCAACTTAATTGTGCAAGGTTCTATGTGTAGCTCAAACTTCAGAATCAGTACTAGAAAGAATAATGAAGTATACATTGACCTGAAAACTTCTGCTATGTTTTAATGAAATACTGTTTAAAAAAACCCCTGAAACTCTATTGCATTTTGACAATTATTCATTCTGGAAAAAAAAAATCTATTCTAAAAAGAAAATATAAGAAAACATCCTAATTTCTGACATACTATTAGACTTGCCTATAGAACAATAAAAAAAATTCCAAACTTTTCTAGACTAGCATTATTCTACTCTTACCCACTTATACCAATTCTGAAGTCTTGGTCTGACTCCATTTATTCATCAGCATAATGCTCATGCCACCCATTAACCAGCAACAGCCATAAAAGCATTAAATATCAAAGACAAAAAGAAATATCATAGGAGCCAATGAAAAAGCAGGCACCAAGGCAAGGCAGTGCTGGAGAATGGTAACTGACCCATGTCCAAATCTGATTACACCTTTTATTGAGGGATTTATGCAATGGAGACACAAACATGTCTGACAGCCACCCATAAGTTCTCTCCACACAGCTCCAGGAAAGGCTGGCTGAGCAGGGTAGGAGCACACACCCTTCCCCTGCAGTTTGGAAAATGCAAGATTCCTACAGGATCTTTTCCACCTTCCAGCCAAACAGAAGCTGTTTTGCCAAGATAGAGCATGAATGGATTCTATGTTTCAAAAAGACAACTGCAGACACAGAATTAAGCCTTATTATTACTTACAGGATTGGCTTTAATACCTGCTAATCATGAATATTAACATAGATATTAACAGTCCTTGAATGGCCACTTGAGGTCACTGCACTGGACTCACCAGGCGAGGCTTCCCAAAGGGAGCTCTACATTTCCCACTATGACACCTTGCACAAAGCTACCACAGAGCTTTGCTGACCCTTACACAGAAACAGAATGACCTTTCTGGTGCCACAAGGTCAGGGGCTCCTGCCATCCTCATTCAGTAACTGTGCCCTAATCCCAGCCACTGAGCAGGACTCCTCACACTGGGTTATGATCATGCCCTGAGCAGCTGACAGGAACGGTGTCAGACACTGCCCAAGGGAAGCTGCACGAACACTGACACAGCATGATCCTCCCAAAGATGGGATCCTCCCAGACATGGGATCCCCCCACACAGGGTTCAGGAGAGCTTTGTTCCAGACATCCAGAAGATGTGCAAAAACAACTAAATTAAAGGTGAAACAAAGAACTTCTACTAAGAAGCCATAAAAAAGGAAGTGGAGGCATCTCCTATAGGTTAACACTGAAGAAGATGCAGTTGCTCAATCCCAGGGGATCAAGAAATAACAGGGCAGAAAGGAGGATATTACACCTATTTCAAGGGCACCTTGATTCCACAGATGAAAAATGGAATCAAAAACCAAATCTAAGTGCCTTATAATATGTTTAAAAATTGGCTGGTTTGATTTGCACTCTTTACACCACTTTCTTCCATGCTGGCAGGTCGTGTTTTCAAACTTGAACAACAGAACTGAAGTGCAGAAGTTTTGGCTAAGCACAGATGCAACATATCAGACATAATATGTTATTTTGTCTACAAAAGAAAGACATATGGGTATTTTTATTCCCAAGCCTTGATTCTATCAAAAGAAAAGCAGTATGCAGCACTTCTTCATGAAATGCTTTCTTGACTAAAGTACTCTTCACTTCTTATCAGCATAATCCAAGACACAGCTTAAATTATGCAATGATAAATCCTCTATCATTGACTTCACAGATTACTTTCAACATAAAACAAAGACATTTTGAATTCGAATTTCATGAGATTTAATTTTTATGAACACTTCACAGAAGTAATTAGTGATATTTTCCCTCTAAAATATTTAGGACATGATACATCACGTGGCTGTCCTGTCACACCTATTTGCTGCTGAAACTTCTGGGTGTTGGGTTTTGCTTTGTACCTCAGGAGGACAAAAATATTTCCTGAAGCAATGCTACATTTTTCAAGGAAGTCACAGAGATTTGTTGTTTATTTAAAATTCAAGTTCTGCAATTTTAAGCAGTTTCAAAAACAAACTCTACTTGCCTATTCCTCACTTCTCCCACCTGAGTGCCACTTGTAACAATTGTCTCACCTCCCTTATTCACTTGTTTCCCCCATCACGTTCCAATACCTCAGCCAGTCAGCTTTTCCCTTGGTTTACAAAAAGATTTCTTATTTCTTCATGCAATATAGTAAGAGGCTTTAGCTGGTTTTAATGTGATAACTGCTCAAAATAAAACACCCAACATCCTTCTCTGTTACTCAGATGCCAAATTTCAACCAAGAGATAATAATGTTCTTTCTTTGTACCACATCCAATACAGCTCCACTCTTCTGTTGCAGGAAATGCCAACCCTTACCCCTGTTTACAAGCACTGAATGTTATGAGATTTAAGGAAAAGTGCTGTTACTTAACACTTGAATAAAAAACAGAACTCTTCAGAGCTGGAGGCAGGCATCTAACCAGGCAATGAACAGAAGTGAATACTCTACAAAGGTTCTCCCAATCTTTAGAGAGTGCAACTGTGAGCCTACTGCCAAATGGAAGTAAGATCCATACAAAATAATAAAGGAAAAAAAGATGGTACTGTTTTGGAAAAAAGTAATCTGTGACAATCTACAAACCATGAGAATAAAGCCAAAATGTAGAGTAACTGAAGGCATGGCCAAAATATTCACCATATATGATGAACAAATTCCATAAAAGTTTCTTTTGCAAAACAAATTAAAAACTTGTATCAACGGTAATTTTGAATAAAACAAATTTAATTCTGAATTACACAAATTTAGACAATGTGATTATTAGAGAATTCTCACTCTGGAGTTCATGCTCCCAAAATGAAGCTGTGCTTTTACAGCAATAAGTTTGGCACTGAATTCCAGCTATGCATTTCATTTTACATGATTTGCATTGTGTCCATCATCTCAGACTGTGGCTGCAGACACAACAACTGCATCAGTTCATCTCCAAAACACCAAAACAAAAGTGTGTATCAATCCAGTGAAGGAATAAAAAGTGTTCAAGGATTTCACAGCTCTTTTGAAGGGCAGATTTAACACTTGGGAAGTAGGAAATTAATGACATGAATTATTTGATACAAGATGTTAGGCTTGCAGCAGTGGAGGCTGAAGGATGCAGGTGGTCCCTTTCAATGCAGATCTCCACCTACCAAAAAATGCTGTTTTACCAAGATAGGTTTGATACAACTGGAGCATCACAGCACACCCAGTTGTGAGAACTTCATACAGTAATGCTGCTGTGTCTTTGAGGAATTAATTTCCTGATGAGTTAAAGCTCCAAAGAGGAAATACACTCTGACTACACTTCTCAGCAGGTAATCCATTCAATCCTATTTAATTAAGAACTGGAATAAAAGTAATATTAAAGCAGATTCCTGGTGGGGAAAGGAAAAAAATCTTCCATTAAAAACTTGCTGCAAATTAAAAATGGTTGTGATACTCTTGCCTAATAACAAGAGGGAAAACCTTGCAACACAGTTGAAGTGCAAAAATAAAAAAGCAACTTTTATGAAAACCTGCAGGTGCACAAAATATCACATTGCACATGCATGACACAGGATTTCTATAATTTTTATAAGGTTAATTAATCAGTTTATCTAGCCAGCACATCCAATAGGAAATTACTTCTGTCAGTACCCCAGCCCTGGGTCAGTTGGTCCAGAGGCTTCCTTCCCTTTTTTCTTGTTATGTCTCTTAGGTTCTGGTACAACATAAGATGTCCTTGTCAGGAATTATCTTCTTAAGAATAAGACTAAACAGAATTTCAAGAATGTAGAGTAAAGACTTGTTAAACTGTGAGAGAGGGCAGGAAAAATACTAGAACCTACACAAGTATGTATTAAAAATATACAAGGCTGTAGATATACATAAAATACATAAAAAGCTAAAAAACCTTTAGGCATCACTACCGGGCTATAATTAGTGAATGCATACTTGGCAGACTTTAGCACAAGCTTTCTTGTGGCAAATGAAGGAACTCTCCATTTTCCTCACTGAAGAAGATAAATCTCCCAGGAATTTCAGTCTCAGCACAACTTTCAAAACAGCAATCTCTTTGCCTGTCTAAACCACCAAACCTTCCATGCTTACACTCCCCTCCCTCAAAGGGTGATACCCAAGAACTGTTTGTACATCCCAACAGCACCAATGATCCACCTGGAAAGGGAAGCACTGGGAGATTGAACAGACTGTGCAGTATTACTGTCATTTCCTACCCAAATGGGCCCTTAAAGTTTCTAACGTTGAAGCCAAGACTAAATATGCACATTTTGGGCTTTCCCTTATGATTGTAATCCCAAGGGAAGGAGGGGATATGATGTATTTGACAATATAGATGCTATCACAATTCATTTTATACATAGAGTACTACCACCAACACTGGCAAAGTTGCATCAATTCTTGCCCAGTAGTATGTACAATTCTACAAAATCAAATTGTAACAGAAATAGTTATTTTAAGTTTCCAATAAATTCATGACATACCTCTTCTGATTCATTAGCCATTGTCTGGGTTTCTTCCAACTCCTCATCAGCTGCATACTCTCCTTGTTCTTCCATTGCTCGCTCATTATAGGATTGCATGTAATCCTCATCCTAAAGCAGTAAACAGGAGGGTGAAAAGACACAAGGCCAATGAATAGCTGGGGTCTGACTGCATTGCTGCAGCTTCCAGAGTGGAAGAGAAGTATTGCATCTCTGGGAACAGTCAACTATAAGTGATATGGCACACATACAGCATAATTAGCAGGGGTTTAACTAGACAGTGATTTCAAAATTATCAAAACCAAAACAGTTTCCATTCATATCCCAGCAATGTCTTCATAAAGATCCCACTTAATACTGTTTGTCCCAACTACTTCCATACACCTGCATCCACTGATTACAAATTGATGAAGCAAACACTGCAGGACTTTCTGGCCATAGTAAATATACATTAACATCAGATTTCACCCCATCAAATATAACCATTCTTAAAGCATTCTGCAAGGGCTTACATGAGTGGGTTCAACTCTGAAAATTTATGAACATAAAACAAAAGCAAAATCTTGCTTAAGTTTGCTTGTATTTATCAAACACCTCACTGATCATATACGATTTTGATTAAGATTCAATCATTTCATTAACAATTAAAGTCACTGCATGTTCTCTAATATGCTGCTTAAATTATATTGAATTATGCAGGTGACATTTTCTGAACTAACCTCCAATCTCTTTATTCAGGTTTAGACAGCTCTCAGTTACAAAAAGGATGAACAAGCAGGACATCAATCACTTTGGGATATTAGCACCTTAAAGATGTCTTTAGCAGGTCAATAATCTTTTCACCTTGGAAGGACTTTATCAGATCTTGTCTAAAGCCTGGATAAAAGCTTTTGCATTAAGTACTTCTAACAATTGGCAGTGTATCTCCACCACACAAAGCAGTTTTCTTCCTTAAGGATACAACCCTCAAGGTCATGATTCTCAACTGCTTTCCAGCATGACAAAGGAGCATTACCTACCGCCAAACAAGCTGTCAACACAAACTTTGTCACAGCCTAGATAAAGAAACTGGCAGACAGTGATAATAGGTCTAATTTCCCCCCCTCCCCAGGGAGGTAAACAGATTTTAAATCAGTCTGAAACCCTAGGCACGTGAAGCAATGTTATCTCTGAAGATACAATAGAAGGAAACTCACTGGAAATTCATCTAGGGGTTCATTGATTTCAAGGTCTAGCACTTCATCTTCTTCTCCAGGCTCTTCCCCATATTCTATTTGGTCTTCTGTCAGCTCAGGATCATTGCCTTCATAATGTCCTTCCTCTGCATACTCTGAGGCATATTCTTCAGGTGCTTCAGATTTGTCATAACCAATTTCATCTTCCCCTTGGTCATACTCAGCCTCGTGTTCCAGGGAGGGGTCGTTGATGGACTCGTAGGATGTCAGGATGCCAGGTGTGGCATTGAGGCTCACTGTGACACCTGGAGAGCTGTGGGACAGGGGCACAATTCAGAGGCTCAAGTCGAACTGGCAACTACTCACAAAGATTCAGCAAAACAAAGGCAACAAATGTCAAATCTCCAAGTTGGTGGATAGAATTATAGCCCATACACTGTTTGACTCCATGCCATGTTCTCATAATGCATAGTGAAATGCAGCTTATCACCAGCTGCAGGCTATTTGACCAGGGGAATCAAACCAACCAGATGGTTTAGCAGGTCTAACTGGCAAAAGTCTTGCTTGGTAGCCAAAGCAGACCAGATTCAATTTTAATTCCAAGAATAACAAAAAAAAAATACACAAAATTACTCCGACTGCATCTGTTTTCCCAATCTTTCAGAATACACTAGTAAAACATTTTTTACTAAATGTATTAACATTGTTCATTCTTGATTATTGAATTCAAACTTGCATTTTTATGATAGATTTAAAGTTCTACATCATATAAAACAAATAGTCAAAACTGTAATGTAAATGATTAAGACATTCTTAACTAGCACAGACCGAAAAAAAAACAATCAATAGAAAAACTGGCAAGTTTATAATCTTCAGGCAGGCAAAGCAAAGCTCAGGGTTTACTTTTTACAAAAGTCAGTGCCATCAACACAAAAAAGCAACTAACCAACAGCAGACTAGCTCTTGATTTGAGAGCTCTGTGTATAAGGAAAACAAAGAAATTTTTTAAAAATAACATTCCTATTATTCTCCATTTTCCCAAGTTTGAGGGAACAAGACCCAGGCAGCTTTGAGCTATTTGCATGTCTAAGAGAGAGAAGATTTAAAACAAAAGTGAAGACATTATGCAGGATTATCATTATCCTCCCAACTATGACTGGAAACATTAGGGGAAGGAAAAGGCTCTCTGTGGCAATAAAACTGCTAAAAATGAATAAGTTTTCTACAGAAACCTGCCTCCACTGAGCAATATCATCACATTTAAACTGTTTTATCACCACTGTGTTCAGTCTCACAGCCATCCCTGCTACCCAGGAGTCTCAAGGAGGACATACAGCAAAAACCAGCCCAGAACTGTAACTGGGATTGCCCTTTCTGAAGGGAACAGTCCCACCCTCACTGCAGGGAGAAAAATGGCAGCCAATGAAGAGATTGATGGTGGAGCATTTTATCACACCCTCATTAGTCCAACAGAAGGACAGGAGTCTTTATCCTAACTACAAATACAGGAGATCTCAGAGATGGAGATACACCTATATATGTTGTACATATAGATACATTCACAGCCCTTCAGATGGCATGCCCTGCACAGCATGCAATAAGGGAAGCAGGAAAAACAGGCCAGTAAAAGCAGCAATGGCACTGCATCACCTTGGCATTACAAGCATTTTCTCTCCTACTTTACTCCAGCTTGAAAAGCAAAAACAAGACATTCATTTTGACTTGTAATGCCCAAAATTCAGCTGAAAAACTGTATTACCACAGGGTATTCACAGGGCAGGATTCTCAGTAAACTCCCATGGAAATATCTTAATCCTATTAAGTCTGTTCAACATTTTCTGCTGTGTAATTGTAGAGAAATGTTTAAGTCACAAATTCCGCTCCTCAGAGTCTTAGGAGGTCAGACAGATTTTTAAAAGAAAGATGGCAGAAAAGGACTGTATAGGAGTGATGCCTTTCCCTTGGTCCTAAAAATTAAGAGCCAGACACAATTAAGGGATAAAAGGTTTTTACCTTGGAATTGAATAAGTATCCTCATAGTGCACCACTTCACCAAGGTGGAATGTACCAGAATGCACACAACACATGACAGATCCCATATACAATTTACAGACCTTATAAATCAGCATATCTAACAAAGATGCCCCAATGAGAGGCTTGAATGAATAGTGTGATATCCTCCCACCCCAAGGAATTCCCCCCTGGCTGGGCCAGATCTCCAATTGACAGGATGGATTCTAGAGAGGACTTTGGCTTCCCAAGATAGTGTAGGGATTTCCAGCCTCCTACTATGAGGCCTTTGGGATGTTTGGTCTCCTGGCCTAACAGAACACTAGGACTATGAGAAATTATCAGACTTAAGGAATTACAAGTATGCAAGCTAAGTGTACTAAGGATACATAAAAGTGATATGATATATAAAAGAAAAGGCAAAAAATCATCAGGAGAAGGAAGCTTACCACAGCAAGCAATACTGAGGCAGCAAAGAAAGCTCTGTAAGTGCTTATAATTAATTCTATATGCACAGCAGATGACACTATTTCTTCTTATAAGCTTTTTAGATACTTGAATAATTTTATTACATCAAAATAAACAAAAAATTTTACTGAAATGTATATATAATGCACTCAGTAGCATTGTTAACATCACTAAGTAGCTGGCTAGGTAAAAAGCAAAACTACTTTAAGTATATACCAATAACTTTAGTTAAGTAATTATTAGTTAGCAGTAACAGGAGTCATTCATAGCTTTGAGTTATCCAAGACAAGATTTAAAAAGAAATACCGAAATTCTTGTTCCTCTTCATTGTCACTCTGCAGAAGATCATCATTCAGCTCTTCATCTGACAAGTCTGACTGATTCTAGGTTTCAAAAAAAGTCAATCATGAACAAAAGACACAAACTTAACTAAATACTGAAGGTTAAATATTTTTCATGAAGAATACATCCCAAACTGAGACCACACTTTCAAAGAAATTACGTAATTCAACAATAAAAATCACACAACACAAGATCACAAATCTTAAAATACATCTTTGACAATCCTAAGGAAATTTACAGAACTCAAATTTGCCTGTCTATCAACACTATTTTTTTACTGATGTATTCTCAAATATGGCCAAAGATAACACCTCACTTCAGACAGACCAGGAAGGAAGAAAGGTCAGCTCTTGTACACAGCCTTGTGACCTTGATGCATTAGACAAGTCAAGAAAACACATGAATTGCAATTTCTAGAGAGAAGAAATAGGAGACTGGAGGAAAGGATATGATAAACAAAACTGAAAAATCGTTATTACTTTTTAAGAAAAAAACATAAGAAAATACTGTGTCACCTCCTAATTTGTCTCTCAAATGAAACATCTCTCAGTTGTTGTTGTTTTTTTTTTAATAATTACCCCCTAGGGAGAGATAACTGCAGTTCTGCTGAGCAACATTTCCAGCCTCTAAAGTAATAGGGCCAGAAAGGTTACACAAAAATAGATTTATCTAAAAGTACTGGGATGAGATTAAATAGAAGGAAGTTTAGCCTAAATAACTCAGGAAAAACTTTCTAAGAAATCTAAGAAATTATTACCCCATTACATGAGTCCATACTCACAGATATTGCCCTGTAACATGGCAAATTAAAAAGATGAATAGAAAAAGCACAAAAATAACCATAATACACTGGAGAATCAAGTACTGGTTAGTATTCACATATATAATTTTTAAATATAAGTAGCTTTATCACCTCCATTCAATGTTAATTGCTGCTAGTTCTGGTAACTGTGTAACAAACATCTGCAATCCTCCTCCTGGAATTTTATTCTCTTTAAACCAGCACATAAGAATAAGGAACTTCCTATCTTTAATGGGAAATGCTTACAGAAGCTATAATAATTTCAAGAGGCTAACTTCCAACACTTAGAAGATGGTTATAAAAAACTGCAACAAATAAAACTCAACTCTTAATAGAGCTAGGTTTCTTAACAACCTATTGATTTCCAATTAAAACTTCAAAAACTACTTTCAAACTTAGTTCATTTACAAGATAAAATATAGAAAGAGGTCAATTTGATTTCTCAAACTTAAGTCCCATCTTCTCCTATGGATGTCTGGCAAATCCAAAGATACATTTAGCCCTTTTCCCAGAGTTCAATCCTGGAAATAGGTACCAGCAGGAAGAGTCTATAGCAGACATGGGGAGAACTTGTTTATGTTCCCCAGTTTTAGCTGCTGCCATATTTTTCCCCTCACTTTAAAAGGGGAAATCCTGTTTTCTCATCAGGCAATGAGCTGGCAGATCATGCACACTGAGTGTGAACTTTCACAGACAGCAATGACTGAGTTTTTATTTACTCTCTGGAAAATACTGCTGGTATTTTGACAAGTGATTTTTATTAGCCAGAAAACTGGCACTTGGATTAAATTCTCCATTATGCTAATTACCATTCAGGAGAGCTAATTGGGTTGAAAACAATTTTTTCTCTAAGTTTTATTTTAAAAATACGTCCCACTTGGAGGTATTTCATAAAAGGAAACAAAGCCCTTTGGCAGTAAGGCAGACCTCAGGTACCTGTGGCTGTGCTCTGCGGAGGTGACTGTAAAATACACAAGGTCAAACCAAACACCTGAGCTGTCTAAGCTGAACAACATTCACATTTTAATATCTGCAATTTTAATACATAACTCTTACCTTTTTTCCAGTTAGCAAATCCTCTCCAAGCAAGTCATCATCAAGTTCACTGTAAAACAGTAGCAAATTTAAGAAGCTGAACTTTACAAAGCAAAACCAAAAACCTTACAGGGCATATGCCTTAAAAATTTGCCTCAAGGAGAATTGTTGCCAAGCCAGCACAAAGCCTATTTTAGCAAAGCATTCAGGGAATAAAAGGATTTTACTTTTCAGTGGAACAACAAATCACACCTATTAAATAAATCTGTATTGCACAGGCATTTCATTTCTGTATGCTCTCCTTTCCATATCCCCTCAACTAAACACAACACAGGAACAGGGACAGCCAGCCAAACCACAGCCATTCCAGATCCTTCACTCCAAGGCCATTTGGACACACTGTCCTAACTCCCAACTGCTGATTTCCAGCTCCCCAGGGAGGCCATGGGACAGGAATGTCCTGTGGGCAAGGCTCAGTCCACAGGTCCCCATGTGGTCTGAGCTGCACCCAGCAAGGAGCTGGGAGCCTGGGAAGCTGCCTGGCTTGGGAGCCTGGACCTGTCCTGAAAGTCAGGCTTAGGCCTTGACCTTGCCTAAATACTTTATTTCCTCCTTCTCAGGTTGAGGGTAAAGTCAAACATACATTTGTAGGATGATAATCAAATGCATTTTTCATCAGTTCTGTATTTGTGCCCCAGAATTCATGAAGCACAGAAATATTGGCTTACAACACCTCTGCCATCACAGTGCAACTACCCCATAAATACAATTCAGAGCAAGGAACTACATCCAAGGTGAGCTAAACTTCAGAAAAACTGCTTCATTTCATTCCTCCTTCAGTGACAGAATTATTTAGTGACAGGAATGACCAATCCCCTTCATTAATAAACACTTGTTACTGACAAAAGCATGCATTAGAATATGTATGTCAATACTACAATGAGATGCCAGTGATTTGAAATATGAACTGTACTTTCAGAGGAGACTATTTCTACCTGCACACCTTGAAACCAAAGAGAAACAAAAACCACATCTTAGTACATAAAAACCAAATCATCCCAGGTGAGAACAGCCTATATGAACTGCAAAAAATTTTGTGGAAGGGTTCATTAGGACTACAAGGCAAATGCTTGAAAATGGGAAGACACCCCCAAAATGTAAATCAGTTGGTTTTCAGATGGATCAATCTCTTTCAGAGCCAATTACTGTACAGATAACACAGGAGGGAAGGGGTAGTGAGGGTTGTAAAACTCTGGTGGGCTAGGAAAGAACAAATGATACACCAAATAAACCCTAAATAACACATTAACATCAGCATACAGAATTTATCCACTGTTACTGATCACAAATAGTTCCAGGAATGATAAAAATTAACAAATAGCAATTGTTTTATGCTCAATGTAACATTAAACAAAAATTAGGAGATAAGACATATCACACATTCCAAAGAGCAAACTGACTAAAACTTCAGCCTTTTCTTTAAGAGACTGGACACTCTATGGAACAGAAATGGTTGCAGAAGAATTTCCTACTTCAATTTTGTCTGAAAAAAAAAAATCACTAATCTTTTCAACTGTCAATAATCTGACAAATGCACCAAAATGTTTGAAAATATTTCCCAGCACTATGGCCAACCATTGACAGCTTTTAATAAAACTGCACAAGAGAAATTCCAAGAGATGGCAAGAGCATATGCTGCAGCAGCATTCAAAGATAAAAACCAAGTTTGGGTAGCAAGAAATTCAGATTAAGGAAAGGAATGCAAAAGAAACTGAAAGATTAATTTAATTATCTAAACATACCTAGGCCTACTTACCATATTATTAAAAAGCCTCCTTCATGTGATTGTTTAGAAAAAAATTAACATTTGATCTCTAGAATAAACTGCAAACATATTCTAGATTTTCAGAAGCTCTAACCTATTGCCTGACAGTCAAAAAAGCTGTCAGGATATAAATGAAGTTTGTATCAGAAGCAAAAAGTAGTTCACAGGGTGCCCTTCAAAACCTATTAAAATATTCAATATCATTCAGTATTTTCATTGATAAATTAGAAAAATGACCATGAGTAACTTTTTTAGTAAACAAAGTAACAGTGAAAAACCTGCACAGGAAAGTGGAACTATCTCAAACTCCTTTATAAGCAGCCAAATCTGAAGTTGTCTATAGAAAAAAGAGGGACCACAAGGACTAAATCTGACCATTAAAGAACAAAGCAAACAAACCAAAGAACCACCAAGAAAACAAACAGAAAACCCTCTAACAGAGAGAGAAACAGACAAAAATGAATGGCTGCAATTTGATATCACACAAATCCACATTAAATAAACTGGAATAAAAGTACACACCTATTCTAGTTCCAAAAGCATCTCACCCTTGCTATCATCAAGACACAAAAGTCTTTCCAAAACCACAATACCAGGAAATATTGGGTTAAGATAATTTTGGGTTTTCTGCTCTCACAAGAAAGAGACAGATTTTCCTTCCCTTCTTCAACTCTCAATACCCAACATTTTCCTTACTGAATAAATTTAGCCTACTCAAATAAGAAAAAAAAAAAAAAAAAAAAAAAAAAAAAAAAAAAAAAAAACCCAAAAAAAAAAAAGGCAGATTAAAGTGGAAAATTTTCAGCCAGCACAGAGAAATCAGTAATGTCAAAGAAGGGTCTGAACAAGTGAATTTCAGCAAAAATCAGCTACTAAATCTGCCCTGTCATCTCTAAGGACAGCACCAGAAATGCAGGTTTTTCCCAAACCCAAGCTTTGGGCAACTTAATGATATAAATGTAAAAATTAACGTGATAAAGACGTCAGACTGGCCCTTTCAAGTCTCCAGTTTCATACGCATGCCTCATTAAACATGAGCAGTAGCAAGGATACAATTGTTTCAGGAAAAGAACTTGGACAAAATGGGGAAAATTCTCCAAGAACAATGTTACATTTGTGCTCCCAAATAACTGGGGCCTTCCTGCTCTCAGTTAACACCCTCCAGGGTTTGAGAAATGACTGAGATCTGAAAAAATCAACATTTAATTATAAATAAAATAAATATACTACTAATAAATATATTATTTCTATATTCCAAATGTTATTATTTTAATTATTTAAGTGACTGGGTGTTGTAGTGTGTTGTTAAGTTTCTTGTGTTATTTCCCCAATTTATGTATTGTTTCCCTCTACTAAGTGTAAAATGGTTTTGTCCCCCCAGTTTTTCCCGCCACAGCCCTGATGTCCGTTAGGTTACCATGGTTACCCCTGTGTCTGTCACCCAAGTTATATAATTTCTCCTGCCCCTTTTTCCCTTTTTAGTAAATCTTTTCTCCTCCCTGGGCTCAGTCAATCACCCCCCCACTCCTCCTGGTTTTCCAGAACTTTCGTTTCTCTGGAGGTGTTGGTTGGCTGGGGTCCCGGGACACCTCCCTTACCTTTTGATTATTGGTTCCCATGGAGTGTCAGTTCTGTGAACTTCATCCCCTCACCTTTCCCGATTGGTTCCACCTGTACACACCCCCCTCCTTTATAATCCTGTTTCACCCCCTATTCGGGGCCACTTTCCCGGTTGGTTTCCCCCCGTTGGATCCCGCTACACCTTCAATAAACCGACGTTTAACCCCCGGGAAATGGTCAGCTCCGTTCCTCCCCAATACCAGCGGTGCAAGCCAGTCCGCAGCCAGCGCAGCCCGAGGCCATCAGACACCGAGGAGTGCTGGCCAGGAATTGCAGAGGGGCGTCGGCCTTTCGCCCTCAGACAGCCGGACTTCGAACTTCGGGCCACGTACGCCCCCCCCGCAACTGGGAATGGGACTCAGTCAAGTAACAACACTGTAGCAGGAGCTGATGTTTGATGAAGATGTGTGACTAACAGAACTCCTTCACCTCCCCCTCCCAAATGATGCTTCAGTTGAAAACATATGAAAGATTAAAACCAAGATTACTGTGTTCATCCAGCCTTTTTTCCATCTTTGAGAAACCATGTCCTACACTGAATTAGGCCACTAGGTAAAACTCCTAAGCAATTACACTAGGCAACATGTCCATGTACAGCATTTCTAATTGCCAAGACAACCACACAACTCAACACTTACAAAGAGAGCTTTGCAATTTGATGAGAATAATATTAACCAAAAAAAAATATTCCAACACATACAAATAGTATTTTATTAGATACAGTTGAAAAATAAAACTTCTGAAATGATCAGCAAAATAAAACTCCAGAATCTTCTGCTCTGCACATGAAACAACTTCCCTCACAATTTCACTACTGAATTTTTGATAATCTCTTTTAAATTAAATACAGGTAATAATAAACACATAAATTAAAACTTTTTTCTAAAACTAAATCCTTGTATACTTCAAAGTCTCAGCTCAGTGAAAATACTCTAAAACTACTGTCAAGCCCTACTAAAACCAGCTTTGCACAAGCAGTTTGCCACTGGGCAAAAGCTTCCAACTTCTGATGTAACAGCTGCTTGATTCTTTCAGATCTTATCAAGTGATGAGTAGGGAGCCAAACCTGAATGTGACCAGCCAGCAGCTAAGAGCCTGCTCATTTATGCACCAAAGGCCAAAAGTTCAGAAAATATTCTAATACAAAACATTCTGCCTGCAATTTTAAGGTTTCTGAACAGCCAATCCTGGGGACAGGAGGCAGCCCAGGAGAGTCCCAGCCTGAGCAAGTTATTTTAATTTCACTCCCAAAGCAGAGCAGCTCCTTGTGCACCTCAGCATCCAACGCTCCAACAGCTGCCCTGGGCTGACAGAGAGCAGGCACTGCTCAGCAGCAAACAGCAGAACACCCTGGATACACCACAGCTACTGCCCAAATCCCTCACTCACATACTCCCACTCAACCTAGCAGAACACCAAGGAAGTGGAAACTCATGCCTCTGGAATGACAATAAATGTAGAGCAGTTCATTTACTGCAAGGGCTCAGCTCAGTGGAGAACTACTTACAGTAAAATTTGCTTACTACAATCACTTGAGTGATTATTAGAGAAGACCGAAATCTACTTGGAATATTTTTTTCTCTCTTTGAGAGTGAAAACCACTGGCAAGGTCTGAACAAGTCTATTGCTAAAAAGGAATCATAGAAAAATAGCAGAAATAAGTGAAATGTTTTCTCCTAGAAAGAGCAGATCTGTGTAGCCAGCAGCTTGATTCCTGCCTCGTAAAAGAACAGACATTCTCCCCCAAAATAACCCAGAGCACACACATTTCTCTATCTTTAGAACAGTCATATTGTTGAAGAAGCCCATGCCTAAGCTCTCCTCCTCTCTCCCAATTTAAAACTGAAGTAGAACTTTGAGGATAGGAATTTAAAGATCAAAGTAAAAAATTTTAAACATTAAATAAATTTAATTTAAGTAAAAAATTAATTAAAGTAAAAAATATCTTAAAAATTAAGTCGGGCAAATTCAAGTACTAGCAAATCCTATTTAAATCACCTAGGTCCATTAAATATTTAAAAGCAAAACCAAAACATTAATTGCAAAATTACACACCACAAATACTTTGTATTTATCCAATTTTAAAAGGCTTCTCTTCACAATGCTCTATATTCCTCAAGGCAAGTACATGTTTGGCACAATCTAGCATTGGCTGACACATGCAAAACAACATCTTCATTAGAATCTAAATGTGCACTGCTCTGAATGTTAGAGTACAAAATGCCAGAATGGGAAAACAGAACAATGCAATTCAGCTTACAGAACTGAACATGGAAATATTCCACCCACCTGTCCCAGTCGTCATCTCCAGCTCTTCTTCTCCAAGACCTTTCAGCACCAGGCTTATCAAACTGATCAAAGTCATCATCTGTAAAAAAAAAGTGACTACATTAAATAAAACTTACTGAAACTGAAGCACAGAACAGAGCTCTCCAACCAGTTAAAGTCAGAAAGTGGTGTGTTCATCGACAGCACTGGGCACACTTTGGGAGTAACCCTTAAAGATGTGCAAAATTCACAGAGCTCTGGCTCTCCATTTATTCACAAAAGTCTTACAAATTCCTATAATTACCCAATACACCAATACACATGCATTACCTAACCCCACCTACCCCTGCTTCCTATTAAAATGTATTAAAATGAGTCCAAAGTTCTTTTTACACCTGCACAGTCTCTTGGTTGAATTGAGTCAGTGGGCTTCTAAATGGGTCTGAGAGCACAGTGACCTTTTACTCCCACCTTGCTGGCAGGCTTTGGACCCCCTGGCTGCAGCTCAAGCTTCAGGGCCCAGCTGCAGGTCACAGTTTCTTCATTTTCACAATAGCTCCAAATATTTATCCTGCTTCTTCAAACACAGTAAGACAAGTAAGTGATTTATATCTTAGCCTTAACTACTCTATCTGCTAATAATTAACTATTCCCTATTAATTCTACTCTTCTTGGTATACTCTTAATCATTATAAATTGTTTTTATCCTCCTAACTAAATCTAGCTAAACTCTTAATTAACTCTTTCAGTTTCTTTAAACCTTTGATTCCAAATGAAAGGTTGCCAAAGCAACCACACAGATGGGATTTTCTGGGTGGGTGTGGGGGTGTGCACATTGTTTAGAAGATGCAAAAATACCTTTTTCTACTTTTCAATTAGCATGTGGAAAACAGACGAATACCAGCACAGAATTACAGAATCATTAAGGTTGGAAAAAACCTGTAAGATTGCCAAGTTCAACCACCAAATTCACCATTAAACCATGTTCTCAAGTGCCATATCCACATGGTTTTTGAACCCTTCCAGGGATGATGACTTCACTTCCCTGGGAAGCCTGTTCCAAAGCTTCACAATCCTTCCAAACATGCAATCTAAACCGCCTTCGGCACAACTTCAGGCCTTTTCCTCTCACTCTGTCTCTTGTTACCTGGGGTAAGAGACAGACCCACCTGGCCACAGCCTCCCCTCAGGTGGTGCTCCCAGAGAGATCCCCCTGAGTCTCCTTTTCTCCAGGCTCACTCCCTCAGCTGCTCCTGCTCAGATCTGTGCTCCCGACCCTGCACCAACCTCCCTGCCCTTCTCTGGACACACTCCAGCACCTCAGTGTCTTTCCTGTAGTGAGAGGCCCAAAACTGAACACAGGATTTGAGGTGTGGCCTCAGCAGTAGTGAGTAAAAAGGGATGATCACAGCCTTTGCCTTGCTGGCCACACAAACCAAGAGGGCGTTCTTGGTCACACTTCTGGCTCATGGTCACCCACTGTCAACTGACATCTCCATGCTTCAACAATAAAACCAACCCAGACTGTACTACACAGTTTTGCCTCTTCTCACTGTTGCAACAAGGATCACCTGAGGGAAACAGAGCATGAGCTAAATCACTGGCAAAATCTGCCAGTGAAGATCATTCCAGAAACAGCAGCTCCCCAGAAATGCATGGAACTGAGATGAAGTGAAGGTAACATCATCTGCCAAATCTCTGCTTGCTTTGGAGGCCACAAGCTCAACCACTAACACTGAGCCAGCAAAGGCAGTGTAAATAGGAGTAAACCTCAGGACAGCACAGGGCTGGTCAGCAGCAGCAAAGCAGCACAAGAGAAGTCAGGTGGAAAAACCATCACTCATCTCAACTGGGGCAGCAAAACCACCAGAAGTCACTGAAGGAGGTTACACTCTGTACCTAAACACGAACTTGCCTTCCCAGAAACAACTGCTGCTCCATATTTCTCTCAATAAATACCCTAATTTTGCCCACCACTTCCTCTTGCACAGCTTAGTTTGCAAATGACAATGTTGCTACTGAAATATGTAAAAACTTCCATTTCTCTGCAAGAATGTGCAAAGGTCATTTGCTCTGTTCAGACATCATGTCTTGGCACCTGGAAGCTGGAAGCACACACCCTCACATACCCTCAACCTCCACTCTCCCCTTCTCTGACTGCAGCCCAACAGAGAATGCACAGCTGGATTCACTCTCTGTTCACACATTTTAACAACTTGGGTAAGAATCAAACAACTGGACAAAAGTTATGCTCAACATCGAGGGAAACCTGCTGCAGCTGAATATGCAGCATATGAATATGTATTTTGGCCTGCAAAATAAAGCAGGTCAAGCAATCCAGTCCTTGCAGTGTGACACTGAATTGGGATTGCTAAAATGCCATAAATCCACCTACCCTCCTGAGGCTATTTGTATTCAACTCTCTGACCAAGTACACTGCCAAGGAACAACTGTTTTATTGAACTGGGTTTTTTTGTTTGGTTGGTTTCTTTAATAAACCTCCAAAACCAAATTGGTCTTCAGCTCTTTAAACTCAGCCCAGCACCCTTAAGTGAATATTTCCCACATGCAATGACAAACCTATTTACTCCTCACTTCATCTTATCAAAATATCAGTGTTAGTGACTGATGGAAGTTTACAAGAAGGTAAAAACATTAAAAAGAGAAAATCCAGATCTTGCAAGATCACTATATTAAGAATATTCAAAGCAGAAATTTCAATCATAAATAGGTATGAAAGAAAGAGGGCTCAGTAAGAATAATGATGCAACATAGGACAAGTGTAGCAAATCTTTTATTTTGAAACAGTAGCTAGAAATAATTCTCCTTGATCATGTTCTCTCCTTTACTATCAACAGATATGTCTGCATTTTAATTTATCTTTTATATTTTAACTGACTTGCATAAGCTAGAGCCATTGAAAACAGTTGTTTAACATTTCTCTGCTCAAACATCTCCATATGCAACCTCCTATTCCAATTCCTATTTCACTCACAGAGGAAAATCAAACAAATACACAAGTATTTCCCATCTTCCTCTTGAACACTAAATCAACTAATTCTGTGGTCTCTGTGGGGAAAAAGAACATTGCTCTCTTTATGGTCACTCAAAGCCATGCTGCAGTGCCTTAGTGCACTGACATTTAAGGGCACGAATATCCCACACTGACACTGTTCTTACAGCTGGATTACAGTAATCCACTCACTTGATGTAACCACCACCAAAGGTTATTTTTTAAGGTAAAGCAACTGGTTTGGCAGCAACCCAAACAACTGTGTCCAAGTATTGCCTAAGCTCAAGAAAATGACCACCATCAGGAAGACTGTAAATTCTTTTTAAACTATGCCTGCATGCAAGAGACACATTTTTTCATTTCAGGCACCTCTTTAGCACTAGAGCTGCATTTTAAATCAAGAGCACTTGAAGATCTGAGCTCTTAGCACACAATTCTTCCAGAGATGAACCTTACCATCAGCCAGGTTTAAATCTAGACAATACAAAATTACAAACCAAACCCTTCTTCTCTCCACATATAATCTCTCCACAGCAACAGTGAAACACTTCTTGATAGAACTCATGGTTGACTTTTTCACCCAGATATCAAAGTTTCACAGCCATAAAAATGTTTTAACCTATCACTGTTGGTAGTGAAGAAATTATAGCAAAGGACAGTCCAAGTTCTAGCAAGTTTCTGAACCTGGCAAGTGTGGACCTGAACCCTCACCACTCAGCCAACATCATGAACCTCCATGCTCCAGCCCTTCCAACCTCCCCAAATTCCTCATAACTTATTCCTTAATTATGAGCAACTTCTACCAAAATTCAGAGCTGAATCACATCCAGCAAAGCTCCTTTCCCAAGTGCCCTCTAGCAGGATACACACAAAATCCTCCAAATGACTGGTCCATTTGCCTGTAGTGACCACACCTTGCAAGAACTGCTCCACATGTCCCCTTTCACCTCCCTGCTCTCATCTCTTCTCTCCCCATCTCAACACACATGATAGAAAGATCTTTGGGACAGAAGGAGACAGCTCCTTGTTTTTATGCTTATTTGTCCTGTGACAGCTGACACTGAGCGTTACAAATGATGCCATTGTGACATTAAGGACTGTCAGAGCCCAGAGCAGGTTGTAGCTTTCCTTTAGAAAAGAGGTCTCAACAGTTACACACCCACAAACAGCATTCTGTGTCAGCTTTATTTGTGGGACAGCAGCTCTGAAATGGACTCAGGCCTTGCAATGTGCTGTGATACCTAACACACCTCCTGAGGCATCATTTTCTCTCCATTTCTGAAACCACACAGACATTTATTCTTCTTTGACCTGTCTAGGCAATAACATTGTAAAATACCAATAAATAACAATCAATGTAACATTTATAGCTCCTTCTTGAGAGACTTGTAAGTCAATGTTTGCGTCAAGGGTGGTTAAACGCCTGTAAAACATTAACTTGTACAGAAATAAACCCACTCAGCATCAGCAGAGTTCACAACCACTGAGAGCAACGGCCAAAGTTTAATTTTTTTTTTAATAGTTCTCAGTATTACTGTGTGGATGATAGTAGGGAAAAATGGATGGTGGAAATCCATGAAAATAAGGGTTTAAAGCATTCAAATGCCTATGGCAGGGAAGTTGTTCTGCATCTCTTCCAGCACTCGTACACAGCAACTGTTGCTACGACACACCAGGCACCGACCACAGCTCCTCCTCCAGCAAAGCTCACCAAGATGATGTTTGTGCATCAGCTGGGTACCAACTGGAAAATGCTGATAGGTGATCTCTAAACACATTAAGCCCCCTCTGATTTCCAGGCAAAATCAGCAAGTAAAGAAACCCCACAGCAAACCAAGAGAGACCTATCAAACACCATAAAAAGCAGTAAGTGAGTAAGGAAACAGAAGAGGCCAGTTATAAAGGGAAAACTCAAAGCAATCCTCCACTTGGCTCTCCCTGAAGTGGCAGGGAAGTTTCAGGATGCTGCAGAGAAGGACTAACACAGGCTGATTTGTCAGACCAGCCTGCTGTGCAAGGCTCTGGCCTGCTGTGAAGCACAATAAACACAAACACACGTGGGCCCTGTGGCATTCACATTCTCTGGAAAATCCCTTTGCTCAGGATTTTTCTCCTGGAAAGCTGAGGAGCCTCAGAGAAAAGGAAAACAATTCTTATCTCATTTGCTTCTCCTGTGTTGTGCTCACATGTGGAATTGTTTACCCACAGGTGATTGTTCCATTGGATTCTGCTGTGAGTTGTTTTGACTCTCTGGCCAATCAGGGCAAAACTGTGTCGAGACTTTGGAAAGAGTCACAAGTTTTCATTATTATCTATTGAGCATTTAGTAAGTATCCTTTCTGTATTCTTTAGTATAGTTTAGTATAATATTCTTTAATATAATATAGTATTATAAAGTAATAAATTAGCCTTCTGAGAACAGGGAGTCAAATGCTTCATTCCTGCCTTCATTGGGCAAAATGCAGCAAATCCAACAGCCCCACACTAAAAGGTTCCTATTTTATTGATCTTTACCCTGGTGCTGCACCAGCAGTGCTACAAGTTGTTTCACACAGTTTATGTTCTGGTTTTGGGATATAAGGCCAAAACTGGTATCTTTTTTCCTGTTCAATGAGAACAGATCAGCCACACCAGAAATCCACAAAATACAAGCCTCATTTCTTCTCTGGCTGTGCTGATGGCAGTTTCTAACTCTGTGGACACCCCTTCAATAAAATCCTCACTAATTATTTTGTGTAAAATGGAAGTCTTAAGCTGCACAGTCAAGTCTCACAAGCGTAGGAGGTGAATCAGCAGAACACTGCAGAGCTCCTCAACATCTTCAAATGGTACTAAGAGCCTTAAACGGCAGTCACACATAGCAACTGTTGCTACCATGGAGTATTTCACTGCAGTGACATGGCCAAGGCTTCTGGAGGAAGGAAAACACTTGACAACTGCATTTTTAGTCCTCCCAGATCTACATCTGAAAGCTTTCTGAAACATTAACCAGGTGCTGTCTCACAAACCTGAACAATTCAAAATTCTGGGTTCTGGTTTGCTTCAGCACTACACTTTCATGAACACAAAGTTTATTATTGTAGTTTTAAGCACTGAAGACTTCTGATGGAAACAAGATAGAGATGCTACAATGATCCTAAAATTCAGTGGATAAAAATGTCCTACCTACTCTTTATCCAACAGGTCTCTCAATGAAGTGACTAAAACTCACTGCTTTGGGGCAAAATAAAAATAAATCCAATATGATTCTTTGATAGGTAAGGGAGCCAGTAAAATAAAAAAAGAAAAAGAAAATAACAGAATTAGAGAAGAAAAGGTCATTTACCACATGAAAAACATCATTTCTCTGTTTTTCAAATAATACTGAATATAACAAGCCTATCTTGCTCTATTCCATTCAAAACACTGAACATGACAACTTGGCAGCATTTCAAGAGTAAGACTCCAGCTTAAAAACATTTTACCAGATTGTCTTTATGTAATAACATATTTCTACAAAATATTTTTCTGCATGTCTCATTGTTAAAGGTTACAAAACAGACAGGAATTGTAAAAACTTGATTTTCTGCACCTGAGTACACCATGTAAAAACAGCTAAATAGTGAATTTTGGTATCTCTTGCTATGCAACACAAAATAACAGGTTTCATGAGCAATGTGTGTGCTTGTAACACAGGCTGGCAATGTAACTGTACTGTTAACATCAGTTTAACAAAAACTGGTAACAAATCCTGACAGCATCTGGCAGGAAAAAAAACATGAGGTCAACAGGAATTTCTGAATCCAAGTCTGTGCCACAAACCCAACACTTCATGAAGCCCACTACAAATCCAGTCCCACTTACTACAAAATAATCAACCCTTGTACACCATCACAGAAATCATGTTCAGCCTTACTCCCACATTATGCACAAACAGTTCAGTTTATCTGTTCAGGGACAGACACCAGACAGCCCTGATATTGGTAAACAATTCCTCACAGAAGCCCTAAGTACTCAGTGACTAAGTAGAACAACCTAATAACTGCCTGACACGTTCCTCAATTAGTGTATTTCATGTTTTGTTTCCAAATTATTTCTGTAGGCAAAGTTTAGCTTCCTCAAAGATATAAAGTAAAAAAGTAAGTTCTACAGGAAAGAAATTATTTTGTATCTTATTATAACCAACTTTTTTTTTAGAGTTTGTATGCAAAGCAAATCATTAGCAGTATGCAAGATCAGAACTAATTATGATATGCTGTCTGGAGTTGAAATTTTCTAATCAATGCTTGAAAGAAACAGGGCCTGTTCTTCTTTTTCTTTTTTTAATTAATAAACTACATGTAAACCCAAACCCACCAAGTCACAAAAAAAAAAAATTACTTTTAAAGTCTGATTGAACTAGAAAATATATTTGCTTTGGAAAACCAAAAGTGCCATAGTCTTTGTATTACAAATGCTGAACAGTGAAGGAAAGCTGAGAGCTTCAATGAAATCCACATGAGCTTGGTTCCCAAATGGATTTGGACACTGATGAGAAACTGCAACTCTCCAGAAACTCTTCAGTACATTTCACAGCAAACAAAGTTACAGCTAAAACTGGGGCTGCATCACAGAACAACATAACACAGGATGAATCACATCACTTACTTTGAGTTTTTTTGGTCAAGCCTGTGAAAGCCATCATCTTAAATTATTCTGACAACAAATTCTATGTGATCTAAAATCTGAGGTTTAGTATTTGATACAAAAAAGTTTGGCCTGGCTTTTGTAAAAACAACTGATACTAAGGCTATGTTTATTTCAGATGACCTGAAAAGAGAAGACATTCAGAAGAGTGAGACCTTGTCAAAAAAGCAGAGATTAAACATTGCTGTGTTTAGAGGACAGCTCTCTGCCTCAAGCACACTGAAGGAGCACTGGTTTTTGGCACTAGTATTTAGTACAATACCATATACAACACAAGTGCACTTGGTACACCCTGAGCACATTATTTCATGAACTGTAAACTCTTTAGGCCTCCAAGACATGGAGGAGTTTTAATGTGTGCATCACCCAGGCACAAATGCAGAATCCATTTCCAGTCCCTGGAGGCCACTGCTGAATAGCCCAAAGCACAAGTTCCACTGAATCTGTCACCCTGGACAACTTCTGCATCCTTGGGCAGAGATTCACCACACACAGAATGAAACACACAGGCTGTGCCAGCAGCATCAGCTTTGCTCCACTTTTTATCAACTGCTTCACAAGAGGCTTTTAAAGCCCTGACACTGCTGAGAGTGCAAGAGCCAATCTCAGACATGTTCACATGAAATGAAGCTGCTGACAGCCTCAGAGGTAAAGAAACAGCCATTCTGCTTCTCTCCATGCAGGACTTCCAGCAGGAAGGGACACATCTGTCAATGGACCCTCTCCAACTTCTCCTCCCACCCATCCCATGTCATGACTCACAACCCCAAGACATCTCCAACCAAAGTCTTCCTGACCACTGATGTTCATCACAAGAAAACCAATCTGGAAAGAAAATTTAAAATAATTTTCCCTTACTGCAGTATGGCAGAAAATGAGAATATTCTCCTTGTTTTGAACATGGTTTGTTGTTTAACGTCTCCCTAAATGAGACTAATATCTAGCTGCACACTGACTGCAGTAAGTATCAAGAAAAAATGTCAGTATTTATACAAAATGGTTGTTACCTTTTATGGTCATTAAACCATGTAACAGTCCAGGTTGGAAGGGACCCTCCAATACCACCTGGTCTCCCAGGAAAAAGGGAGTCTAGATGAGATAATTTATCTAGCACCCTGTCCAAACATAGCCCAAAAGCCTCCAGTAACAGAGGTTCCATCATGTCCCTGAGGAAATATTTCCAGTGAGTGACTATACTCCCTGTTAAAGAGTCTTTCTTGTAGCAAGTGAAGCCTCTCCTGATACAATTTGTAGCCATTGTCCCTTGCCTGCTCTTCATGGATCCTTGAGAAGAGAAAGCCTCCATCCCCTATGTATTCACCTTCTAAGACTATGTTACTCAATATTCAGTGTTTCCTCTGGTTCTGTTTTTGTGTGTAAAATTGGAACAAAGTTTGGGAACCAGTCCCTTATCAATGAGCAACTATGAGCCCTCAAGGTCCCTCATCATCAGCACACCCACCTCAACTTTTCCTGTTTCAACACGCAGCCATTCTACAACTTGAAGCAGGCTGGATCAGGCTGATCAGCTAAAGAATTTGCAAAGTGTTATGCAACTGTGAATTACTCCCAGAGATCTCACAGACCATCACTTCAAAACTTTCTAGTTTGTGAAACCCAACACCAAAAGAGCCTTAACCTTCATCCTCAGAAAGCTTTGCTGCACCAACACATCTGGTCACAAAAGTACTGGTGAATGATTTATTCTGAAGAATCACATCAGTATTTCCCCAAAGCTTTAAAAATGAGCAATGAGTCCACACATGCTGTCCAACAGACACAACACCTTCCTTCCATCAAATACATTGAAATGTTCAGCCAACACAGACATTCCACATTTCATTCTCAGTCCTGCAACACACCCTTACAGAGGATTAAACTTAAATCTGCATCCTCACAGCCAAAACTATCCAATTTGGTCAGCTACCACGCTACAATGTCAAATTAACACTAATTTATATTCTTAATACCTATTTGTACTATTTTACCAATCATTAGCCTGCGTTTTTTTTTTTTAAGAAAGCAGTGGGGTGCTTAAAATATGTTAAGCCCATATTTTAAAGTCTTTTCCTCACCCCAAAACTTCAAAAACTAAATCCCAAACATTAATTTCTATAGTTAAAACTTTAAATTATCAAAACTACTTAGTTCAGAGCTTCTTTCACATGCTACCACTACTGACTTTAGATTGCAGTCCCCTCCTAAAAACAGCTGCATATTCCATTTTCTTTAAGTCCTAGGCTTTCTTGACTGGGCTTTAAAAGTGTATTTAACAACCTCACCCAGGAATTGTCCCTGAGTAGTCACATGGACCAGTTAAGTGTGTGACCTGTGGGTGCCTCCATTCAGCAAGTGTTGCACCAAGAGCAAACAAACACTGTCTGTGTGGGGCAGGGATCACATTTAAGTGGCCACCATTTGCTGATGAGCACAGTGGGAATGATGAACAAACAACTGCTTGTGCCCACTTAAAACAAAGGGATCCCAATTCACCCTGGACACGAATGGGAACTCCACAACAACAAAAATCAGCCTTGAAATGGCAGCTTTACAGCTTTGTTGAAGATTGTCTGCTGCAGCACATGAAAGCACGTTCATTCAACTTGAAGCAGTTTTAAACAAGAGAAACAAAATGCTTCACAAATGAAGCTTTCCTTAAATTACTCCATCCTCACAATACCACAAAAGCTTCCATCTAGCACATGAATGGCAACCTTACTTCCACATCACACGTGGAACCACAGACCAGAACCACAGAAATTAGCACAAAGACTTTCGAAAAGTAACTCCAATATTGCAGTATATTTAATCCTATTATAACAATGTTCAAGGTATTAAACAATATGCTGTTTCACCTGTAGTGCTGTCTTTTCTAGACTTCTTCCCAAATTCAGCTCCTAAATTTGGGAATTTCTTTGTAATATTTACCTTCATGTATGGCAAGATTTCCCATAAAAACGCAATTATGGGTAAAAATGTAATTATGCTTATGTGCCTTATTAGCCACCAAACGAACCATGGAGCACAGTCAGACCCCTCAGCTGACAGAGAGCACTGAACCAAACACCCCTCTCCTCCTCGACAACAACTTACAGACACTAAATCATCAAAAACTTCTGTACAGACAAGGACAAGTGGGTCAACTGACCACTCTGATCAGTCTTTATCAAAAACTGCTATTCCCAATGAAAGCAAGCACAGAAACACACAAATCCTCTTAACTGTATCACTCCTGAAAACTCTGGAGAGACTTCTAAAATACTTTCTTTTTATAACCCAACCAAATATTCTCATTTTAAATTTTGCTTAATCAGAACCACAGAACTGTCTATTAAAATGCCGTGTGTAGAAGTACCTGTATTCATGCAGAAGCAGAGTGGAACAAACACCTGAGAGTCTGGGAGTCAAACACTGACTTCATTTTACACTTCTCAAGTGAGATCCTCTACTTCTGCATAGTCTAAGAAATAAATTATAGCTATGCTGCCTTATTAAAGACGTGTTACTCAAGCCACACACATGTACCTGTAAAAACTATGTGAAAAAACACCAACCATCCCTAGAAGTGGACGTGGCACTCAGTACCGTGGTTTAGTTGATACAGCGGTGTTCGGCCATAGGTTGGGCTCGGCGGTCTCAGAGATGTGTTCCAACCTAACTGATCCTGAGAAAGTCTTTCACTAAAACCCACCCGCGTCCCCCGAAGGCCCCGCGCCGAGGCCGCTGTCCCTGCGGGCCGTGCCCCGCCGAGCAGCCGCCGCCGCCGCTCCCCGCCATGGCCGGCCCCGGGACCGGAGCGGCGCTGCCGGGACTCCGCGGTGCCAGGGCCGCTCCCGCAGCCCCGATCCGCGCCCCCAGCCCCGGCCCCGCGGGACGCGCCGCCCCCAGCCGGGCCCGCGGCAGCGCCTCCGCCCCGGGCGGGCCCCACCGAGCCCGCGGTGCCCTCACCCCGCCGGCCGCGCCGCCCCGAGCCGGCCCCGCTCCCCCGGGCGCGGCCCCAGCACCCACCTGCGCCTCCTCCCAGCGCGGCAGCCATGGCTCTTCGGCCGGCCCGGGCGGCGGCGGGTCGCGGCAGCGCCGCGGTGCCGCCCGCCGGAGCGGCGGGTGCCGGTGCCGCGGCGAAGGACGCGGGCGAGGGGCCGGGAAGGGCTCGGATTCAGCGCCCGGCGGGCCCCGCTCCCGCCGCCGGAGAACAACAAACTAGCACGACATGGCGGCCGCCACCGCCGTCGCCGCCGCGTTGCATGCCGGGACGGCGGCGGACCTCGGGCCCTCCCTCCGCGGCGGGGGCGGGCGGGCGGCACGCGTCGCTGGTTGGTCAGGCCGGCGCCCACCGCGCGTGCGCGGGGCGGGAGGGCGGCGCGCGTGCGCGGTGGACAGGGCGGGCCGGGCGCGTGCGCGGGGGCGGCGCGAGGGCAGAATGGCGGCCGGGGCGGGGCACGGGGCACAGGGTATGGGCAGTGTTCGGTGTCCCGGCTGCGTGCGGGGCGGCTGAGCCGGTGCTGATTCCCCTTGCCGGGACAAACAGGGGGAGTGGGAGGGAGAGACTCTCTCATGGGGGTCTGTGCGTGTCTCTCGCGGACGTGGGTGACTGCTCGTAGTACCGCTGAAATGCGCGGCCCGGACTGAATCACGGGCTCAGGTTGGGAAAGACCTCTGAGATCATCGAGGCCAGCCCGTGACGGAAGAGCGGCATAGCAATTACAGCCCGGCACTGAGTGCCATGTCCAGTCTTTCTAAACGTTTCCAGGAACGGTGACTCCTCCACCACCCTGGGCAGCCCATTCCAGTCCCTAATCGCGCACTCTGTCCCACCTAAACTTCCCCTGGTGCAGCTCAAGACTATTTCTTGTCCTATCACATATTGCTTTAGAAATGAGATCAGCTCTTCGCTGGCTACGCCCTCCTTTTAGGTGGTTGTAAAGAGTGATAAGGGGCCCCTGAGTCTCCTTTTCTCCAGGCTGAACGCCCCCAGTTCCCTCAGCGGCTCCTTTCCATTTTTGCTCTCCAGACCCTGCCCCAGCTCCGTGTCCTTTCTGTGGAGCCGCTCCAGCAGATCCAATGCCCTTCCTGAATGGAGGGTCCCAGAGCTGCACATATGGGGCTGTATTGAGGCTTCAGCTTGAACCACCGAGTACAGCTGCCTGTTGGGTGACAAAACACCTCACAAATCATTAAATACACCATGAAGGGGATGGCTCCAGGTGTGTTAGGGAGATATGTGGTCTCCCATCTTTCAAGGCTTGAGCATGCCTTGAATTAATAACCCATGTATTAATTGAAAAAGTTCAGATCCTGTGGCTCTTGCTTCCCCACTCAAACCTCACCTGAGTTTATTGCCCTTTACAGGTTAAGAGTTACAACACGCTCACGTTAGCTCACTGCAGGCTGTAAATCCCTTCCTGCTGGCACTCCAAGCACTGCCCTCCTGGCTGCTTGGCTACTTGCCCCCCTCTCATTTTCACTGTGGCTTGCTGAATAAATCCGTTTGGATCACTGATCAGAAAAGTAATTACCAAAAAGTTTTCCTTTAGACTTTTCCTCCCTAACTTCTCCAAGTTTTAACAGGGAAATCCAGACTTCTACACAGGCCAGCTTAAATGCAATATAAAATTATGCCATGATATAAAACAAACTTCTAGGTTATACTACTTGTAAGGAAACCAAATCTGACCTAAAACAATTTAATGGAGCCTACTCTAACAAGTTCAAGTAAACGGCAAAACTTTCCCAGGTGGACAAGTCCTCATGGAAATAATTAACAATGTTAGTATTTAAATTATCAGCGTTATCTGATTAAACCCTCGCTAGGAGAATAGGGAAGTTCTCATGTCACTTTGTTCTGTGCTCCCCACAGACTTGTCTCTACATTGCATTTGATCTCATTTTTCAGGTTTTCTTCACAACCATACAGCTAGGGGTTTATTTTTTATGTATTCCTATAAACTCACAGCCAAATTCTGCTTTAATGTGGGAAACAGGCCATCAGGAGGTGATGGTTGCTGATAATTTAATGTGTAGTCCATCAGTCCAGCTCTGACTGCCTGACATGGGGGTGATGAGTGAATGAAACAATCACCAATGGTAAAAACCCATGAGGATTTCAGTGGGGGGGCCAGGAGTTCACCAATTGCTTCTTGGTATTGATCTTCCTTTCCTGAAGCTGCTTTGCAGTACAAAAGGGTTTCCTGGCAAGGGAAGGAGTTTTCTGGACCCTTTAAAGGCTGTGTGGGGCAAGATTCAGCCAGGCTCAGCTGCAGCCTCTTACAGTTCACAGCTCTCCTGTCAAAATTCTCTGTATATTTTCTTTGATGCTGGAAAATTGTTAAACAGTGTTCACAATGGGCAGCTTTGTGGAATTCACATATATAGATTTTATGGATATTTTATACTCTATATTTTTGCTCATTTTAATAGCAAATTTTTTGACTGACAGTCCAAACAGAAACCAATTACCATTTTCTTAACAGACCAGTCCAATGTTAAAGAGGAATAACAGGACACTTAACTATTATTTTGATAATATACAGACACTTTAGCCACTTTGCACAGCCTTGGTACAAAAAAGTGGCCATTCCCAGGTGTCCCAACTTCAGCAGGTGTGAAACAGGGACCTAAATGGTAATGACAGAGTCAGGTGGGGTGACTCTACTCACCTTCACTCAGAACTTTGTATGAATTTTCAAATTCCAGGAACTGTACTTGCTCTGGATTCTGTATAAAAACTCCAACTTTTCCTCTGCACTGCCTACACCATGCTATAAATGCCAATGTGCTCATGTCTTTTCAGTAAGTTAACATACAGCTTCTGGAACCCAGGAATTAAAATTGTTGTATGTGAATTAATCATCAGTTTAAAAAAATACTTTTGGAAGTTCTGCATAAATAACATATTTGCCTGTGCATCTTCCAACTAAATCCTGTTGTAGTCAGGAATGCAACAGATTGTCTTGCAGTGGGATGAAGCAAATGACAGAGAGAGAACTCAAGATCCAATAATCCTGGTTCTGCATTCACTGCATTAGTGCAGCAGGTTGCTTTGCATTTCCCGCCTCAGATTTCTTCTTTTAAACTTTTCAGTAAAATTTGTTGTGTCCTAACTCCTCAATATTAACCTATTTCTGCAGTAATAGTCACTATCAATTCTTTTACAGTGGGTTTGGATGTTAACATTTTATTTTCAAAATAATTTTTAACTTATTTCTGGAGCAGAAATAATCTTTTCTAAAATCTTTTTTATACTTTAATCATTATTTATTTTTGTACTCTAGAATGCTTAAAAATCAGTCCAGTACAGCAACCTTGCAAGTTTAATTCCATGGAACACTTGGAATTAATGTAAAGCTGTTTAGAACAGTGTTGGTTCCTAATTCCAAAGACAAAATACGGTTTTTACTTACTCTTGAACCACAGTTGCCTCTTGGTGTGTTTGCTTTCTAGTCTGGCAAAACCAGACTGAGTTTTCACAGCATGGCAGGCTGGCCCAGATGGGTGATCCAGTCTGGGTTTGGTTCATAACCTCTTTGTGCTGAACCTCTCAGTGACACCTGACATCTCCCATCCAAAGTTAAACCTGTCTTTGGGTGAAGTTTTCCAAACCAGACACTTTAAACTTCATGGGTTATTTCAGCAACATCCTGTGATGCAGCATGTTCTGTCAAACCTGACAGGAAATTTTGGGTTTAAAATGTAAAAATGAGGGGTGCCAAAGCAAATTTGCTCTCTTGTCACTGGGCCTGATCTATGACCTGCTGGCAGTGGCAGCAGTCATAGGAAGCAGCAATACTCTTGAAAGAGAGACACAGGTGAAAGGTCCTTTCCCTTTGAGCCAGTCCCTGGAAGGGCAGAGGCAGATTAGGAAATGGCAAAGACTTAAAAACTAATAAATGTCTTACTTAAGGGAAGAGAGCAGTATGAGGATTAAAACAAAGTATATGAAAAACACTGGTGATAAACCTTGAACAAAAACATTTCTGAGTGTGTTACAGCCCCATGACTAACTGTAGTTTCAGAGCTGTGGGCAGCGTTCATGGGTATCCAATTTTGGTTTCACTGTAATTTTTCTTTTTGTTCCCTTCTGCATTCTTGGTACATATTTATCCCTTTGTTGCAGCTTATCTATCTTGTAGTCTGCAATTCACTTGATGCATCTTATTTCAGCTGTAGTTTCTTCGGAGCAATGTGACCCTGAAGCAGCTGAGAGGATGGGGAACAGGAGAGCTTGTGGGCTGAGAAATGGCCTGAGCAAGCAACACGTCTATTGTGGAGTCCCTAGAAAGCTTGTCAACCACCAAAGACCAAAATCTCAACAGAACACATATCTTGTTGTAGTGTAAAATATAAACATTTTTTTCAGCTCCAACTGGGCTGTACTTTGGGTTCTGAACAGAGAGCAGCACTCAGAAGCCTGGGTAGTGCTCTGGACCCCAGTGATTGCAATATATTTTAGGAATCTAGTGAAAAGAAATCAAGAAACACCAAGGAAATCAAAGTGTTAAATATTTCACAGTGTTTTATTTCTAATTGATTTTTTTCAGTCTGGATGCTGGAAATCTTACTAAGCTTTGTTTCATTTCACCAGAATCCCATCTGGTGTCAGGGATGGCATGTGAATCAGGGTGAAGTTGACAAATGTAAGGCAGTCTTTCCTTTCAAGAATGACTCAGTGCAGTGGATAATGTCTAAGATCCCCCATTCTTAGGTAAAGGGAGTGGTACCCCATGATAAACACATCAGAATAAATAAAGGTTAGGAGTGTTTCCCAAGATTTCCTGACAAGGAGCCAATGTACAGCTCTGTTGGCCTTGCCCAAGTGCTGAGCTTTGGGAAGAGCTTGCTTTCTCTGGACACAGGCCAGGCTGTAAAAGAGCAGAAGGACATGTGATGGCTCTAGGCAAACCTCAGGGCATCACAAGGAGCTCCTGTGGCTCAGATTCCTGTGACCCACACCTGTGAGCAAAGCTCAGTGCTCTGTGGAGCCCCACTGAACATTGTGCACAGGTAGCAAATGTCAGCAGTCGTTTACAAACTTCCAGATACGAGCTCATGTTCCTCAGAACTCCTCGTGCCAGAAGGCTATAATCCCGTTAAAAGCCTCTGGGAACTGCTGCAATGCAAATAATAGTAGCAATAATTAGCTCTGCTTTAATTGATACTGTGTATTCCTCAAATGTCAGTGAAAATTTGCTTTGCTAAGCCAACAACTTCTCCCCTGGAACTCTGCTGTCTTTACCAGAATTACACGAGGGGTGAGTTTGGATCATTGTAGGTTCCTGGCATAAATTATCAGCTGTTGATTCCTTGCCCTTTAAAACTTGGCAAGCATACAAGAAGAGTTTGCCAGACATGCAAGAACTAGGTCTATGCATTTATGGGTAAATCCTCTGGGACTATGCACAGAAAGGAGTACAATTTGCTAGAAGTAGCCAGCTGTGAAATCCAGGAACTCCTGCACACAGCTCGAGCAACTTAGAGCATATTTAGCCTGGCATCAATACCAGCAGTTCCTGGAAGCAGTTTTTGCACCCTCAGCTTTATGAAAGCAGAATGTGATAGCAATAAACCCTGTAAATGTGTGGAGATGCTAAATTTACAGAATCATCCTAATGGAGGTGATTTGGAGGCATAATCTAGAGTCAGTTTATAGTTTATCCCAGTGGCTGGGAGTTGTCTCTGCTTGACATTGAGAGTGGAGGTCTGAGCACATCATTGGCTAAATTAGTAAAGATAACACACTCCAAAGCTCTCAACTTCTTCAGCATGAACCATGCCCTCATCTGGACCTTTTGTCTTACTGAGCACCTGAGAATTTTGATGCCTCATCCTTCACAGACAGACATCTTGCCTTGTGGCACTGGTACAGCTCCACGATCAGATGCTCCTCAGGGCTCCTTCTAAGGGGAGGATAAATGTTTTCTGTCTCTGGTTGTGTAAAGGTCAGAGCTAAGCTCGTTGTGTAACCTCCTTCACTCAGTTACATTAGATGGGCTGAATGGTTCCTCTTAGCTGTGGGAGACCTCTCTTGGTCAAAGTGAAGGGAAGTAAATCCCAGCCACAGAGTATTTTTATACCACTGAGCAAGGTTAGTGCCATTGCTATGGCACTATTTTCCAACATTTTCCACATTTACCAGGGCAAGACCCCTGGCTTGGAGAGCTCCAGTGCATTATTACAGAACCAAGTAATTTCTGTGTTTGCTGGGCCTAAAGGGTAGTGGGTTTAGGCTATAATGGGGTCCTTCAAAGACTCAGAGATACAATGCACCTGATTTTATGGGTTTTCCATATGTACAAAAGTGTTGTTGCCAAACAGACTCAGGAGTAGATCACTCTAGCACATTACTAATAAGCCAATTAGTGAAATGAAGCATTGCAAGTATTAGACTGCTTTATGCAAATATGTTTGTGTGGAAAATAGAATCATTTGAACTGGGTTTACATTCAGGAGGACCTTGCCAGTATGATATGTGCTGATAGTTGCTATAGCTGTTATTGATCAGTTTCTCTTTCATCCTCATATGTGTGGATTCAAATGTAATGAGTGATGTGAGCCTTAATGAACACAAAGATGCTCAGGATTTAGACCTTATCATGGTTTTTTTGTTTTTTTTTTTTCAGTAGCTACATTTGGTCCACAGGTTTTGCAACACCTTCTAACATTAACTTTGGTTATACTATTTCCCCAACACAGTCAGTAGCAGAACCAGTATTTTATTTGGTCCAAAATCCACAATTTTTTTACATTCAGCTGAATTCCTTACAAGGAAGAATGATAGAATTAGGGCTTATGTATCAAATCAGTTTGATTTGAGAACTTTAATTTATCTAGTTGATCCAACAGATTTATTTATCACAGCCTGTCCACGTTAAGCTGGGTCCCCTTTTTGTAAAGAATTCCTGGCAGCCCAGGAGCAGGTTATGGAACATGACCCATTACAGTGGGCTGAGGTGCAGGGAACCCATAGAGATGCTTTATCCAATGCACAGGCTGAAGTGCTATCTTGTATAACAAATTATTGACTTCATTGTACATAGTACTAGGATTTAATTAAGCGATAAGACCCATCATAGTGGCCCTTTATCTAGCAGATAAGGATTTACCAAGCTTACCCAAGAGGTCTTTATCTGAAAGATAAGAAAAAGGTACATAAGGTGCCTTCTGCTTTTAAATCTTTAATTGAAAAGACCTTATTTTTTTAAGTTCTACGTTGTTTTTTCTTCATGACTTAGTATTAAAGATTCAGATGGATTTTTGTGAGGGAGGTTGTAGTAGGGAGGAAAGTTACCAGTGGCCTTCACTGTGTGAAATTAATAGGATTTATGTCATTTTTTATTCACAATGTACCAGCTCTCAGATGAAGTAGAAATTCAGCCTTTGATATCCAGGAGATTTTCCAGTGACTTCATGACCCCATGGCAATAAAAATATTCATTCATGACAATTTCAGAGAGTTGTAATTATGATTATGTTGTGAAGTTTAGAAAAAATTGTGATTTCACAATAGACAAAAATGGAGGAAAAATAATTTAAAGACAGTTCTTTTAATGACTGTGTTGTCAGCTAAGCTAAATGATGCCTAGTCCTTTACCTATGTGATGTAAAGATATGTAAGCAGAAACATATAGAGAAATTAAAGCTAATGCAAAGAACTGGCACTTAGAATAAGATTAACACAATAGAAAACACAAAATAATACTACTGCTAATGCTCAGTAGAGAAAAACACAGAGTAAATTCCAGAGAAAGCAGAGAGGAGCATATGTTTTTTATGAGAAAGGCACACATAAGGGCCACTGCATGGTTGAAAACAGGACAGGATCTTTGGATTTAGCTGATTTAATCCCTAATGTTACACACTTTTTAAATAGAATTGTTTCATAAAGGCTGAAGCTCTTTTTGGGAGTAGCTGGGCTGTTGCCTCTCCCCCCTGTGAGGAAGGCTGTTGTGCAACATCCGTACACTCATAATCACCTGGCACCTTCCAGTTTACAGTATGACTGTATTCCTGGCCAGCCCATACTTGTTTTGTCTTCCCTGCTGATGCTATCTTTTAGCATAGTGACATTTCTTCCTTCCCATTGCCATCCCCATGTAATCCCACACATCAGTCAGCCTTTACCACAGCACATGGACAGAGCCCTCCTTGGGCCATCCTGTCCTTGCTGGTCCAGAAGTGACAATCATCAATTGACTCTGTGCCCCTTCTGGGACCAGGGATGTATCAGACTCACTGTTTGCTCCACCTCAAGTTGTTTTGGGTATGCTCTGTGAAATTCTCCTGAATTTCCAGGCATCCAAGAACCTAAGCTGCCACATACTGGAAATCCAGTAGGTTACTGCCAAAGCAGTTGTCTACCACATAAATTGATAGCGTTGGCAGCTCTGCTTGTGAAAGACCCCCTGTTCCCCAGATTGTTAATCATCCTGCTCTGCACCTGTTCCAGCTTGAATTCTTCATGCTTGAACAAGGGCAGTAAAACAGAGTCTGAAGGGATCAGATTGTATTAGAAGAGCTTGGAGCAATTCAAGCCAGGACTGAGCAGCAATTATAATGAGAGATACCCTCCAGGTTACACGAGAGGCAAATTGCCTCAGCGATGAGCAGGAGTTTGCAGTGCTACTTTGAGCCTGTTTGCTCAGGAACCAGGGGATTTCATTGCCATTGTTGACAATATGACACCTTTTAGGGGCAATGGATTCCCATTCTTAAAAACTATCTGGCACTGAAGCAATAAGTGTGTGGAAAGGTGTGAATTAAAATATATACATGGCTAAATATCGTCACTTAGGTATTTGCTTAGATCTGAAATACCAGCTGCAAAGCTGATATTATTCTCTGTTGCTCCAACTACCCTCCAGTAATTGCCCCATGAGCAACTCTGCTGTGTCTTTTATTTATTTATTTGCAATTTTGAAAACTGATTGAACTTTCTGCCTCTGAGAAAGCTATAAGTAGGGTCCCTTCATTTTAATGTACCCCACATGGAGCCCCTTCACATTGGTGTAACCTCTCATGCCTGCAAGTCTTTGTAACAGGTTTTTGCTGCCTCATACTCCAGAAAAGCCAATGAAGCTGCATCCACTGGCTTCAGCAGAATAACTTTCCCACCACACACTTCTCTTCATGTTTATTTCATCCAGAAAAAGATTTTGTCTGAGTGTTGCTCCTAGGCACTTCTGCTGTCCTCTTCTTCCTTGACAACATGGGAACAAATTCAACACCCCTTCACTTACATGTATTTAACAATGAAAATTCTTTTGCTTGGTACATTTGAATGGTATCTTATAAAAAGGGATATTTCTTCCTTAAAATCACACTCCAGCAGGAGCTGCCCCACTCAGCAATGTGTGCTCTCTCTCTCTCTCTCTGTAGTTGTTCCATTGAAGTAGTGTGAAAGCTACAACTGTGTGTCCACTGTCATTCTGTGTTAGAAGTCAGGGGTAAGGTAATGATATGCAAGGTTGATCCATCTGTAATACTTTCCTTGGAAGTACAGTTCTGCTGTTTCTGCTGTCAGCCTGCATTTAGAGTGCAGAGAGTGCTGCATGACTTGAAAGCAGCAGTAGGCAATTCCCAGTTTAAGCCTTAGATATTTACATATTTATGCTCACTTCAGCAGAGTAAATATGCTATGAATAAATCCTATTATGTTTGAAACTGTACTTACAGTATAATAAAACCACAGTACTGTGGTGCAATCTCAGGTTTTATTTTGGTTTCAATATGGGCATAAATTGTGTAAATTATATATTGTTAATATTACAGTTCATCATCCAACAGTAATTAGAATACCCTGTATAATATGAGAAAATATTGAAGAAAAAGTCCTTTAATCTTTAAATAAGAATTGAAGGAAAAACATTGCCTGCAGTAAAACAGTTCTGATAGAAATGGCCACTCCACCAGGGGTGACTCTATAGCTGTTACCTTTGTTATTACTGGTTTTTAAGTTGTGTGCATCTGAATGGACCACCTATTGCAAGAGATTTTTTTCAAAGGGCATTGCCAGGTATTCCTGATACAATGCCATGATGGTGCATGTGTCACAGCCTTATGCTGGTGCTGAGTTCTGGGGAAGAGATCATTTGATATCTACCAAAATTTCTTAGAGTGTATGTTCTGGAAAAGGTGGCTGGCTGCTGCTTGTGTTTGTGGGATCCCTCCAGCAGTTATTGCAGCATTATGCTAAGCTGAGGGATCCCTATCAGAAGAGAGGCGGTCTTTTATGTTTTAACAAAAACCCCAGCCAAGATACCTGCTTTGTGTTCTGAGTCTTGCTACCAACCTATTCCATGACCTTCCTCAAGACATGACATTTTCGTCTGCTTTTATTTCCTTCCCATCCTCCATGTGTATGTTGTGTACTCATCATAATATTACCATCCAAAGGAATTTTAAATGCTTTCATTATTTCAAAGCACTGATTTATGTGTATGTGCACAAATCTTTAGCTCCAACATCTCACCTGATAAGAACCCAACAAGCCGCTCACTGTAGGAAGCTCTGTGGTGGGCTCCACATGGTTGCTTTCCTTTGACAGCTTGACCCCAAATACACTGAAGTAGAAGAGTTTCATGTTATCTCAGCACATACAATCCCCTAATGTTTGCCAAGACCTTTTGGTAAATTCAAAGATCAAGTCTTGCTCCATCTGCTAGATGGTGTATGAAGTCTACCCATCTTAATTGGAATAATCATAGGATTTTCCATGGAGTATTTGACAGCATCCAAGCATCGATCTAGGCTAAAGCTTTCACATTCAGAGGTGACCTGTATTGCAGATGGAACTTCCAGGCTCAGAAGCAGAATTAGAGAAGCTGAAAGTGTAACACTTTGTATATGTTCTAGAGCGGGGCATGAGGAGTCTCTTACAGAGAACCTGAATGAAGGAAAAGGAGTTGAAGGAGTAAGGAGAGTTGAAAAATAAAAAAGGTGAGGAACTATGAAACCTGTAAAAAGAAGAAAATGTATCTCCAGCTAAGTGCATCAGAACTTAAACAATAGATAGTCATGTCAGGTTGCTGATGATAATTCAGGCTTTGCTGGACACAGGGATTTGGGCTGAATCCAGTAATGTCTACTTGTCGGAGAAAAGATAAGAATATCAATGAAAACTTTTGAAATTTGCCATTGAGACTGAAATGTTCTTCTTAACTTTGAGGCAAGAATGAAAAATCCCATCTCCAAAAGGCATTTGATGATTTTTTCAGAAAGGCATTATCTCTGAAATTTCCAGGTGGAATACTTTTTAAGAAAGGCTTTTTTTAATAGGTGTTGCAAAAAGAGGCTTGTGCCAGTGCATTCTACAGCCTTGGACTGTGTGTTGAGTGTTTGAGGGGTAAAGAGTGGCTGTGCTTATCTCAGAGCACCTTCATGGAATGCTCAGGTGGCTGTGCCTACTGTAGGACATAAACCATGGAACTTGCTTTCTGTGCAGTTGGTGTGCTGTAACAGTGGCCATTTCACTTCCCATAGTTTCCCCTCTGTTCATTTATGATCCTCATTACTGTATTTTCAATATATTGTTCTTACTGCTTTGTATGTTTAGTCTGTGAGTTCTTTGAGGGAGGAGAAGGCAGATCCTATTCTCAAGAGACAGAAACACAAAGATCTCTTAAGAGCATCATTTTGGTCAGAACTTGAGGAGGATTAGGAATCAGTATGCAGTTCTGCTTTGAGCAGCTACCAGCAAAATTAGCTCAAGGAACAGACGAAACATCTTGTGCACTGCCTTTTATTGAAATCTGGATCAGATTTGCTTATATTTCTTTGCAGTTTGGTTTAGGGAAAATACAGATTTCCTTCTGTTAGACATCAGTATTGTGTTATTGTGACATATTCCCAGGCCATTTATTCAGTCAGCACAATCTCAGGTGCTGACACTCTACTATCTCACACTACTCACCACAGGACCATTATTTAAAAAGCAAATGAGTCCTTCTACTAAGAGAATGGCTACACCTGTGTCAGTAAAGAGAAGACATCAGAGGTCACCCTCTGGTCCCAGGATGAATGGTCCAGCTCACTGAACTCTCGTTACCCCCAGAAGAGGGTGTGCAGGCTCTCCTCACCACTCACCACTATTATTACCATTTTAAAATTAAGAATAAATTCCTGCAGGAGAATGAAGTGTCTATAGAGACATATGAGCTATGTCAGAAATTGCTGAAGCCTCACGTCACAGGAATCAAAGCTCATTTTCTAGACTTCTGGGGTCTGTGACCGCAGATACTCCCAGGGCTGCCATGCACTCAGGGTAAGGATGCCAGCATGGCTGTTTGGGCCTTGCTCAGGAGCAGGAGCAGAGCAGTGACGTGCAGACACCAAATCCCCACAGTCACGCTGCTTCCCAGGCGCAGCCCCACGGACCTTCACAAGGATGCTGCCCAAGGTCACACAAGAAGTTTGATGTTATGGCAAAACTGAATTCCTCTGCCCTAATTCTCAGCCTCATACAGGACTATTGGGTCATTGTTCCCCTCTTAGGAGGTTAGATTTCATTTCTGTGGCGAATCAAACACAAATCTCCAGAAGATTGTTGTTCCACAGAGCACAGACTGCTGGCAGTTGTTCCCAGACTCGAAGGCCCATAAAACAAATTATGGGGTTATTTACTGAGAGAACAGAAAGATACTTTTAAATTGTAGCAAATACATTTCTAAATTGAGTCCATTAGGGTTGTGGTGGGTAGGATTTTTGACATTGCTTTCAGTGAATAGAGCCCTGAGAAATCTGAAAGCATGAAGACTCGAGTTGTTTTTATTTTAGAAAACATGAGAAATGGTATGTGGAGAAAAGTTTTGTACAAACCACAGTAACTTGACAGATCTTCTGCTGAGAGTAGAGTGTGCCAGAACAAACCAGTATGTATTAATTAATAACCCTGTCTACTCAGTACAACTGCAGTAATACTAATCATTTCCCAAGTAGTCTTGGCTGAACACAAAGGCTTTTTAGACTTCTGTTTGATTTGTTTTTTTCAGAACTGTAGTGTTTTGAAGATAAATAAAAACTGCTAATGAATATGTATATGTTTCCTGATGCAGAGTATCTCAGTGAATATTCTAGGACAGTTTTGTAGTCTGCAATGAACATGTTCCTTTGAAGTTTTTACAGATCTAAAAAGGAAGTCATTATGTTTGGGTCACACATTAGTTTACTGATCTATTTAGACAAAGAAACTAAGCTTAGACAAAATATTTCAAGACAGGAACACTTTTCAACCTCAAACCACAAAATACCATGAAAATTCTTCTCAGTAGCTGCCAGACAATTACAAGTCGGCTTAACAATATGGAACAAGCTTTAGTCCTGCCTCTTAGGAAAAACCCATTTTCCAGCATTTTCTCATTGCTTAAAACAAGAAAAGGGAATGGATTGAGAGGCTCCAGAGGACTAGAGATGTCCATCTGAAGGTTGTAGGGATACTGTGCTGTGAAGCACCTGCTGTCCAGACTGGGGACTTCATGTCCTGCTGTCCAGGGGGAGCAGTGGCCGCTGGGTCTTGGGAGGCAAGTGTCCCTGCTCCACATCCCTGGGCAGTCCCTGGGACAAGAGCAGAACTGCCTGCATGGCTCTTTGCTTGTTGACTGTTCAGGTGGTGTGGTTTCAGAATGACAGCTGTGGGAGCATCCTTCAATTTGGCTTGATGGGAAGTGAAGGTGGGTGAGATGAAATCTACACCTCCAGTCTTTCCAAAGCAGAGGTGAAAAAATGAAATTTCCATTTCCTGTTTGTGTTTTCACCTTTCCAGTGTCAATCAAAAGACTGAAGCAAGAGCATTGTCCTGTTGCCTAAGGTACTGCAAAAGCTCCAGGCAGCCCAGCCACATTCAGCCTTCTGCATTGAAGGTTATTTTGGAAGCATCATTCACCTTTGCCATGGGATGAGGGGACTATGATTACTATGAGAGCATTCATAAGGATTATAAGAATTTATAAGAGCTGTGCAAAATTGAGATTAGCTCCTTGGTTAGAGCATGGTGCTAACAAGGTCAGAGACTCAATCCCTGTATGGGCCATTTGCTTAAGAGTGGGACTCAATGATCCTTCTGGGTCCTTTCCAGCTCAGATTGTTCTGTGATTCTGTAACTGCAGCAAGCAATGCTGAAGCCATCGCAAGCTGCCACCCAAACCTTCTCATAGCCCCAAAATCCTTGCTCTAGATCTCTCTGGAGAAGATGCTCTGTGTATGTGTGTCTGTGTGTAACACTCCTGTGACACAATCAACTGGGAATTAGTGAAATCCTACTTTAACTGATGACTTAAAGCAGGATGCAAATTCCCTGAAGGGGAGGGGACAGATCCTGCAACCATGATGCTTAGGTCCTGTAAGACAATTAGCATTACAATCAGCTTTACTGCACCATCCAGATACCCTGTACTAAATCTCCATTGAGGTCATTTCACCCCAGGTGCTTTGCCAGGAGAACTCCAATTCCAGCCTCATCCTGGCCAGAGCTCCATGGCAGGCATGGAGGGCTCTGCTGCTGAGGGTCCCTGGCTCTCCTGGCTGCTGTTGTCACCTCCCAGAGTGGTGGCAGCAGCAGAGAGCCCTTGGAGCAGACCTGACACACCAAAATGCTGTGTCTCTTCAGTGTAGGTGCCAGATGGCAGATGCTGGTGGAAGGAAATGCATTTATCCATCAGCCTTGGGCTCTGAGTGAGTCCAGCCTGAACTCAACTTGGGCTGCCTGCTCCCAGATGGAGGTGGTGGGTTTGGGAAAGGTTTCAAATCCAGCTGATTAAGCTGACAGGTGTCAGGCTGCAGGTGCAGAGCAAAGGCTGATCTGTGATGCGATCTGCTGACCTTGTTAATCTGAGGAGATCTGTGGCCAAGTGCTCTCTGTGGGCAGAAATTTGCAGGGGAAAATGCAGCATCTTTCACCTGCTTGATGTTTTGGCTATGTGAGGTTTGGCAACCATTTAAAAACAGGATTGATTTTGTTGGTTTTTTTTGTTGACATGTATTTTGTGTTCAGTTAGCCAGAAGCCAGGGACTGATGGTTGCATTCCTCTCTTTCCAGCAGGAGCTGTGCTGAAATGCAGGTTTGCTGCCTGCCATGGGCCTGTGCTGCCTGCTCTGGTACCACAGTGCTGCCTTTGGATTGTACCCTACAGAACCTGTTCACCTTTATATTTACACTGGCAATACAAATAAGCTCAAGAGCAAATGTCAGTGATTGCACAAGTACCAGCTCATGGTGTATCCTTAAATGTGCACAAGTACCAGCTCATGGTGTATCCTGAAGTGTGCCCAGCAGCTGTGGAGTTGTGTTGAACAGATTATTCCAGAAAGTGCTTTTGCACCATGCCAGGCATCCTACAAAGAGAATAGGTCAACAATGATATTTAGTGCCTAAATTTAGCAAAAGGGATCTTCTCCAGCAAGCTAAGGGAGCGCTGGTATCACACTTTTCCAAGTTTGAAAACCTGGCTTTGTTGGCCTAAACTTCCTGCCTACCAGTTTGGTCTTGTTCCAGCAGTTATTCCAAGAGCTGACACCCATGTGGAGTTTGTTGTGGTCCTGGCTGTAAGAGGAGCTCTCTGACACACATTGGTCCAGTTCTGTGGGTGCAAATGGGCTGGATGTGTCAGGGTGTGGAAGCTCTGGCTGGCAGAGATCAAGAAGGACACCAGTGCCAGGTTTTGTCTCGTGCCTCCCAGGAGGCTCAACACAAGACAAGGGAGGAAAACAGCTTCATGATGTCTCTGCATTTCTGTGCTTGGGGACTGATCCAAGGGCTGGCACAGCTGCCGCCGTCGCCCCAAGCGTTGCCATAGCTCATGGATGCTGCCCACAGTGCCCATCAGCTGCTATGCAACCCAAAATAGGCTCAGCACAAAGCACTCCAGGAAGCTCCCTCTTCTTTTCCCTCCATGTCCCCCTCATCCGGCGCTCTGATGCAGAGAGGTTAAACTGAAATGAAGAGGTTACCTCATGAATGAATGGGATTAATTTCATTAATATTTCATACTTTTTAAAAATAGCCGATTTTCTCTTGCAGATTTGAAATGAAGCAGCATTTTGTTTTAGGTAATCATTTTTAGCATTTCTTTGCACTTCTTAAGATAAATTTAATACTCATTTCATCTCTTTTTGACTTGTGGGAAATAAAATGAGTGGCTGGGGATTTCTTTCTTTTCCTTTGTTTTTCTTCTTGTCACCCTGTAACTACTTAATATTTCCTGGTTATTATGAATAGTGCAGGGGATAATAATATTAATAACAGTAACACCCACCAAAACTTAAAACTGTTACTAGATTGATGGCACTCCTTTTTCTTTTCCTTTTCTATTTTTCAATGCTTACAAGCCTGGAGGATTTTGGAAAGCTGTCTTGGTCCTACAACCATGTAAGTTTTGTACTAGGTCAGAAGAAAATCCATCTGACACAGTATTTATCTCCAGGAAAGACCAGTAAGAGATATTTAAAGCCAAGATTTAGGAAGGAAGAACAATTATATGTATTTGAAATGTTTTCCATACATTTTTGACTGAGGAACTAAGAATTATATCCTTGTGAGGAAAACTGTTTCACTCTTGTCTTTGCTATCTTGCTCCTCAGAACAAAACCAAGATTCAACGACAAGGTTGCAAAATTTAAATAATGAATGACTACAAGTGACCTCTGAATTTGGGGGATATCCCTGAAATTTCAGGTCTTACACAGTGAAGTTTTATAGGCAGTCTTGGTTTCTAAATCCATTGTGGCTATTCAGCCCAGACTTGCCTGAAGGTGTTAAATACAGCCATAGTGTGGAATGAAAATATTTGTTAAATACTAGTCAAGGAGGTTGCTGGAATCCTTGAGTGAGAAATTAATCTTATCAGAGACAATAGAAAATGGAGAGGATATATACTGAGAAAAACATGTTTAGAAATTTTCAGTTAAGCCTCTTAGGAAGTGTTGGAGAAGATCAAAAGCCATTTGTTTGCTTGTTCCTTTTCTTTCCCCATGGTGCTGTATTTATTCCTGAATAAAGTAATTTCTTTCTAAAAGGTTTTACAGAATTTTACCCTTTATAAAGGAGTGCTGTATATCAAGGTTTAGCTTAAACATCCCATCCCAACATTCCCTGCCTTTCACTGTGGAGGTCATCCCTGCTCATCTCACAGCAGTGTTTTATGAGCTTTGTTGTCCTCTCTAAAAATTGACTGAAATAAGAAACCATTACCATTCCACTGATCAACTCAGCCTTACCAGGGTGCTGATGGGTGTGCTGAGGGGACAGCAGGGTCCCCTGGCCTCCCAGCCTTGAGCATGTTAAATTGTGATCATGAAGATGCCCTGCTCACGGAGCAAGATTCTCACTCCTTTGCCTGTTCAGCTTCTGACAGCTTTTCTCCCTTGTTGAACAAGACACCCTGCATCACACAAAAGAGGTGTTTTTAGGGATGTGTTTGAGGTGTGCAAATTATAAGCAGGATTTGCTGCCTTGCTTCATTCCCTGCCATGAAGACGAGCACAGGATGACTCTTGAATGTCACCCTAGCAAACACATTTGCCACAGCTGTAAACTTACTTTTGAGACAGAGGATCTGGCAAGCCTGGAATGTTACTTGTCCTCATACCTCAGGTGTATTGCTTTGGTTTTGCCATCCTCACCAGGACCTCCATAGCTTTGCCATGAACCAGAGGTTTTGCTGTGATGCCGTGTGATGCTTTCACCCCTTGATTTGGAGTGGAACATCATGGCTGGGATACTTTAGAGAAAGAGGCTGTCAGGGAGAAGATAGGGAGGAAGAAGGGCAATCCAAGTGAGTTTTCCGAGGATATCTGGTCAGCTTTAAGGAGAACAAAGCTGCTTTAACACTTGGGTTTGTTGCTGACTTTTAGGCTTGGAAAAATGCCCATTTGGCTGCTGAGGCAGCAGCCTGAATTGTTGTGCAACTTGGCTGTGAAGGGAATGCAAAGGGATTTCTTCCCCTTCAGGTTCACGCATCGCTAACCATGCCAGGCGTGTTGCTCCGTACTGTACACCCTGAATGAATAAACTGCTCCTAATAAAGAACTGATGTTGCTAATATCTTCGTGTAATTTAAACCAAGGCTTTTTGAATTTAGCTCATTTGGGGAAGAAAAAAAACCACTGATGTTGCAAATGCTTATGCATCTGATTAACTTCTCCGCTTAGCTTAATTTGCAGGATCAGGGCCTTAGCTATCAAGAGGCTACGTGGCATTACAGCCCTTCTCTACATCTTCATTAGAGCCTCTTTCTTACGAATTTGCTTTCATGCGTATTTTTACAACCTCTGTTATAAACTGGGTTGTATCTGCCAGCAGCAGTGTTTAACTATGTCAGCTCCTCAGTGCCTGGGCTAATCCCTTGTCCTCCTTGACAGGAGTCGGGGGAGAGAGCTGTTTCCTAAGGATCCATGTGGAAAAGTTGTCATGTTGCTGGTCATTTGCCTAAAAAATTGAGGAGGTTGGGAGTTTTTTATTAGGGACAGCATTTTTGCCACTTTAGAGTTCTTTGTTTGGGTTTTGCTTTAAAATTTTGTAAGAGCAAAATTGTTATTTTTCTCCAAAAGTACTCATTTTCAGGACTGAAAGTGATGGGGTTTTTCCTGTTTTCTGTTGCTTCTGCTCTTCTCCTTTCTGCCCTGGGCTGTCTGCAGCTTTTTTCTTCCTTTTCTGTTTTTTGGTTTTGTTGGGGTTTTTTTCTCCACTTTTATTCCATCTTCTTTTCCATTTCAAACAGTTTTTTTGAATGGCACAATGGAAAAACAGTTCCTCACAGCTTCATCCAGCTGCTGTGGCTGCTGCACCTCGTGCTATCAGATTTTAGATCTGGCAGCCCTAGTGGGTGTCCATCTGGGGAATTATACAGGTGCAGAAAGGAGCAAGTGTTTCTTTTCTCAAAGGTCTGTGTTGTTTCTGCCCTGCTGGTGTACAAGGACATGCTCCCTCAACCAGCAGATCCTTCCAAGGTGCCATGACTCTGGTCTGCCCACCCCCCAAAAGCACTGGGAGGAAGGCTTGACAGAGGCTGAGATGTGAATGCAGATATTAAAACACAGACTTCATTTGTTTTAAGGGTTATGCCTAATCCTTTCCCTCCCAGGGCTCTCTTTCTTGAACTCCAAATGCTTGTTACAGGACTCAGCTTCTAGCAGCAGATGTAGCCCGGGCAGATTCCCAGTTGTAAGAGACCTGAAAGGAAAATATTGACTGTGTGTGTCCCCACATAAATGCTGGTAAGCTTGGTCCATGGCTGAGGCATCCCCAGGCCAGGGGACCCTGCCAGCTGTCCCCTTGCCATGCTATCAGACATTCAGGTGCAGTATGTGGGCACTCAGAATCAATGTGTGCAGGCAGACCCTTCTGGAAGTTGCTTTAAATACAGAGATGCACATGCCTCAAATATATATGTCCATAACTTATCTGGTTGGTTTTTTTTAAAGAATTTTAAGAGTTGTTTCACGGGCATTTGTGAAGTTAAATTGTAGCAGAAGTAAATTAATGTGTAGCAGAAGTAAATTAATGGAGGAAGTAGAGAAGAGATCTGCAAATTGTTATCCTTTCCTCTCATCAGAGTATTCTATTGAAGTGGTTTCATTTTTTTTAATTTAGTTACACCACTTGGTAAATTCATTCCTGATTCTGTTCGGTGAGATGGGAGGAAGGAGCTTTAACCACATACAGACTTCAAAGGTGAAATCTCTGTGTCGATCAACTGGGCATCAGTCAAAAGCTGCATTTGTCTGGAAAAATCTGGGTTGAGAAGTGCTGGTCCATTGGTGCCCCCGTGGCACCTCAGGCTCTGCCCACATCCCTCATTATGCCTGGGGGTCGCTCCTGATGCCCAGTGTGGCACATCTGAAGCAGGGACCACCTCAGCTGCCTTCACAGGTGCACAGAGCCTGGTCAGAGCAGGGGTGAGCAGCAAGGGCCCTTGGGGCTTTGCCAGGGTGGAAGGTTTGGTTGAGCTCTGCACTAAATCCTGCCTGGCTTTTGTAAGAAGTGATAGATGCAAACATCTGCTGGCACCCCAAAATGCTGCCTCCCAAGGGAGCATCTAGGTCTGAGCTTAGAAAGCAGGTTTGCAGTAGAGCTGAGCACCTCTGGCTGCTGGGAGCAGGGCTGGGGATGAAAAGGGGAAGATGTTTCTGACGCTGGTGTAAAAAATTGTATTTTTTGATTCATTTTCAGAAGGCCTTTCTGGCATGCCCACCTCAGAAATGCATCCTTATAGGCAAATGCTTTGCTTCTTCTGCTGCTGTATTGTGTCTTCCCAGAGGACAGCAGAGCTGCTTGCACTGGGAAATGCCACCGGCTGCTGTCACTCTTGGGATGGGAGAAGTGCTGTGAGAGCAGGACAAACATTTGTTTTCCAGTGAAAATAAGTACAATGTCAGTTTCTATTCTGCTCAGGTGAAATACCTGTTCCAAAGGGATCACAAGTGAGAGTGATCTGAGTGCGCTGGCTCTTTCTGTGAAACTTTCCATCCCAACCAACATCCCCTTTCCATAAGTGTTCCAATTTTGAATTAAACTCCCTGTTACGGTCTCCTGTCTGTAATATCTCCCTTTAAAACTTCCAACTCACAGGCTCAGAACCTGTGGACCTAGTTACACTGGAAAAGTGTCAGCTCAATATTAAAAGGTGTGATAACCATCCCTGGAAAAAAAAGGAGCATTATTGATGAAGTCGATGGCTACTTATGGCCACTGGGGGACCTGATGTTCACTCTGTGTTTGCTTTTTCCCTGCAGAACTCACTGGGCCAGTCAGCAGAGCAGGTTTCCTTTGCAGCCTGGGGCACTGGGGACACCATGTTCACTAAAGCTCATACCAAGCCTCCACTGAGAGCTGAGGCATCTCCACAGAGGCAGGAGTTGAGGCTTAGCATTTTTTCCTGTGTTTGAGTTTCACGGTGCTGTTGCCAGACAGTGATTGGGGCAAGCACTCTCAGAAGGCTGCAGTTAATTGCAGCCCCAAGACACGTGAAAAGTCTCTGTTTCGGCTTGCATGATCGACGAATGAGTCGGAGTTCTTCAGTTCTCAGTCTCAGAGTTGTTTATTGTATCTTATCTGTAAAAATTTTTCTCCTGCCCTGCTGAGGTCTGTCCAGCAGAACAATTCAAGGCGCACTGCCTGCCCTCGGGGCAGTGTTATCTCTTTAAAGTATAAACTACGTATAGCACATTTACAATTACTTTCCAATACCTATCACCTATGTTAGACAGTGAGTTTGTACTCTTAACCAATCCAAAAGTGCCAACATCACAGCAGAACATGGAGATACAGAAGAAGAAGAAGAAGAAGAAGAAGAAGAAGAAGAAGAAGAAGGAGAAGGAGAAGGAGAAGGAGAAGGAGGAGAAGGAGAAGGAGAAGAAGAAGAAGGAGAAGAAGAAGAAGAAGAAGAAGAAGAAGAAGAAGAAGAAGAAGAAGAAGAAGAAGAAGAAGAAGAAGAAGAAGAAGAAAGGCTGGACACGCCCAAGTCCTTCCATCTTGTCCCCAAAACCCCTATTCTAAAATCCCCAAAATCTACTTTTTCACCTAGTGATAATTTTATTATGATCTTCTATTATTATTTTATTATTTACTACTTAAACTTCTTTGGCTTTCAGGTCTTCATACAAAGATGGTAATTTGCTCCACGGGTCATAATCAAACCCACAGGTGTTCTGTGCTGTGTGCCAGGATCTCTGAGCCCCCTGGCAAGGCAACTCTGGACACCCAAAGGGATGTTCTGAGTTCCAACAAAGCACCATCCACATCCAGCCAACAGGAGGGTCAAACCTGCAGAGGGGCTGCTTGTGTTGCATGGCGCCTACAACCTCCTCCTTGAGCTCCTCTGCTGGAGGTTTTGCTCCTGGAAGTCAGAGGTGTTTTGGAGACCTGCCTTCACTGCTGCAGGCCAGCTCTGTTCACTCAGCTCATCTGCACGCCCTGAGCCAAGGTTCCTGGGCAGGCCCGTGCAGCAGCACCCTTCTTCCCAGGCGTGCTCGTCGTGGTGGTGATTCCACCTGGCTCCAGCTAGGAAGGCTTTGGCATGTATTGACAGTAATGCACACAGGGGGAAAGACTCCCCATCTGTGGTCACGGAGCGCAGAGACGAGTGGCTGCCTTCCTCAACAGATGGCACAACAAACTACACGGAGCTCACGGCCCCCTGGGACACGCAGCCTGACATCAGATCACTTCAAGAACATATTGAAGTAAGTCCTCCCTGAATCCCCTGACAAAGCCTTGGGTGATGGAGGCACAGCAGTTTTGAGGGGTCCCACCCTGCTGCCTGTGCCTGCAGCAGGATTTGGGGGGGCAGGCTGAGCACTGACTGAGACAGCCCCCAGATGCTGGGACTGGAGCAGCGGGGAGCTAAGACGTTAGCACTTCTCCTTAGGTAGTAAGTCTTTCAAGCTGAATAAGCTCTTTGTTCTGAGAAATTCTAACTTTAAACATCTGTGGTAGGAGTTTTAGCGTTTTACTTCAGGGATGATAGACTTAGGCTTGTCTGAATGGAAGGGGAGCAGAAGAACTTTGAGGAAAAAGCGTGTTCTGAAGTTGCTTTTGCTGTTGGGAAGTCCTGTGTGGTGGAAATCTGCCCTAAAGCTGGGCAGTGGTCATGTCATCTTGGCCCTAAGAACACTATGGACATGTGAAGCAATGCTCAAATAAGAGCAAATTTGAAAATTCGGGAGCTCAAAAAATCATAGTGGTCAGCAGCCCAGATAGAACCATCAGCACCAGAGATGCCGGGAGTGTCTGTAGGGGATGGGGCAGCATTCCCATTCCATGTCTGTCCAGGGCTTGGGATGCTGTGCCAGTACAATGACAGTGATGAGTGAGAAAGAAACAACCCACCCAACATGCAAATAGCATCAGCATCAGATGGAGTTGGAGCTCATAAAGAAACAAACATTAAATTAATTTAGTTCACAACTCTCCTGTAGGGTATGGGATCTCCCTGTTTTCCCAGGAAGAAGTCTAGAGAGATTAATGTCAAAAAGATCCACTAATTTTGATGACCCAATTTGCATGCCTAATGACCTGATTTTTTAAAGAACACTTCACGTTCTTTAGCATTTTATGTGCTGGAAGGACAATGCCCTTGTTTTCTTTCACAGCAACGAGTACTCAGCAGTTTTGTGAATCAGAACTTGGGGTATTAATTTATGCATTCAAAAAACAAAACCCCACACAATTACTGAGACACAGCTTTCAATGTATGGTTTGGATAACTTGGCAGTATCTCAGAAAAACTCTTCAGCAGGGACAGAGATAACAGCCAGTGCCCCAGGACACCATTCAGCTGCCTTCACCATGTCTCCTTCCTCCTCAGATTTCCTGCCTTGTTCACTGGGCACTTTCCAGTCTCAGCAACAAATGAGAGGGGAATTGAGAGGATGCAGGGCTCTTTCCCAGCAGATCCTAAGGTGTTTACAAACTTCTGACATCCTGACAACCTTAGTAAGTAGTAATTTGTGTTATTACTTCTGTAGAGCATAGCATCCTCTTTTTTTTGCTCTTTTATTATTTATTTCATCCTATTCTGAAGAATTTACACTCTATTTTAACATGTGGCAGAATCAGAATTGTTTGGGTTGGAAGGGACCTCTGGAAGTCTTCCAAACCACCCTCCCTGCCAAGGCAGGGTCACCTGGAGCAGGTTACACAGGAATGTGTCCAGGTAGTCTTGGAATGTCTCCAAAGAGGGAAACTCCATGACCTCCCTGGGCAGCTGTTCCAGTGCTCTGACACCCTCAATGTTAAGAAGTTCTTCAAGCTGAGGTGGAACATCCTGTGTTTTAGTTTATGGCCATTGCTCCTTGTCCCGTTGCTGGGCACCACTGAAAAGAGTCCAGTACCATCATTTTGACACCCACCTTGAAGATATTTATGTGCATTGATGAGTTCCCCTCTCAGTCTTGTCTTCTGCAGACTAAACTGGCCCAGATCCTTCATAATTTTTTTCCCCTTAGTGAATCCATGCTGACTACTCCTGACCTTCTCTTCTGCATGCCTGGTGATGACCTCCAGAATGACCTGTTCCTTGCCTTTACTGGGATGGAGGTGTGGTTGACTGGACAGTAATTTCCTGGGTGTTCCTGCTTTAAAGTACTGGGTACTCCTTTTTTTAAAGTTTTATTACTTTATTTTTTTAAGTAATATTGCCTTCCTCCAGTCATTGGGCACCTCTCCCACTTTCCATGACTTTTCAAAGATCGTGGAAGTGGCTTAGCAACATCTGCCTGCTCCCTCAGCACCTGTGTGTGCATCAGGGCCCATGGATGGGAGGTGTGTACAGCTGGTCTCTAATCCACTCCTCTGTGACCAAGGGAAGCCTTCCTTTCTCCTGACTTTTCTTATTTCAAGGTCTTGGACTCCTGACATCAGCAGTAAAGGCTGAGGCAAAGAAGGCATTCAGTAATTCCACCTTTTCCATATTTTCCATTCCCAGGACACCCAACTGGTTCATTAGCAGCCCCACATTTTCTCTAATCTTCCTTTTGCTGCTGGTGGAGCATCTCTGTAGCTTCCTCCTTGGGTTCTGCAGTTTCATGTGTGGATTTAAACATGAGGATATTCTCATATGTGGTCCTGCAAGGAGCACTGCCACCAGGAGTGACAACTTTGTCCTTCCGCCTCCACCACTGTGCCACCATGGCAGGTATGTGACTGGGTCCAGACCAGAGCAATGATCCCAGATAAGCCCTAAGGCTTTCACCCATGGAGCTGAAATAGAAAACACATTGGATTTGGACAGGCTGCTGAAAGGAACAATATTACTTCTCTTCTGCCTCCTGCTATTGGTCATACCTGTTGGGTGCTGCTCTGGCCCCACTGTGGACCAGTGCAGGGGACAAGCTGTTCAAAATATCTCCCTGGGTACTTGCAGGGTGTTTATTTTGCCGCTGATCCCAGCATAACTCATTCTGTGGTGCAAGGAAAGCTCATGCTGTGCCAGCAGGTTCACTTTTGCTGCATTTATGTGTCCCAAATGCAGACCATGCTACGTGCACAGGACAGAAATCCTCAGTGGGAAATGTTCTGGGGCTGATCTGTGTTGGGATCTTTACCTTGTCACAGTGACCCTGAGAAAGGTGAGAAAGTCTCTTTTCCCAGCCTGGCTCTTGAAGAAGGAGTCAGAGCTCTTCAGTTCTCGGTCTCAAGGTTGTTTATTGTTCCTTATCTATAAAATGATTTCTCCTGTCCAGCTGAGGTCCATCCAGCAGGACAGTCCAGGCACTCTGCCTGCCCCTGGGGCAGTGTTATGTCTTTATACTAAAAACTACATGTACAGTGTTTACAATTACTTTCCAATACCTATCACCTATGTTAGACAGTGAGCTGCTGCTCTAAACCAATCTAAAAGTGCCACCATCACCCAGAAGATGAAGACCAAGAAGAAGAAGGAGAAAGGCTGGGCATGCCCAGATCCCTCCATCTTGCCCTCTGAACCCCCATTCTAAAAACTCCAACATCTACTTTTTCACCTTGTGATAAATTCACTATCATTCTACTTAATTTGTCATGGCTTACAGAGCTTCATCTGAGGTTGGTAACTTGCTCCATGGGTCATAATCAAAACCACAGGGGCACCTTGGGCTCTGTGCCAGGGTCTCTGAGCCCCCTGGCAGGGTCTGGGCTGCTCAGGACAGCCAGAGGGATGTGCTGGGTTCTGACAGATCTTACCTGGGCTGATCTGTGTCACCCACAGAGAACCTAAAATGCAGCAATGCTCAGGAGAAGTAGGGTGGCCTTTTGACTGTGGCATGTTACACACAGGTTTTAGGCAGACAGTGAAGGAAAAATTCTGGCGGCTTGCTTGAAATCAAATGTCAAATAAAATCAACATGATTTAATTAAAAGGAAAAAAAATCTTTCAAAAGAAATCTTTGAATTAGATTGAGGACTCTATCTCTTAAGAACATACTGCAAGCTTAATTTTTGATGTTACAGTTAAATAAAGACATACTTATCTGATTAGCTGTAATCCTCTCATATTTATTCCTTGAGTCAGAGACCCTATAAAAATGTATCTGAGATTTAGAAGTGGGACGCAAGGACAGTCTGCACCTGGTCTCTGTGTCTGATTGCAAGAAGATATCTCTGCAATGTTACCAACAGAAAATTTCTCAGCTGTTTTGATAATCTCTATTGTGCTTAAAACTGAAACGTAAAGCAACTATATTTGTCCATCTCCTTCCATGGGTACCAGTCCTCACCCAAGTTTTTGGACTTTCTCTCCTTGTAAACAGAAATGGAGCACAGACTTGACCAAAATCCCAAGACGCAAGACAATCTTTCAAGGGGATTGAAAGTCTCCCCATCCATGAACAGGAACCTCCATCCCATGGCCCTGATCCCACAGTTTGGGCTCCCTAGAAGGGAGTCCTACATGGTGTGTTCATTTCAGCCATGGTTTTCCTCACTGGCTGAGCACAAAAAATGGTGTTTTCAGTGTGACATCACCTTGCAGTCATGCTGGGGCCATGTCCATCGTGTGTCTGTACCAGTTGCCCCAACTCCATGTGTAGTCAAGATAGAAGTTAGTAGGAAAATTGAATTCATGAAATTCGATTAGGTCAGACCATCAATGGGAATCACACCCTGCACCTTGCTCCCTTGTACCTCTAGAAGTCTTCACTGCAGCTGCCTGATGGTGAGATAAAAACCATCCAAGGAGACTAATATTCAGATTATTTTCTGTCATGCTCATATTCTGACAACAGAAAAAAATAATGAAAATCCAGTTGGTAACTGTACTTCTAGACATTTAAAACCAAACACCAAAAATGGGTTGAAGAAGGGTTTGCAGAGGGTTTTTTCGTGCTCTGTTGGGAGTGCCCGAGCTTTCCCTTGCTGCCATTAGTGGGAGCCATCGCACAGGGCAGGGCAGGACCCGGGTCTGCCTGGGGCTCGCTCCCTTCGAGACTGGTTGGGATTGTCTGCTGCAAATATTGATCACTGGGAACCAGAGTCTCAAATTTGCAGCATTCCCAATGCTGCAAATATTGATCATTGGGAACCAAAGTCTCTCTCTGAGATGGGATTGTTTTGGAGTTTTTTCCCTATCAATTATTGCATTTGTTTGTGAAAAAAATGCATTTTCTAATGATTAGATTTCCAAAAAATTAAGTGATCCTCTGCCCACTTCACAGTAAATCTTTAACATATTCAAAATTAATTAGTTTGGATTTTCAGTTCAAAGTGATCTTTGGAGCCAGAAAGTTGTCAGTGTCTGCCATTGACTGTTATTTCCCATTACACTTGTGTACTTACAGCTCCCTTGCCTGTAAGCAAGTGTTCCCTACTACTATTGAAAAATTGTTAGGTTTATAAATCTCAACAAGTGGCAGGCTGAGCAGTCTTCATATCCATCTATCAGCTAGCCATTTTCTCAAGTTTTATATTTCTCTCGTGGTAAGAGTCCCATAATATATTACATCAGACATCACAGTCTCACAGGATTGCATTGAGGCTGTGGCTGAAGCACTCATGGTAGGAGTGGAAAATTGAATTTGTAGGGCACCGTAAAATATTTTTAAACCACAGAGCCAGAGGTCCTTCAGTTACCTTTCCCATTTGCAATATAATGGCATATACAATAGAACTGCTCCTTTCCATGGAGAAATGGCTCAGGTTGTGCTTCCTGCCCATGCAAGCTGCTGCACTGTGATGCAAAAGTGCTGTTCCTCCTTGGGAAGACCCTCAGCCACAAGACTCTTCCTCAATTCTATTTCCCAGGGGCTTGAGGAGCAGCCCAGCTTTCTCTGGAGCTGGGGACAGTGCTGTTGCTTTTGGAGGGGGAGCAATCAAGTCCTCCATCAGAGCTTTATTGTGAAACCTCTGCCTGTTCTTTGTGAGCCACACAGATAAACAATCATATAAAGCTTTCCTGCCTGATTTGAGAGCACAGCTGTGACAGAGGTGTGATAAAAGGACCAGCTCCAAAACCCGTGTGGATCATGGTGGTCCTAGTGAGAGTTACAGCAACATTTCACATCTCTGTTTATTTTAGTTAAAGAAGAAAAGTTTCAGTTACTGTAGACTTAACAGATTTTTATCTCATATGAAATATGCCTGGCAGAGGACACACTTCAGCATGGTTTCATTGTTAGCAGACCTTCGGCAGTTCGTGTCAAATATCAGTGTAATGGACTTGCACACACTATTGATTTAATGACAGCTATCACTGCGAGGAATTGATCTAATGTTTTCATTAGACTTAAAAAATGTTTCAACAACAAGTTCATTCAGAACTGGATAATTGCAAAGCCCTACATGGCCAAAGATCACATTCCCTATTGAAGTGTAGTTTAGACGATCTTTTTAGGAGATAAGTAGATTAATAATAATAGAGGCACAGTTGAGGGAAATTAAAGCTAGTCTTCATGCCTTAAAAACATAAATAAATTGAATTATCACCCATTATGTTACTGGAGAGAATTTTCTGAACTTTTGAACAAATGAATATGCAATGGTATTCTGCTTGCTCTTGTAGGCACAATGTAACTGGTTTTGTTGCCCTCTTCTATTTGTCCTTTATGTGCCTTGCTCCATGGACATTAGCAGAGGTTGGTCTCTTCTTGGACATACAGTTTTATTAATTTTCAGCAGTAATGGCATCTTTTGCCCTTGAATGTGACCAGGCCAGGGAAGGGCATTTTGTGTGAGGTTTCAGGACATGCTGCTCTCACAGCCATGATGTTGGACTGTCCTCCAAGGAAAGTTTTGCATTCCTGGAGCAATGCTGGACTGATCAGTGGCTCTGCATGAGGGCATTGCCTAAATGCAAGTGGAGAAGGAAATTTTCTGTGCTGATATGGAAGGTGCAGACACATTTCCCCTGTGATTCCAGGTGACAAATGGTTTCCTTGTCAAACTATCTTCAACTTCTGCTTTGCTTTGTACAAAGGCTCCTCCTTTCCAAGTACAATGATCTATATTCCATTTTTTTGCTGACACTGGATCCATATTTAATGCTTACTAAGATGGGTCATGGCTTGCACATGGATCTTACTTGGCATTGTGCGTTTCTTGATAAAGGTAAAGGACTGCTCTTGGTAAAGGACTGCAGCTTTCAAATACTTCTAGAGAGCCCAACCAGTGTCTCTGTGCACCTTGGCTCTGATTGCCTGCAGTCTGTTGTGCTCAGATCTTTACACCAAATCTTGGATATCTTGGATGTTTGAAAATAAGAGAATACAACAACAGGGTTGCTTTGAATATGATGGACTGGGGGTAAAATCTGGGTCTTCCCTCCCAACTGTGGAAAGAATTACTTGTCCCTCAATTATAGGAATTTTTTTCCTACCAGCTTTGCTTCAGTCCACATTCTGGGGGATGTTATAGCTCAGGAAAGTCTAGAATAAAGAGTATGTCTGGTTATCTAGACTGGTTATCAAACAGAGCAATTTTGAACCAACATGCCTATATCCTATCTCAGAAAAACCAGAAGCTCTTCTTTCAAGGAATTTCCTGACTTTTCTAATAAGTAATGTAGTTTTACTGAATCCAGGGCTCTATCTGACTGAATACATTTCCAGTATAACCATTGGGATCTGACTGGGGCAAACATTGGGAACCTACATGGACTCCTACCACGGAACAAATCTGGGAAGTAAGGCAGACCCACCAAAAAACCCTACCAGAATATGTGATATATTACTAGCTGTTCTCTGGTAGAATTATGTTTGTTAGAAATGCAGTAATAGATTATTCTGATGGTACTTAAGTATTATTCAGAAGGTGCTTAAAGTGAATAAGAACGCTGCAGTGAACACACCCAACCTCTTGCAGTGAAAGTACAACCTCCAGCTGCTGCTCTATTTCTGCCACCAAAAAGCCGCTTGCAGGCAGGTGAACTGCATGGGTAAACTGCTGAGGAGTTCAGGAACACCAGCTCAGCCACACAAATAAAACCTTCTGGCAGCAGAGTTGCAGCGTGCAGCACTGTGGAAGGAGGAAAAGCCCCTTCCCAAAGCCGTGGTGATCTGCAGTGAGGCAGACAAACCAAACCTCATGAGCTGTGGGGAGCAGTGAGACCAGAGAGACACACTGGGTGTCCATGGGATTGCCCTGGAACAGGGCTTGGGCTTCTGAACAACACCACATTTGCCTTAAATAACTTCCACAGAAATTCAGCCACTCTGGGAACTAAAAGTCTCCATGTGTCCTTTGGGGCCAGGGTTTTGTGTGCTTCAAGGTATAATGAAGATTAAAGGCAATATTCTTAAATGAGCAGGGAGATGCTTATGCCAAAATATACATGAGCAATCTAGAGCATGATACAAAAATGCAAATGCAAGAATAGAAGGAAATCAGGACACTGTAATGCATATTGCTTTAATTTGAGGAGCAAAGGGATTTGAGTGGATTTCTAGGGTATAATGCAATACAGAATAATACAGTGTTTATGTCAGATATAGCTGACGAAATCTCCCAACAGATCAATGCAGGAAAAGGGTATAAATCAGAAGTATTGGGAGGTGTCACTTGAGAGCAAACCTATTCTCAAGCTGAGGTAATATTTTCTGATACTCCCTGTAGTTGAATATAGCTTATGTGAAACAATGTGGGAGAGGAAAAAAAAAACACAATCCAAATGGCACCTGAAGGGAAAATGAAAGTTTAAAATATCATATTCAGGATCCATCTTCTGTGCAGATGGGTCTGGGTGAAAAAGAGCACCCATCATGATGAGGATGAAGTTGGAACAGTCAACTTTGCTGCTGGGACAGAGCTGAACTCTGCCCAGGGCACCCTGCACTTGAGCACTGCCTCAAGGTGTGGCTCAGTGCTTGGCTCTGTGCACAAACCTCTCTTCTAACAGAGTCACACACACAGCCCAGCTGAAATGAAGGGGCTCCCCATTATTGTGAAGTGCCACACAGTTCTTTCACATTGCATTTTTTCATTCTTTTTGACTGCATTAAATCACTTTAAGTTAATGTGATGGATATGAATAATCAGGTTTCTGTTGAGCATAAACTTTACTGAAAAAAAAATAAGCAATGAACTTAACTAAGAGAACTGCTTTGCTTTCTCCAATAGTTGCTTCTCCTTCATCATGTGTTGAGTTTTAATATGTAAATGAATGGAGGAAGCCTTCTGGCTTTGCAGTCTCTGTGAGAGAAGGTTCTTCATGACAAATACCATTTTGGAAGAAAAGGGAATTTGCTTTAAGGTAGGCCCAAACTAGGACTCATTTATACTGGATTTAAGTCACTGGGCTCATTTGCTGTCATCACTGATATGGAATCAGACCAAGAGAGCAGCAGCTGAGCGCCTCACCTTCTGCCTGGGCTGGGCTCTTCCTTCCTGGTCTGCACCTTCCTAACCCAGCTCCCCCTGGGCTGTTGTGTTATTCCTAAATTAAAGGCAAAGAGAAAGATGAGTAGGTGATGGGGGTGGAAGAAGGGCTGGCTGCAGTGGAGATTTGTGCCATCCTGCCACCCCAGTCCCGTGGGACACGTTCTTCTCTCTCAGCTGAGTGGATCCCTTCACTCCTGGGGCCATGCAATGAGGGCAGGGGGCATGGGCTGGGTAATTCCCACTTTCCTCCCCAAAACTCAGTTTAGCAGTACTCTAGGGATGTCCTGTTCTGCCTTCAGAAATCATTTTACATGTGTCTGCCTGCTTTAGCTTCTGCTTGATTTCTTTATCTACCTAAAGCTTGATGTTTAATAGATGGGTAGATAGTTTCAAGCTATCCTCTTCTGCATGAATGCCTGGTTTTTTTCAGATAAAATTTTCTGACATCTCAAACTTTTATCTTGAACATGTATTAGACAAGTTGCTTTATATATATATATTTGCAGTGTTCATGAAGTGATGGCTCTGTCAAAGTTTCTGTTAGAAAATGCTTTTTTTCCTGCACAGGCTGGAGGTGAAGGGAGGGGATGGGTTTGTAAAACACCCTCAAACCTCACTCTGGAGGCTGTTTCACAGCACTGGGAGCTGGTGTGACCTCCTCCTTCCCAGCTGCTTCTCACAGATTTTCCCCAGGTTTCAGAGTTGCTGTTTTGCCTGGTTCCAGTGCAGACTGCATGGAAGTTCTCCAGCATTCCTCATTTGGTGAGGAGCCAAATTTTGTGTCCAGCCACTCCAACTGCCCAAGTGCACTTCATGAGTGATGCAGGTTACCCCATTACTTGATAGTGATGCAGATTACCCCACATCCATGGTTATACTTTTGCTGTTCATCATAGAATCACAGAATGTTTTGGGTTGGAAGGGACCTTAAAGATAATCTGGTTCCAACTCGCCTTCCATGGGCAGGGATGCCACCCACTGGATGGGCTGCTCAGGGCTCCATCCAGTCACACATCAAATGTCTGTGCCTTCTGGTGATCTGATTTTTTTTCTACAGATGCAAAATATGAAAGACCATGGACTTAGAACCAGGACTCTTTCAAAATTACCTTCAATTACTGATGGTTTTCTTTTGTAGTTACCATTAAAGGCATGTTTTTCAAATATTTTCCTTTCACATGGGATATGCCGGGTTAATTTTTGTTGAATTCAGTACCAAACCTGTCACATACTATGGAGAAAAACACAAGCCTCTTACATGTTAGAGTGTAATACCAACTCAACAATCTTCAAGAATTCACACTGCATCGCATTTAGGATAGTATTTTTTATACCTGCTATGAATTGAATTCTAAACCAGCACACCATCCTTCCCATGGGAAGCAATCCCAGCCTGGGATTTGGCCAGGTCACTTCACTTCTGAAAATCACTATTGTGCTGACAGGTGTCCAGCCCCCTGCATCTTCCAGGGCTTAGTGAATATTCATATTCATATTCCAATGTTAAGGCTTTTGAGTAGGTTCTCTTACATTTCTGTATATAAAAGTTTAACAGAGACTGGCTCTGGGGTGGGAAGGCAGCAAAGCATGAGCAGGGTGTTTGGTAGGAATTTCTGACCAAGAACCTTGTAATGGTTTTGAGAAGGCATCAAACACTCTTATTCAGGGTAAAAGACCTGCTCAAAGTAGAAGGAAGATTAATTTAGGAACTCTTCCAGGATTGCAAACTGGGAAGAGACATGCTGAAGGAAAGGCAGAAGGAAGGCTCTGGGAAGGAGTGGGGATCAGAGGGGAGCTGGGGACCCAGCTGTGTATGCCTGGGGAGCTCAGGGAACCTCTGGGAAGGAGTGGGGATCAGAGGGGACCCGGGGACCCAGGTGTGTGTGCCTTGGAGCTCAGGAAGGCTCTGGGAAGGAGTGGGGATCAGAGGGGAGCTGGAGACCCAGCTGTGTGTGTGCCTGGGGAGCTCAGGAAGCCACGGGCCAGCTCCAGCCCCCAGACAGGGGCTGCACCCCCTGTTCCTCTCCTGGAGGGTTGGAGGCACACATGCACAAGCCCCCAGGGAATTTTGAGATTAAATGTCACTCTCAGGAATGCAGGAACTTCACTTCTTTTTAAATACATTTTCAGCCCTTTGCCAGCGATTAAAGTTCAAGGTCGAGCTGCATCTTTCCTTGTGGACATTTGCTTTGATTCCTGATGTGCTTTGCTGAGAAATCGCAGCCGTACAGGGAAGGAGGTGACAGCATGTCAGAGAAGTACATATTTAGTTCTAGCAGCGAGTCAATCAGACATCTAGGCAATTACCCTCTGCTCAGGATGACAACTGAGAGATGTGTTTATTCTGTCTACAGGAATCTCTGTTATTTTAGGATCCTTTCCAGAGTGCAACCAGTGCTAACTTGTCAGTACGTGGAGACTCTTGTTTATGCTCTGGTTTCCTATCTGGGTGGGATTATTCAGTTATTGACTTGCTGGCCCCCACTCAACCTTTTAAATTTGTTTCTACCTTCCACACAATTTTTTGGCAGGAGCTACAGGCTGTCTGAGCCCGAGCCCTCATATCTTCATCTGTGCTGATGAATCTTTTATCTGCTTTTCAAAGGGTATTAGCTCTTCCATGAGCTGTGAGGTAGCACCTCACTATCACTGCTGAGACTCCTGCATTGAGCTGTGCTTTGGCATTTCCCAGAGTTTGCTGGTCCTTCCCAGGGCTTCTCACCCAGAGACAGGGCTGGCTCTGCTGCTGTGGTGGTATCCCCATGTAAAACCCTGCTCTCCTTTCCATCCCTGACCTCAGAGGCATCACTGTGGGTCACTCTGGGGCCCTGGAGAGCCAGCTAGTGCCTGTCCTCTCCAGAGCTACTGCAGGCACACTGCAGGCAGCCACACTCACACCTCCTGCCTGGGTCTGATTAGTGAGCTAAATACTTTCTGCTCCATGGGAGCACCCGGTGCCATATAAGCTGGAGGCTTCCCTCAGGCAACGAACAGATGAGTTTAGCTGGAACAGACTTTGTTATCTTTTGACACTTTACTGGGGAATCAGTTACTTCTGTGAAGAAAAAGGTGTTTCTGATGCTGTTTGCTTTTTCTGAGTGGTGCAAAGCCTCTGGCAAGCTACAGAAGTGAGTCCCAGAGCTCAGCTCAAGGGCCAGCCTCTGTTACCCCGAAATGGGGCAGGAGTTATAGGCAGCTTACATGTACAGAACAGAAGCTCCCCCCTTTTTATTTGAAGAAGATTCAACATGACCTGTACTGCCCTGACACACAGCTCCCCTGAGTCCCTCCAGTGTCACCTGGAGCCGAGTGCTGCACGCCCTGGGGTGGGGTGGCACCTGAACCATGCACACAGACAACCCTGTCCCACCCAGCTCAACCCTGTCCCACCCCACTCAGACCTGTCCCACCATGTTGGGGAAGATGGAACAGGAAAGCCTTACAAATATGATTGCCTGGCAAAAGATTTTGAGAATATTGAAACTATAAGCGAGATTGAAATGAAAGCAAGCTTTGAGATACCTGAGTTACTCAACAATGGGAAAACAATGGTGTGGCCAGCTGAAGGTAATCCCCTTCTGATGAAACAACGCCCTCTGCTTGCAGACAGCTCCAAGGGTCAGAGCAGACCCTGCCAGCTTGGCAGAAGGAGCCCAAAGAGGAGTTTTTAGGGTTTAAAATGTAACACAGTATGGTAATGTAGTGATTCTTACAGGCTGTATGGAAATGCTATAGGATTTGTATACTGTACTAGATTGGTTAGTGAGAACCAGAATATTCAACACAGAAGATGATTTATGGTATTGTAACGGTAACTTCGCTCTCTTACTTTTCTATGCTCTTAGCTCTTGCCTTTTGTTCTCTTACCCCCTTTTACTCTCTTACCCTTTTACTCTCTTACCCTCTCATCCTCTCTCCCCCTCTCTTCTCTCGGGCCTGCTCTGAGCTGTGCCTGGCAGCTCCCAGCAGGGCCCTGCACCCAGGCCCTTTGCAATAAACCCCAAGTTCCACAACCTGGTTGCAGAGATCTCTCATCTCTGTCTGTCCCGACTGTCCTACCCCCATCAGTCCTACACCACCCCACTCAGACCTCACCCACTCAACCCCCTCCCATCCCACTCAATCCTCTCCCACTCAAACTCTCCCCTCCCACACCCCCTTTCTCCCACTGTGAGGATGGAGGACAAAGAGGGATTTTGCAGGTTCAGGAGGCCTTTCTTTCTTTCTTTCTTTTTCTCTCTCCCTGGAAGCCTGGTTATTACAGCAGTAGCCTCTAGCTACATCAGTGAAGAGGAGCACCTCCACCAGGCACCTCCTGCAATAATGACTTCTTTTTTCTTGGAACTTGTGCTATGACATTAGGAAGGTGAATCCAAAGAGGACCAATGGATGTAGGGTCATTCCAAGTAAACCCTGACGGGACACAAGAGAGGAGTAAGGTAGCAGAAAAATGATATGACAGCACATAATTGCTGATATGTGCAATTACCAACCACTTATCCAAACAGCAGTTGGTCTTAATCTTACAACCTTTTTTCTTGCTAAGGGTATCAGCCACTAAATTGCTTCTGCTTCCTCTGGGACCCAAAGTAATCTTTAGGCTTGAAATTGAGGTATTTTCCTTCCTTTTCAGTACCTACATTTCTTTGCCTTTTTAATATTTGAAGTGGTATTGTTCCATTGTTAATCTTGATAAAAAATAAATCAGAGCTACATGCATTATTAAGACAGAGAAAGAAAAAGGAAGAATGAAAGAGAGAATACATGCTCTACCTAGAGACAGGCTGTTATCTAATCAGGCATTGCACTGAGGTCCAAATAGTGCCCATTGCCATCCATGGGCTTCCTGTGGCAGCTGGATACCTTCAGCTTCCACTGCCCATGGTGGCAACTGAGGGTCATCAGCCTTTTCCTGGACCAAGCCATCACATTGCCAACCTCCAGGAGCAAGGCTTGGCTTACTCTCTGTGTTTTGCAGCATGGAAATTACAGATTGTCCTCCATACACGTAGAGAGAAAAACCCCTGGAAATGTTTGGTGAGCTAGGTCATTTAGCAGATATTCCAGAGGATTGTTGTTGACTCAGATATAATAATAAACCTTTCCATCACCCCCAAGTATAAACTCAAAGGCTTAAGAGAGTATATAAGGCACAAGAAGAGGGAAGCTGGTCTTTATAAATGGCAGAGCCTTCTCATGATTCTCAGGTCTGTCTGTAGCAATTATGTCAATTCTCAAGCCGTTACTGAGGAGGACTGAGGATCAATCTGTCCGAGGACGTGTGTGGAGTGAGGCAGCAGCTTCCCAAGGCAGCTGGAAGTGAGAGGATCAGAAGTTGCCAAAGGCATCTGAGTCTTCTGAAGTCCAACTCCAAGGATTTTATCCTTCCTGTCAGTGAGAGCTCCGTGCTCAGGGTACCAGTGTGGCCAACAGCAAGTGACCAGCTCATGGTGAGGTTAACAACTTACAAGAGAATATGAGAGGAGAGCACAGTGGCTTGGCTGGCATTGCATGGTTAGTCTGTAGTAGAAAAAGCTTCTGGAGTGGTCCCAAGTCAGTGTCCCAGCCCATGGACCTGGATGGCTCAAACAGCACAGGTCAGTACTGGGTTGACGTGGGGCTCTTCCTCACTCTGAGCAAAGGCCACTCCAGCACACAAATCACAGAGTGGTTTGGGTTTGAAGGGACCTTAAACACCATCCAGTCCCAGCTCCACCATGTCTCCATGTGGGCAAGAGTGTGGCTGGCTGCCCACAGCTGCCTGTGGACACACAGGACCTGACTGCAGCAGATCTTGGTGTGATAAATAAAGCAATGCAGATAACCAAGCAGATATTAACAGAGCCTGACTCTACTGCACAGTGCCACTCTTGTTTATCCATATGTTGACCTCAGTATTAGCAGTACACATTTCTTAAACAAAATCCATGTCCTGGACTGCTAATTGTTAACATAACAGAGGGTTCGTGAACCCGTCTTTCATCACATCACTTAAACATTATTTAAACAGGATTTTATTACATTTATTTCTTCAGAGGCAAAACCATTTCCTTGCTGTGCCTGTCAACTGATTTGAAAACTAAATATCTAAATTGCTGTAGTTTATTTTTCACAATTTCTATATTGTTTCATTATTAGCCTTGGAGAATAAAACAAAAAATGTAGCCCTCTGTTGTCTTAATTTTAGGATAACAGAAGACTGCTTTCCCAGGAAAGAAATATTGGCTAGCTTGTTAACAGAATGAATTTTAAACCTTGGTTTGGATCTTCAAAAGTGAGCAAGGGAGTTAGAAGCCCAAATCCAGTGACTTTCAAAGAGAATTGGTTACTTAAAATTCAGAGGCCTCCTTCAAAAGCTCATCCCTAATCTCTTCAGAACCATTTATTCTTCATTGTAATTAACTGTGGATTTAGACTTCAGTATAAATTCACCTTGACTAAAATTTACAAAAGCATCCTGAAGTCCTGTTTTCAGGATGGCTCAGGCCCCAGAAAGCCCAAGTTCTGCTGAGAGTCCCTGAAGTTACCAGGGCTGTACCTAAAGTATGGCACTGAAGATCCTTCCTGAGCTCCTGAGTCCAGATGTTTGCATCTGGCACATCCAATTTGCACCCCACAACGAGGTCTCTGCTCCCACTGCCTTCCCTCCCACCACAGGCCACAGGAGCAGAACAATTGCTCCTGCTCCTCCTTCTGGACCTGGCAAAGGTGGCCAGGATGGTGAATGGGCACCTAAACACTCCTGGCCATGATCTGGTTTGGTTGGTGGGCCAGACAATTAAAAGAATGAATTTTATTAAGATATTGGTCTTCCAGAAGAAGGGAAAGATTTGGCTTGGTATGTGTGGGTAGGGGTTTATATTGTACATTGAACATAAAGAATGGTTAAATGTGGAAATAGGTTTTCTTTTCTCAGCTGAGCTGTTAAATGTGGAACATGTACAGTAGGTTTTAAAGGAGTGGAATAATCACCTCCTGTCTGTTCATTGCTCTTCCATCTCTGCAAAGCAGAAGGGGCAGGGAAACCCAATATTGAAAGTATTGTCAGAAAAGCAAAGAAACAAACATTCTCTGGGAGCATTAAGATTCCCACTTCTCATGGTGTGATTGCAGGAGTCTCAGTTCTGCTCTGTTTCTGCAGAACTCTGTCTGTCTTTATGCACATGAGCCATGCTGTAAACCTCAGTACTCCTCTGATCCCAGCCTGTTCCTCTGTGTCCTGAAAATCAGGGCTGAGATCCAGGGGCTGCTGGGTGGAGAAAAGGCAGCTGAGAAAATCCTGTGTTCTGTGTTTTCCACTGGCCAGCAGTGGTAGCTCCTACTATTTAAGAAGCCCCAAAACAGGATTTCTCATCTACTGATTCACACAAGAGTTTTGGTTGCTTTAGGTAGGTTGGGTTTTTTTCTCTTGTTTTAATGCGGAAAGTGCTGATTTTCTGATGACAGCAGTTTTTTGGAAGAATCACATGAAGCAGCTCTGATGACAATTTAATAAGGGCAATTTTTTAAATTCCAGGAGAACATTTCTGTTCAAGGCTGGATTTCACCTAGACAGAGCACATATTTGGGAAGAGGAGGTTTATGGGCAGGGCTGTCCTGGTACCCAACAAGGCAGGGACCAGATCTCTGCCCTTTGTTAAGGGTTGGGTCTGGATTCATGCTAAACATCCTTCACCCTAAACTGCTCACTGCATGCTGCACTATCCCCATAAAATGTTCTTAAATGGTAATATTTGAGATGAGGTCAATGATTTCGATGGCACAAGAGCAGTGCCTGAGCCCATGTGTGTCAGCCAGAGCCCTGCCTGACTCCAGCTCTCCCTTCTGGGTACCACAGGCAGCAGCATCTCAGTGCCTCCACTACTGGTATTATTCCTGGATATTATTTGGCACCCCAATTTCTGATTTTCCCCAGAAAAGTATTGATTATTCTGGGATCCATCTTCTGTCTTGCTTTGTTTTGTATTTTTTAAACAGAAAAATCATCCTAAAGCCAAGAACCCTTTTTTGTTCATGCTTTTTGTGAGGCTTGTTACATTCAGTAATCAGGTTTGGTTTCAGTAAATCAGGCTCTGTGTGAATGTGTGGACAGAATAAAACACACCTCAGAGCAACCTCCCTTATAAACAGCTCACAATATTGCCCTACATTTCTGCCTCTGATTTTGCACTGCTTGTCTAATTATGTTGGCTGCTGTGTAATTATTTTCATGGAACAATAATTTTAACAGCGTGCAGTTTATCAGAGGTGCAAATTATACATAATAACATACAGCAATTTTCAGTTAAAACTTGCATAACATTCAAAAATCCTTGCATTTTTCAAAAAACTGAGGGAGAAAAAGTATTCTTCATTTTGTATCTATTCTTTTTCTTAGAGAAAACAACCTAGTGATTTTCCTGGAGTCAATTAAACCCATTTGAAATAAAGCACTTTTATTTTGGAACAAGACTGTCCACATGGGGAGTTAATCAAGAATAATTATTCCTCTCTAAATTCACATCCTCAAACAATTTGAATTAAATCCCCAGTATAGAACCAGCCCTAAATGTCAGAGGAGGTTAAAAAAAGAGTGAGCCAGAGGAGGTCTATGATATCAGGAAGCACTGAGAATGAAAACCTTGCTGGGCACCCAGGGCTGGTGAGGAAAGCCCTGTCCAGGCTGGCTCTGTCTCACTCCCATCCCTTGCTCAGAGATGTGAGGCCAGCCCCACACACATTCCAGAGCAGCATCTGTGCATGCACAGCTGGTGATGGCAGCATCAGAAAGAGAGGTGCTCTGCTCAGGTGAGAGCAAGGATAAACATATTTAATGAAAAAGAGTTTTGCTCAGGGATGCCTTTTCCCCTTGCTCTATCAGCAGGCTGGAGGCAACATGACTGATACCTTTCAGAGTCAGGGAGTTATAGGGAATTTAGGCCCGCCTGTATTTCCTTCTCAGAGCTGCTAAACTCTGGTTTTATTTAAAGCCAGGTTTTTCTTTCCCATTGCTGCCAGCTGAGCAGGGCAGTCTGTAGCCATTATTTCTCTGAAACAACAGGAACACTGCAGTGCCTTTGCTGTGCCAAGAGCCAGTGGCTGCAGCAACCTCCAGAGAGTCTGGAGGCAGGAGCAGGTGCCCCTGTCCTCTGCAGCATCCCTACAGTATAACAAAAACACTTCCACTCTGTTTACCTGCATGATCCCCAAGCAAACCACTGCCAAAGGCTGGAGGCAAATCCTGTAGCCATCCTACAAACCCTGCAGAGGTGGGAGAGAGGTGCCTTGGGTAGGATTTCCATCCACAAAATTTCAATGTGGCACAAATGTCTGAACTCAAGGTTTTACCAAACACATGTGCCTTTCATTTTGAGCAGCACTTTCATTTTGAGGTGATCTCTGTTCACAGAGCTTTGCTTACCAAAGTGTGCACTGAGGCTGGTTCTTCTGCAGGATTCACAGAGAAATGGGGCTGCCAGGCAGACATGCAAGGAAGCATCTTTATAGATTGGTGTGGAGTAGATAGGGGGGTGGAATTAGATGATCTTTAAGGTCCCTTATAAGCCAAACCATTCTGTGATTTTGTGATTCAATGATTCCATCTATCTTGATTACCTTAGGGGAGCTCAGCCAGGCTGAGTCCCAGCATGCGCTGGGCTGCTTGGGTTTGCTTCTTCTGGGTGAAAAAAAAAAAAAAAAAACCAGAAAGAAAGAAAAAAATTGCTCATGAGTCAAACCACACCATCCCATCCCAGACTCCTTGTCCCCTCCTCTCCATTCCCTGCATGCCCTAACTCTCAGGGATGCTCCAGATCCTTTCTTGAGGAGGACCCATGAGAGTTGGAGGGGAAGAACAAGCTCAGAGTCTTGGAGATGAAGGACACAAGTAGCCACTAGAACAATTTTGGGAAGAATTTCTTCCTCCTGATGAAGACTAATGGAGACAAATCTCAAGGGTGACATCCATCCAGAAGGAAAAAAATGCTATTGGTACACAAAGGTGACAACAAAAGGAAAAAGAAAGGAGACTGCTGGCCATCGTGGGCACCTCAGGCCAGGCACTGGTGCCAATATATGGAGGGAATTCTTTCAGAGGGAGAAAGTCATAGAGCAAACCCTCAGATTATTCAGACATCGGAAAAAAATCAAGTTATAGCATTGGCAGGAGTCCAACCATATGGGAATGTCTGGAGCCCTTGAGCAGCAAGAGGATGAAGCAGCACCTGACTGTTGGTGAGCAGGCCAAGGGCAGGGGTGGTGTAAGATGCAGCACCTCAGCTCTGCCCAGAATCACACCCAAGGACTGGGACAAGGTTTTTTTTCCAGTTCAGAGGGAAATGGCTACTTTTAATTTATTTCAGAAGAATATCATTGGATGTTTTCCAGAAAGTTTACCCTGGGATTATGTAACACCACTTTGTCATTCCTGTGCTCAAAGGTTGCATTTTTCAGCCAGGGCATGGAAATACCAGGGTGTGAATGAAATCCCTTTTCATCTGCTTTGGGTCATGGCAGTACAATCCTTCATGTGTGCAATTTCCAGCTGTGTGGATAGGAAGCAGCAGAGCAGGCTCTGTGTCTGACTCAGCTCCCAAAGGTGGCTGCTTTCCACATTCCTCTGCTTGGTTCTTCCATGCTGCATCTGGAGGGTGACTTTCCCCCTTCCCCATGTCTGATCACTGCTGTTTGATGTGACAAATTCTTCTCTTTCTGGGTCATGGTAGTGTTAATTCTGGTTTTAAGGAAGGAAATTTATCAGACAGTTATTGTGGGTATTAGTCAAGGTTTTTGACTCGAGGGAGTGCTGGACCAAACACCAAGAAACTTGTTTTTAGAGAATCCTGAACTCACTGTGCATGCAGGCAGATGTAGCCAAGGAAGTGGAGACAAACAGGATGGCATGAGAATTGTCACCTCAGCAGGAAGGTGACAGAAGATTGTGATGACCATACAGGGAAAGAGTGGCCATGCTGAAAAAGAATCCAATTTTCCCAGAAACTTATGGTGGATTCTGATCTCCTGTTCCTATGAGGGCAGAGCAGTAATTCTTGTCATCTCTTCTTCTTCTCCAAGCCCTCTGCCAGCTCTCATGTCCCTCTCTTGGAGGGGTTTCCTTGTCTCTGCTGTGAGTGGATATCACACCTGGGGATGACACACACGTGCTGTGGGATCGAAGGCAGCTTGGTTATCATTTCAAGTGCCAGCTCAAAATCCAGCATTCATCTCCAGAATGATGACAAGACTTCATGAATCCTTGAATAATGGCTTCAGCAGCCAGAGCAGTGATTTGTGAACATTCTGACTCATGTCTGGGGGCTCTCCTGGGCTGTTGGTTTCAGCGGGTCTGATGGGACTGATGAGCAAACTGAAAGGAAAAAGATCAGCCCAGTGCAGCTCAGACACATCAGCTTCTCAGTTCCAGCTAGAGAGATATTTCTCATTTCAGCTGGAGAGTTATTTCCATTTCAGGTGTTCCGCCTGTAATGGTGTGCACTTCTTCCAGGGGTGGATATCACTGAGGCTTCCATTAAAACAAATTAAATTAGGGAGCTATCCTATTTCATGTAAGTCACTTTGGTGGGCTGGTATTAGACTTCCTCTAGATCTATCAAGATGTAACATTAATGAGAATAAATAAGCTCAGACCATTTCTCAAATTGCCACCTTTCTACTGCTCTTCAAACTGTACAGGAGTTAGAAATACTAAAAACCTCTGCTACTGTCCACCCCTTTTTATCACATGGGTTTTCTGATGGTTTCTCTCAAGTCTTTACTCTAAATCTTTGACTTCTTGGGTTTGTTTTTTTTTTTTTTTTTTTCCCAGCAAAAGTTTTCTGTTGCAAAAACTCATTGAGGAAAGTGTCTGTCAGACCAAAGCATAGAAATGGATGGAGTTCTTAATACTGCCTTGGACACTCAGAGAAGTCACTGAGCAGGATTTAATCTAGTGTGTGACATGAAAGGTTGCTCTTCAGCTAATACTCTGGCCAGGTTAAATGTAGCTGTAGGGTCAGATCTTGCAGCAGGAGCAAAATATTTAAGTAAAATGTCAATTCTTCAGAACGTCAATTCTGCTAGCCATGATGTTACCAAGCTTGTTTGGGAAAAGCTCCAAGTAATAAAACTGCTGTGACATAAATGCTTCTTGTAATTCCCCCCTTTAAGTTTCACACCTCGACTTTGCTGTGGTGTTCTCCACCTTACATTACTGTGCCAGCTGATGTCTGCATCAGGTAGAGGTAGAATCTCCAGACACACAAATTTCATGTCAGGGTATTTGTCTGAATTGAATTCTTTGACAAGTTCCATTACATTTTTTTAGGCCAGATAGAGAATCCTGACAGGTCTCAAAACAAAAAACAAAAACAAACAAAAACCCCAAACAAAAACCCCTTAACAACAACAAACAACACAACCAATCACCCACCTCCCCAAAAAAACCCAAAAAATACCTCACCCAAACAAACCAACCTTAGAAGATCAATATTTTTTTTTTCCCTTTAACTAATTTTCGATTTCCCACTTTTAGCAATAAGGCAGAAGAGCTTCCTAGCCAAGGCAGACTACACAGGTGAAACCTGGCATGGGTCTGTAGGCTGTTTTGCTGAAATGAAGTGCTTCAGAAAAGCACAAACATATTCTTCTGGCTGCCTGAAATGTCAGTGTTACAGGAAGAAATGGGATTTCAGGCTGAGTGCATGAGGTATTTTATGGGTAGCAGTGTCCGTGGATAGCTCAGCTTTTTGTGGCCACTCTGGCTCCTGCTACAGCTACCAGGGAAGAAGTCCTGCTCTCATCTCCTATCTTTGCTGCATATGTTGGACAGACAACTCAGGAAAATCCACTCTGCACCTCATTTCAGCACATCTGAACATCTTCATTGGATACCTTTTCAGACAGGCACTTTTCTGCTGAGTGGATTAAATTCTCTCAATACGCAACAATATTTCTGACTCTGAGCATGAGCAGGGATTTACCTCTTCCCCTTTACAGTTCTTTTCCTTTCCCATTAAAAAACAGCACATCAGCACCAGGAGAGACCAGCTCCACCAGCTTTTGCAGAGACCCAGGCAGCTGTGCCAGTGCTGGTATTTCCTTGCACCCATCCCTGCAGCCACAAATCCCCCTGGCAGGGAGAGCATCCCAAGGGGTGCAGAGGGAATAATGTGCCTGTGAACCATTTGTCTCCTTTGTGCTGAGATTACACCACTGCCTGCAGCTGCCTTTGTGGTTTATGTCCTTGTCCCTCAAAGACAAGAGGCATTTTTTAAAAGTGGGGGGGATAAGAATGCTCAGTGTGTGTGGATGCTGCTCAGTGAAGCAGCCACCAAACTGCCTTTTGAATAACATCCCTGGATTTACTAAGCTCTCTGCATAAAAGCAAAATATTTACACTCCTGAGTCAAAGGCTGGGATCTTCAGTTTGCTCAGTGCTGTCTCAAGTCTGTTCCTCCTGGATACAATGGCAGATTTATCATCAGCTTCTCTGGGAGTCATAGTCAGGCCAAAAACAAGGGCTTATGGAAATTCCATCCATAGTTTCTAATCCTTTCCTGGAAAACTTTCCAGAGAAGCTGTACTGGCAAGCATCTCCATCCCCTTCCACAAAAAGTTATATTTGCATTTTATGTAGTATCCCCATTTACTAGATTGTTTAGTGAAAAATCGTTTAGTGAAGCAAGCAGAGATATTTAATGTCCATGCAACCAGCAGTGTATGTGCATACAACAATGGAAAGATTTTGCTTTCAATCTAGACAGATCCATCTCTTCATGGCAAGGATATCTACTTTATGATGTTATGAGCAAGACTCTATTCCTAGCCTTACAGGTTTCAGAATTTCCTTCACACAATACCAATTTATTTGTTCCAAAGCCAAGGCAAACTGGGTAGGTAGCCCAAAATTAATTCCCTAATCCATAGATATAGAGCAAGTCTTCTTTGCAGTTCTCCATTTGTTGTTCCAGAGCATAGCTTGTAATTCCTGTGCAATGCACAGCTCTTTGTAGGGACTGTTACCTGTAGAGCATCAAACCAGTGGCTGTATCAGCAAGTGCTTCATGGCCCCATTTCTGCCATGTACTGCATACTGGGGCACTGCAGGCAGGAACAAGGAATACAGAGAGAATGCTTTGCCATAATAATAAAAAATATTCATCCAGAGTATCCCTGACTAGTCAGTGTGAAGAGACCTGTAACAAAGACGAGGAAGAAATTAATCTTTCTTTCCCCACATCACTGGGAAAAGGGGATACCCTGCACAGAAGCAGGAGTTTGTTTTGGATGTCATAACTTTAATATTTCCTGAAATGCCTCCAAAAGCTTGTGGAGACACCAGCAGAGCTTAGCCAGAGTAATCACTTCTAGCAATTTGTCATTTGGGGCACTGAAATACCAGTCTCTTTTCAGGATATGGGGTCAGAGGAGATTTGGCTGCACTTGGGCATCCTGACCAGGGTCAGGACCATGGAGGTGTTAAGAAGAGATCAAACAAAGGCCAGCATGTGCCACAGCTCAGTGGGTTTCAGAGCGGACTTCAGCCAAGAGCTGTCTTGGCACAGGGTGGTGCCTCCTGCACTGCTGCTGCTGGGGTACTCCTGGGGCTGCCCAAACCCTGATTTTGGGATCCTGTTGTGGAAGTATCTGGACCGAGCACAGAGAGAGATACCCGAATGTCTGCTGTAATATGTATGTTTGGATCTCTCCTTCAGTTCCTTTATAGATATGGCTTCCTTCTTTCTATAGTTTACTATCAGGATATCCAAGATTTATCTCTAGATTTGAGACTGAAGAGGGTGTGGACTGGCTGAGTCTCAGTGCTCACTGAACACATTTGCTATTTCATGCTCTAAGATCTCTGCTCTGCCTGCTCTGTTTCTCCTGGCTACCTTTCCATATTTCCCAGCCTGGGCTGCCCTGAAGGGCTGAATCAAAGTGTTGAGGAAAGTGGACAGACATCCCCTCCTGTGCCACCAGTACAGAGCTGTTTGCTCACTGGAGCTGCAAAATGCTCTCACAGCCTTGGCATGGAGAGCCTGGGTCTGCAGATCAAGCTCAACAAAGCTCATCCCTTGTGTCTTTCACAGCACAGATCTGCAGGCTCACTTCTGAGCTGGAGATTTTTTTTTTTTTTTAATGGCACACAACTAATGGGACTTAATGTTTTTGAGGGGTTTCAGTTTGCATTCAACAAATGAACCAATTCTGCTTTCATCTGTCAGAAGTCCCACGCATTTTAGAGCCTTTAAAGGGAAATGATCCAGGAGGCTTGGCAGGAATTAAGGACCTCTCATTTACTTGCTGATCAGTTTTGTTGCTTACAGTCTTCCACAAACAGGTCTTAACTGGGCTGTGGTAGCAGAAAGGGAAGTTTGCTCTTGACATTTCCTTGAACACCCTTCAGCAGTGCTCCAACCAGGCAGTGAGCACATCCCACTCTCCTGTTTTCCTTTAATGAGTCTCACTTCCACTTATTTTCCTTCTTATGCTGCACCTTTACCTTTTTTCAGCAGCAAATCCTATTCAGCTTCTTGAACAGGCATGTTGTCCAGGAATACTGGGATGCTTTTATCACACAGTCCATATACAGACTGCTTTTCTTTGTTACCTGTCCCTGAAGTGCCCTGTCAGGGATGCTTTTCTGCTTTGTGTTTCTTTGAGCTTTTTTTTGTCTAACCTCAGGGCATTGAAACTTAGACCCTTTGATATTCTGTGAGGTCTCCACAGTGAAATAGTCATCAAGTAACTGCTCTGACATATATGTTCGTCTCATTTGAGTTTAGTTTGAGGAATTCAGCAGCTGACCCATCTCATGTCTCACTCAGCCTGAACTGGCCACAGGATTGACTCCACTGTGATGGGGATGACTCAGGATAAATCTGCATGGCTCAGGATGGAAAAGACCACCAAGGAAACCAGCAGACATCCAGGTTTCTCTCTCTGTGCCTCTGCACTGTGCTTGGTCCAGCTGGTTCCAGCTTTGTTGAGCTTGGCTCTGCAGGCTCTCCGTGCCAAGGCTGTGAGAGCATTTTGCAGCTCCAGTGAGCAAACAGCTCTGTATTGGTGACATGGGAGGTGATGTCTGTCCACTTTCTTCAACACTTTGATTCAGCCCTTCAGGGCAGCTCAGGCTGGGAAATACGGAAAGCTAGGGGGGGAAAGGTAGCCAGGAGAAACAGAGCAGGCAGAACAGAGAGCTTAGAGCACGAAACAGCAAATGTGTTCAGTGAGCACTGAGACTCAGGCAGTCCACACCCTCTTCAGTCTCAAATCTAGAGATAAATCTTGGATATCCTGATAGGAAACAATAGAAAGAAGGAAGCCATACCTATAAAGAAACTGAAAGAGAGATCCAAATACTGTCTTATATATCATGAGCTCCATTACCATTATGGTGCAAGGATTTCATATCACCAGAGCTTCATACCGCCTCAGTGTTTCCCATAAGCAGCTCCTCTAAGCACTGTTTCTGATCCTTGCAGTAACCATCCTCTCCAGAGCCCACCAATCCACTCTTTTATACCACTGTTCTTATTGGCTACAGCTGTGGCCTGTTAACATCAGGCCTGCTCCTAATCTTTAGTAACTGGTTCAGCTGCAACTCTTTAGGGGATAACATTACATTCTATACCATCTTCATTTACTGTATCCCCCTACATCCAAACATATTACAGCAGACATTCAGGTATCTCTCTCTCTGTGTGTGCCCCTGCACTGTGCTTGGTCCAATTCCTTCCACAACAGGATCACAAAAGCAGGGTTTGGGCATCCCCAGGAGTGCCCCAGTAGCAGCAGCAGTGCAGGAGACACCAGCCTGTGCCAAGGCAGCTCTTGGCTGAAGTCAGCTCTGAAACACACAAAGTTGTGGCACATCCTGGCCTTTGTTTGATCTCTTCTTAAAACCTGGTCCTGACTCTGGTCAGGATGCCCAAGTGTGTTGTTTTGATTTTTTAAGTTTTTCTAAGCTTTCTGATGTTTACATTCTTGTAGCAAACTTTCTTATGTACTTTATGTAAATAACTTATTGTTTTGCATTCTTTTATGGAGGAGGAGAAATTTGATAGACTATTGGTTAGTCCAGTGTTATTGGAGAGGTGGCACTGTCACCCTCCAATCCACTGTCACTTTTGGAAAACTATAAATGTTGAAGTCAGAAATTAAACACCCTCTTTTTTTACCTTGGAGAGTTGTGTGTCTGTGCCATTTTATTTGGTGTTCTATAGTGACACAAGTGCAGCCATTTCCCCTCTGTCCCCATATCCTGAAAGGAGACTGGCATTTCAGTGCCTCAAAAGACAAATTGCTGGAAGTGATAGTGGCTAAGCTATGCTGGTGTCTCCACAGGCTTTTGGAGGCATTTCAGGAAATATTAATGTCATGACATCCAAAATAAACCTCTGCTTCTGTGCAGAGCATCCCCTTTTCCCAGTGATGTGGGGAAAGAAAGATGAATTCCTCCCTCTTCTCTGTCATCTTCTTGCTTCCAAAACCAGACAGATATGGGGACACTCCTGTGCACAGAGGTCCCATCAGCTGCACGTTCCCAAATGACTTTAATCAGCAAGAGAATGACATGGAGCTGCTGAAGCATGTCCAAAGGAGGGTGATGAAGATGATCAGAGGGATGGGACCCTTCTCCACCAGGCTGAGAGAGTCTGGGATTTTTCACTCGGAGAAGAGAGGGTTCTGGGCAGACCTTATTGCAGACTTTTGGTATCTAAAGGAGCCTTGCAAGAAAGATGAGGACAGACTTTTTAATTGAGCACATAGAGATGGGACAAGAGTTAAAGTTTATAAACTAAAAGACTAGGTGCAAGGAAGATGTTTTATATAATAGCTTGACCTGTAACCCGCCTGCATTTTAGAGTTGTACACCACTGTACACCACCCATTTTCTGGCAAGTAAACCACTCACTGTTACCCCTGTTGCTGCCAGGATTTGGATCCTGACAGTCTTCACCTCTGTTTCCTTGTGGTGCTGCTAAGGCTCCCAAATCACTGGAGATTGGTATTGGCTGTAACCTGGAGAATTTGATACAGAAATATCAATATGTTAAACTACTTTCCATTTCTTTGGAATCTCCTTGGGATTTTCATTTCCTGTGTCTAAAAAGGCAGATGATTTGAGGTGTCATCTCTCTGGCATCAAGTCCTTATTTCCCCTATGCTGCATCTGCCTGATTTGATTGCGTTGGTCTCTCAGCCACAAAAATATCTGTCAGGGCAGCCCTCACTCCTGCAATCAAATAAAGGCTTTTCTCTTTTATGAAAGACTGGGGAAATGAATAGTGCAGTCATCAAAGCATCTCACTAGGGCAGCAGCAAACACCCAGGTGGCACTTGGTGAGCACAAGAGACAACAAGGGGTGACAACATTGTGCTGGGATCCAGGGAGGCTTTTCCCTGTGCCAGTGTCAGCCCTGGAGCTGCTCTGGCCTTGGATTTCCAGCCCTGGGCAGTGAAACCACTGAGGATGTGCTTTGGAGGTGCCTAAACAGAGCATCTCAGGGTTCAGTACAGTGCTGTTCAGTACATCTGTGATACCTGGCCTCTGAAAATTAAAAAAGGGAAGGAATTTTGCTTCCAGGTGCAACAAGGAAGCAAAACACATAAAATATATGGCACGTGTTTCTTTAAAAAAAACCCCAAACAACAGAAAAAAGGAGGGTGGGACAGAAAAAAACCCCTATATTTAATGATTTCACACATTGAAACTTAAAGTCCTGAGTGCACAGTCCCCTTCTCTCCTGGTTTATGAAATGTGACTGAGGAGAGCAGACCCTGCTCCGTGTGTGATGCTGAGGTGCCTTTGTGCAGAGAAATGCAAAGAATCAAAGTCAGAAAAGGCTCCCTGAGCACCCCGAGGTCTGAGCGGGGCTGGACCTGCACTTCTGCCTTTACCCTCTGGGCTGCAGGGCAGGCACTCTTTCGGCAGTGCTTTCCCAAAAGGATGCCCCAAAGATGACCTGAAAAGGAAAAAGCAGAGATTTACTTTTTTTTTTTAATCTGGTACAACGTCTTTCCTAAACTAACAGAACTTTTCTTTTTTTTTCCACACACACACACAAAAAACAAACAAAAAAAAAAAAAAACCAAAACAAAAAACCCAACAAACAAACAACAACAACAACAAAACACAAAGAAAACAACCCAGCAACAAACAAACAAACAAAACAAAAAAACCCAAAAAACCAAAAAACAACAACAACAAAATAGAAACAAAAAACTGAAAACAAAACAAAAACCCCAAAAAGCAACCAAAAAAAGAAAAAACAAAAAAAGAAACAAAAAAACCCCAAAACAAAACAAAAAGCCCCAAAACAAAAAAAACCCTCTGAAACAAAACAAAACAAACAAACAAACAAACAAAAAAACCTGAAACACAACAAAACAAAAAAAAACCCCAAACCAAAAAGAAATCCAGGAAAAATTTGCACCTGGTTTAGGTAAATAGTGGATTTCAGGTTTAAGGAAGAGCTGTTTTGCCTTTTATTTCCTTAACTTAGACAAATTTATGAGGCTTTTGGGGCTTTACTTGTCCATTTTTCAGATCTTGCAAAAAATTGTTAAAGGGGAAATGCTGTCATTAGCATTACCAAAATTATATAATCCTGTAAATATTTATTTTTCACTCAAAAATAAGCTTATGAAAGACTGTCTCACATTTTCTTCAGAAATTTTCTGCAATTCAGATTTAATGCTCTCAAAACAGACCTTTCTGAACACTTTCAGAGTAATTCTGTTTGCCTAGAGTTTTCAAAGTAGTTAGGAGTTTTCTTTAAGTCACCAGTATTAAACTTGCTGTGAATCACTGGTAATATTATAGGCCAAAGATGTAACTATAGCTTTTCAATTCCTGAGATTCCTCTGGGTCTTCTGGGGTCTGTAGGATTTATTGACAAGCAAGATCAGATGGGCTCTGGTTGCCTTTAATCCAGACTCTAACACACATGGCTCCACACATATGGATTACAAACAGTAGCTGATACTTACTGCAACTGTTGTGCTAGGAGATTTACAGCAGAGCATCAGGAAAAGGAGAATTATTTCTTTAATCCTCTCCCTTTAGATAATCAGGATAATATTTTTTTTTAATATTCTTGAGCAAAATATTGTACTAAAAGCATTTTTCTTCAGAACTTTTCCTGGGAATAAGGAAACTCTTGGCCAAGGCTGGATGCTGGTATTGCCATCCACATCACCAAGGGATGTGGCAGTGCCTGAGCTCTGCTGACACTACAAGACCTTCCTGTTGGCAGGGAGAATTTTGCCTGCTCTGTGCTTCCAAGGGCAGGAAATTGCAAGGCTGGGGTAGCCCTGGTCCCTGGTCTAGTCTGGGAAGTTGGGTTCACCAAGGAAAGGTAAACTGCTCATTCCACACTCAGTGGGGTCAGTTACAGATGGAAGATATACAGTCATTTTCTCGGCTTGGCACCCCTCAGGCCCTTACCAGTGTGTTATTTTAAACAGCACTGTTAGTATTAATTTATTTGTCAGTGTCCTGCATCCACACACACCTTTTGTGATGGGACTGGGGGCTGTGGGTGCTTTCAGCAGTGTTTGCAGCAGCCCTGAGGACAGCCTCGGAGGCACTGCTGCATCCCAGGAGATGGGGCTGATATCCTGGGGCACACTGGAACCACAGGAACACTGAGAGGTGAAAATTAACCCAGACTCTAAACTGACACTGAACGTTGGGGGAAAGCAGTGACTGGGTGTGTGTGCTGAAAAAACAACCAGGAAAAAAAGAAATTTTGTCAAACCCCAACACCTAGTACAGGTCACTTACAAAATGCTGCTCTTTACCTTCTTGTTGGCCTGGTTCCATTCAATGGAAACAGGAATATCCTTTGCTGGTGTGTGCACAGCATCCAGCTCAGTCACCATGCAGTCCCAGATGGAGAACTGCTGGTGCATGTACACACACACACAGATATACACTCAGATATATATATATATATGTATATTTAATGGGTAGCCCGTATTTGAAATCTCACCTACGTCCACACCAAGCCAATTTATGGGTAGATGATGGAAGGTCATAATTAGAATTAATTAATCCAGTGGGAAATCCACTCCCAAGCAGCTCTCAGCAAAAGGCAGATTGGCAATGTGAGGAGGATAAGCTGTACTTCTAAAGCTCTCCTTAGATATTCTTGTCACTTCCAATATCCCCTGGGGTGTGAATGGCTTTAATCTCCCACCCTGGGAGCCACCCATTTTACTGGTGTGAGCTCCTTGTGGGGAGCTGCAGCTGAGGACAAAATCTGACACCTCAAAGATGCTGGTGAAATACAGAGCCAGATCATCCTTGCAGTCTGCTTCCCCAAATCCCTCCAAACAATCCAAATGTCTCAGGTTTCTGTGGCTGAGATGACTTTTGAGGTGTTAGAAAGTTTTTTTCCCAGCTCCACAACTGGAGAAGAAGTTGAGATTCGTCAGTTCTGCCTTTCAAGCCTGTTTATTTTCTCTTATCTATTCCATTCTTTCTCTGACCCGCTGAGATCTCTCCAGCAGGTCGGGTTGTGGCACAGTGTCTGCCCTTGGGGTGGTGTTAGCTTTTTATACTAAGAATAACATGTGCTTTATTTACAATAATTTTCCAATACCTATCACCTATGTTAGACAGTCTGTCTCTACCCTAAACCAATCCAGAGGTGTCACCATCCCAGCAGAAGATGGAGGGCAAGAAGGAGAAGAAAGTCAGGACATTCCCAGATTCCTCCATCTTGCCTCTTGAACCTCCATTCTAAATTCCCAAAATTCTACTTTTTCACCCTGTGACAAATTAACTATCATTCTACTCAAACTCTTGTGGCTTGTAACTCCTCACACAAAGTTGGTAATTATTTCCATGGGCTAAAACCAAAGACACAGGTGTTTTTGACTCTGTGCCAAGGTCTCTGAGCCCCCTGCCAGGGTCTGGAGTCCTCCAGGGCAGCCAGAGGAATGTCCTGGGTCCTGACACAAATGGAAATAAAAATTTCTATCCAAGCCAAGCTCAGCCCCTGACATGAACATTGAAGCAGAGTTGCTGTTTCTGAAGAGTTTGATGAAGAAACAGAGACATAAGTGACTCTGTGATTCACCTCACCTGGCAAGGGTCTGGAGCCTGGTGCCGCCACTCACTGGAACATGTCACCTCCTCCATGGAGAGCTGCTGTGCAGGATTTTGGGGAAGGAAACAGATCCTTCATCTCTCCCAGACCTTGCCAAGGTTTTGTTGTATGGAAGCTAAACAGAAACTTTCGCAGGAAATTATTTTTTTATTTTGCTACAAAGCAAATAGATTTTTTTCTTCAATAATCCCATATTGTGGTGTTTACAGCACCTCTCCTGAAGGGATGAGATGCAAAAAGAAGGGTGCATTAAGGAGCTGCTACTGCTCAGTGCTGGCACCTCGGTGCTGCCAACAGTCTGAGACATGGAGCAACCAATTCCACATGGCCCAGCACAAAGACATTACAGAAATCAGCTTTGCACGAAGGTGTTTCTCATCAAAACAGTGTCAATAATAAAAATAGGAATATTTTAAATAGAGGAAATCAGAGTTTGCACAGAAAATTTGGACACCAGAGGATAAAAGGAAAGCTCATTCCATCAGAGAAGATAAAATTAGCTGTGGTCTAAATTTCATCGCGGTATCTCATGAGCCTTTGGTGTTCTTCAAATGTCCCACACGTATATTAGCTTTGTACCCACTTGAGAATGAAGTCATTTTCACACAGGATTTTTAATGCTTAATTATTCTTTTTTGTTCTTCTCTCTGTCACTATTGGAGTTTTAAGTTGTTTAGTTGCTCAGTGATTTGAGTTTTTCTGAAGAGAGAGGTTTCCCCAAGAGGGAGCTCAAAGGTGTTGAAGAAAAAGGTTCCACCAGCACGAATGGGGATTTGCATCAGAGGGCATCAGGGCCAGCTGGACAGGCACAACCTTCTAGGGAAAAAATCAGTGCTCAGTAAATCCTAAATTCAAGCCCACAGGTATTAAAACCTGTGTTTTTTCTCTTCTAGTAGCATTTTTATTGGCAGCATCCTCATGCCTGTGCTCACCCTGGGACAGTGACATCCTTTTTTATCAGCCAGCCAACACACAACCTTCCCTCTGAAATGCAAGGTCATCAATAAGAAAGCCCAGACTGGCTGTATTTATCTCCATCAAGTTTCTCTAGAAAAAAAAATATGTGATTTGTCCTCATTTGTCTTAAGCTGCTAAAAATTTTAGGTCTCATAAAGTCCCTTGGGAAAGCCCACAAATGCATGCCTACCAAAAATCTTGTATTTCCTCATCTCACTCCCTTATTCACTCCTTTTTCTCACTCCCTTTCTCCCTTTTAAATTTTATGTTTTTAAATGAGAGAAAATCCCACAGACAGCATCTGTGTAAAATGAAAATCAGAATGTGTTTATAGAACTTAAGGGCATTTTCCTAGCAGGTTGTAATTATCCTTAAAAAGATCATAAACCCCCCAGGAAGCCCAGATATAAATATGCACTACCAAAGAATTAAAAGCGTGTTAAGGTAATAAACACAGGAGTATCCTGTGACCTGATCTGGCTTCCATCAGAATAAATAAAGAATTCTATTGCTGTCAATGGGACACAGATCCTGATTTAGCCATAGGCTGGGAGGGATGCAGGGACAGTTTTTGATGTCATTGATCATGAGAAATTTATCACAGTTCACCTCAGGTGACAAAAGTTGATATAATTTCCTTGTGTCCTGCACTGTCTTTCCATACAATTTTGGGTATCTGGTTTTATTTACACAGCTTTATAATGGCACATCTTTTGTTTTTTCTTGAAGTATTTGATGTATTTGTTGATGTTAACATATTGAGAGAGTTCTTAAGGAAATTTTCACCTGACCAAGGTTTTCTTAAAGAGCAATTGCAGTTGCATTCCCAAACAATTGTTTCTTCACTGAAAGAAGTCAATCTTTTAAAACCATTGACCATCCAGTATCTCCCATCAAAATTCATTTGAAAATGGCATCACCAGTTTATGACACAAACCCAGGAACTCAGCAAAGAAATGCAAGATTTTAGTCTGGAAGTGACTCATGGGGCACCATGGCCAAGGGTGCTGGGCAACCCCTTCTTCCCAAATGGATGTTGAAGGAGGCCAGGAGCTGGCCTGGCTCTCAGCCAGGGGATGTCAGAATCCTTCAGGAACCTTGTGCTTGTCAAACTGAGCCAAAAAGGGGCATCTCTCAAAAGATCTAGGTTAGCAGAATAGGGATGGAAAAGGTGATTTCCAAGAAAAAGCTCCCAGACATTGCTGAAACGTCCTGAAGACTCAAATAATGGTCAGACCTTCTTGTAAATAGCTTTGGCATTTTTCTACTGAGCCACAAAACCAGGAATGGCATTTTTTTCCCAATTCTTTCCCTTCTTTTTTTTCCTTAATTGCATGTTAAAAATTAAGTCTAGCTGGGACCCACGTCCTCATAGATCTGTCTGGGGAAGCATCACCTCCTGGGCTGTAGGAGTACCTGCCACTCCTGCTGCAATGGCTTTGGTGAAAGGAGATGATTTGGAAAGGAAAGGCTCCAGAGAAATTAAGCCCTTTTATACAGGTAATCAACTGAAGTGAGTGAAAGGGCTTTTCCTCCCGAGGGCTCCTCGCCCTAGTGGAAGTGATTCTATAGATGCTATTTTGAAAGCATGTCATACCCATTGTGTTTTGAAACATTTAATTATTTGTGACTCCCTTCAGCGTGGGAGCCTTTCCTCAGCAGTGCCAGGTGGGGTAATGGGCTCATCACAATCTCCTGAACATCACGAGGAGCCTGGCACTGCAGGATGGGAATTGGGGGTGTGGGAGGGTGTTTGGGGGTGCCTGGGCTCCAACACGGATCTGTGCTCATGGAATTTACCTCATGGCATGCAGGTATGCCTGCTTTTGTGCAAGGTTTTCCGATGTGCAGCCATCCCCCTTCATTTGCATTTGCTTTGAAAACAGATGAGTTTGGTATTTAGAGATTTCCATTCACTTTTACTGGGAAAAAAAGCGCTCGTAAATGTGTAGGGTGATCTGGAAAAGTTACACAGCTGTATCTAAGGCACTATCAAACATATCCTTGGAGTAGATGGCCCAAAAAATATGCATGTGCTTGGAATATTTGGATACACCATCCCTAGAAACATTCTAGAAACCAAGCTAGAAATTAGAAAGGCTTAACTCAGAAAATTAAGATTATTTCAAGAAACCAACTGCTCTCCCTATTTTAAATGTAACAATATCCAATTTTATCAAATACCTTTGTGCATTAAACAGAAGAACAGGCAGACTTGGGTTTTGCCCCACCAGCTGCACACAAGGGATGCTTTAGGGACAGCCATCCCCTTAGGATAAAACCACAAACTGGTTCTTACTGTTAATTTCCCTACGTGTATAAACATTTCCCAGTGTTTAAGTAAAGTCAGCTCTTAGCTTTCTGCAGAATGGGGGTTAGCTCCCTGGAGAAAGGCAGGGAGACCCAGCAAGTGTCTGGAAGGAGCTGACCTTTGGTACCTGTGAGTGCAGCAGGGAGGCAGCCACTCCTGCCAGCTGGGGCGATAATCCCCCATGCCTCTGGTAAGTGATAGCTGATAAGTCTGCACAGATTTACTCAGTGATGTTTATTTATCAACTGGGGCTCTCTTCGCCACTGAGTTACTCAGAGTCGATTTTTTGGGGGGTAGGGAAGCTCAGTTTCGATTGCTCATAGGTGAGGTTATGAATTTCTGCTGGCTTCTTCTGGGCAGGTATGAGGGCAGATGTGTTGGAGGACAGCTCTAAATGTTTGCAGTAGATGTTTTTTGGAGAAAGACAAGGTAAAAATCCACAAAAACTTCAGCATTCCTAGAATACCTTTCACAGATGTTAAATGCCCTTGTTTTTGTTCAGACTGAAGGAAGGAGGCAGTGTCTGGTTTTTTCATGGCTGCTGGGATGCTGGCGATGCTCTCTGGGGCAGTGGGGAGGGAATCCATGACTTTTGTGCTCCCTGTCCATGTCCCAGGCGTCCCAGCTCTGTGAGTCACAGCTGTCTCCAGCAGAAGGCAGGAGCAGGACCTCACAGCTGGGACACTCAGCTCTTCCCAGTTCTGAGCAGGATTTATACAAGACATAGGCTAGGAGTCTGCATTGCCATAGTAAAACTGGCATAAAATACATAAATCTCCAGGGCAGCCAATTGTTCTTCTGTGTGCAGAGCTCACCTGGATTCCCTCTGCTCTTGGTCCATCATTCAGGCAGAATCAAGTTGTGCTTGGATGCCCTTTCTCAGGACAGGCACACCCAGAGATTTATTTTGTGCTGCAGAATTGGAGTGAGGCTCTTCTGGACATTTTGGGTCCAGTGTGCTGGGATACCCTCCATAAGCTCAATACAAATATTTAAAATTGTATATATATAATCTTATATAATTAAGATTATAGGCATACACTCATGTCCTGCTGGAGTCAAAGGATCAGGGCTTTGCACACTGACTGTAGGTGGAAAATAGCATGATTCTGTGCCATGGTTTCAAACACACCTCAAATGGACAATTTGGAGTACTTTGTGACCCAGAAACATCCTTCAAGTAAATCTGCTCACTTCTTGTTTCCTGGACATGCAGAAGCCAGAGCAGCTTGGAAAACCCTATAAAGAAATTTAAAAGAAATCATAAATGATGAGATGTGATAAGAAGGCATGGCAGCCCAGCCAGGGCTCTGTTTCTTTAGCAAAGTCTTTTTTCTGTCTGCGAATTTATGGCTCTCTCCTCAAAATCTTGTGTCACTGGGCTGGCGTGGCCTAACAGCATTGGGAAGAGCTTCCTTAGGCAGAGAAAGGATGTGTTACCTTCTGTCCTGAGATAGAAAAGGGAAAAATAATCCCTTTCTGTTGACAGGCAATGTCCCCCAAAGCTGCTGTCCACAAGAATGTATTCCATCATTTAGACATTGGAATGGACTGTGCAGGGAGGTGGTGAAGCCCCATCCCTGGAGATATTTATGGATAAAGACAGGACATGGCACTCAGTGCCATAGTCAGTTGGCATGGTGGTGCTCAGTCACAGGTTGCGCTCAATGATCTCTGAGCTCTTTTCCAGCCCAACTGATCCTGTGATTCTGTGATCATTTCTGGTAAAAGTGGGGATGTGGGGTGTCCTCATAGGACCTTGAGGGCAGAAAATGTCCTGTTATACAGGAGGGCTGGCTAAATGGGGTGTGAGAAGTGTTCAGGGGTCAGGGGTGTGTGAGTAGCTTCAGGCACAGTGGAGCAAGTGAGGATGGAGTGGGCAGGGCAGACACAAAACCACAAAACCCATCCCCTGAGGCAACATGGAGAGCTCCAGCTTGAAAAGTAGCATCCATGCTGCTAATGTCATGTTAGAGGTAGATTTGAGTGGAAATGGAACTGCTTTAACTGAGCTCCCAGGCAGAGAGAGAAGCCAAGATAAAAGGATCATTTTCATGGAGACCTGTTGTTTCAGAGCCTTGCACTCGTGGAAGGATGAGTGTGGGTATTGAAAGACAGGCAGTGTGCAGTCACTGCACAGTTGGCACAACTCTGGGACAGGATTCATCAATCCACAACCCTCCTGGTGCTGGGGAGACATGTACCAGCTTAAACCCATCCCAGCCTCCATCGCTGCTGTGACAGTGCAGGCAAAGCCCAGGGATTCCAGCTGAAACCTAAGCAGGAGCCTAGGTTAGCTGTAACTCGAAGTCATGGCCAGATGGTTGCCATCCAGCAGAGGAATAATGAAGGTATTAAGGTTAATTTAACAGGCTTAAGTCCATAGGTGGTCTTAGAGGGCTGCAGCCAAGTAGCTGAAACCCACCACCCCTTCCTGGGGCTGGGAGCATGCAAGCAGCATTGGTGGATGGAGGCTCCTGGTGCAGGTTCAGCATGTGGAGGATGTGGAGGATTTCCCCAGGGAGCCTGGGGGAGGATGAAGAGCTGCCTTCCTGAGCAGAGACTGCTGGCAGAGCAGGGCAGAGGAGTTTGAGACATTCTGAGGTTTTAGCATGGAAATCTGTCAAGCATAGAAATTGTCCACGGATTAGAAAATTTTATCTACTGTCATGTATAAGACTGGTTAAAAATTTCCAGTGGGGTTTCCCTTTATCAGTGCTATTTCCTGTGCTCCAGTCACAGCCTGTCCCCTGACAGGCATGTTGCTGCTTTAAAATTACAACTTAAATAGAGCACTGAGAAGAACTGGCTATTTTATTCTGAGCACCAGGGAGCAGCAGCCCTTTTGGCTCACCTGCTCCCAGGGATGGAGAAGGAGGTTCAGAAGTCCAGGCTGTCACCCCAAAGGAAGAGGTGGCCTAGCTGGGGTCAGTGGGAGTGCCATCCCTTATCTGGGAGCTCCAGGGATGAAGTTACTCTGCTCAGAGCTGTATCCCATGGGAATCCCAGCATGCCAGCACTTCATCTGAGCTCTTTTTCCCTTAGGGAAACTCCACAGTGGAGTCTCCAGCACTGAGGCCTGCTGACAGGGGTGAGGCCCAAGACAGGGTGTTCACCTCCTCAGCCCTTCAGCCCCCAGCCCTGCCCAGCTGTGTCCTCCAAGGAGCTGCCCCAAGCTCAAGAGCACAGGCAGCTGCTTTTCAGGGCTGGCAATGGTGCCTGCTGAGTCTCTGCCCAGATGTGGCCACTGGGTCTGACCACTTAAACCTTCTCCAGCACAACAGACTATCAAACTCAATATTGTTTCATATTTTCTTCCCTTTGCTGACCCCTCTGTCACCCATATGAGCTCCTCCCAGGTCCTCTGCCCAGCCAGGCTTTCCTAGCAGCATCCAGCATCCCTTGCAGGCAGCCCTTCATTAGGAGAGCTGCTGTGCCTGAGGAAGAGGTGGGAAAGGATGATCAAAGCACATGGGCTCCTCCTCAGACCTTTTTGCTTCCCGAGTTTATCCAGTCAACATTTAAATACGTTTGAGTCCATCCTGCAGAGCAAGGGAGGGAAAGGGCCCTTTGTTTGCTTGTTGCTAAAGCACCTTACTTCTAATTAACAGAGTGATTTAATTAACATTGGGCAGAATCAGCCTGGTTTTGCTCCCTTAGGGGATAAGGGGAGGATAGCAGGCAAGGCAAACAGGTAACATCCTCTTCTGACACTAATTCTCCAGGGCACAGTCCTGATTTCTGAAGGCTGCTCCAGGCTATCTTCTCCAGACGCTTTGAATCTAAGGAAGAAATAAAAACAGAGTGTGAATAAAGTTCACATTTGGGCAGGAAGGTTGGTTTTGACTGACTATTTGTTTCCTCAAACGGTGGCAGGGAGTTGGGGGGATTTTCTGAGAGATCATGGACAACTTTGGGACAGCTCAAGGCACAACCTGGAAAAACAAACTCAATGATTTTTTTTTCTTTCAGCTGAAAATTATGTGTACAGTATTATCCTTTTCTATCATGCTGAGATTCTCATTATTCAGAGGAACAAGCACTTGCTGCTGCAGATTTCATGTGCATGGATCAGAAAAGTGTTAATGGACAGCTACTGGTACCATCCAGGCCTCCAGCCAGACGTAGGTACAACAGTTTTATAATATGCTGTGCAAAGCATGGTAAGTTTATAATATATCCACATCAATATATTCATTGCCTTTACTAAATGTGGGTTTGTCAGGTTTTTGGCATTGCAGAGAGCATCTCTGTGAAGGACAGAGCCAGAAGTATTTGGGTGAGGCACAGAGAAATGAAACATTTGCTGGGTAGCCCCAGCCTGGCTGCATGGTCACCTTGCCTGGCTGCAGTTTGTGCTGTCTTCTGCCTCTCCTCCCCAGCAGGCTGGCAGGCCACTTACTGGGACCGTGCTTCCTCTAGGTTTCTTTAAATCTACTGCTTAAATCAGCACTTCTCATTTTTTTTTTTTTTGTAATGTGTTGCTACTGATTGTTGTTGACAGGGAGAGAAAAAATGCCCTCCTCTGAATGCTGCACCAGTGCAAAGTATTCTGTCTTTATTATTTTCAGTTAATATTGAGACTGAATAGTGCAGCCTTGGCACAGTCTAAATTGAGAACAAGGCGAGTTAGACGAGAGATTACACATTTTTGGCATTCTGGCATTAACTAAAATAATTTAAGCTTTGTCTTTGGTGGTGGTCTTAAAGCAAGTGGAATGCGAAGGTGGAATTCAGGACTGGCTCCGGAATACCCTGGTGTGAATTTCTTTCTTTAGAAGAGAGTGTTTAATTCCACATATTAACATGTTGGGCTATTTTACTAAAAGTGAAGTTACGCTGATTAGTTACACTACAGAAGCTAAAGTATGTACATCTGCTTGAAGCAGGCATTTAATGGCAGGAAAAATGGCTAACTTTGCTCATGTAGCATTTCACTTTAAGGATCTTTAAGAGATATACATAACTGACACTACAGCTGGGAGAAGTTTTTTTTTTTTAATTGTTATTATTTATTTTTATTTTCTTTTAAATAAGCAGAATTCAAGCTGTTTATTTTTTAAGTTACGTCTCCTCCCTCAGATTACAAGAATTTCCCCTCCTTACTTATGGCAAGAATTTAATCTCCTTCCTTGCCAAAATGAACTCTCTTTCCCCTAAAATAAAATGGTGATGAATGGAACTAGAAAGGTAAATTCTTAAACTTTCTTTAAAATGTGCCATTACACAACAAACTTCCTGGTATTGATTAAGCCCAGGTGGTCTGCTCACCCAGCAAACAGATATTTTACAAAGCTTTATTACACCTCATTAGAATTCAGTCCTTTAGAAGATTTCTAATTATATTGTCTAATAAAACTAAACCTTCGAAGCTATTTGCATATTATATGAAGAAATCTCATACAACAAACTCACAGTGGATTCAATTAACATAATAGCTAATTATATATCCCATCAGCCTTTAGAGTAGCTCAGCATTCATGTTGCTCCTGTTTTAGCCTAGAGCAAAGGAGGTTTGAATTTTCACTTCTAAATATTGACTTTTAACTAATATCAAAAATGATTTGAACACTTTTGTGGATGAAAAGATAATGATTAAACTACATGAAACATTTTAAAAGACTTATTTCCAAGTCATTGAAACAATTCCTATTTAAACCTTCCCATATTATCTATTCCAAGTCTGTCCATGTTTTATTAAAAAAATGACCAGATATGTCTAATTATTTTGACAAATGTTGGATTGACAGTTTGATTATTTTGAAACTGCCTCCTTCCTGCAGTTACACTTTGTATATTTTTCATTGCACTTTGTAATGCAATTGTATTCTTGGCCAGTTGTGGTATCTATCAAGCAAGAAATTTAGGACTAGATTAACAGAGACATAGTAATGAACAGGCATTTGAGCACCCTATAATTGACTGTTATTAAGGTGTTGTCACAGTAGTCTGTAATGAATTCTCTTGTTTTCTTTTGAAATTGGATGAGATATTCCGCAAAAAAAAGAAGGGGAAAAAACTCCACAAAAACAAACCCAAAAGTTTCCTCCAACATTCAAAAAAATGCCCCAAAGAAACAAAGCCCTTTTTTTTTTCTTTTTAAAGATTTCAAATTATTTGAAGGTGCTTCCAATTTTGAAACACTCAGTATAAAAATCAGGGAGGGAAGGAGCAAATTTTGTGACTTAAGTGAAAACTTAAAAAAAAAAATTTTGTGTTCATCAATCTCCTCGCCAAACGCAATGAAAAATCATATTTATATTTTTTGCACAAGATAGAAGATAAAGTTTGTTGCTGAGTACATGGTTTTCTCCCATTACAATGATGGCTGCCTTTTCATTCATATTTTAATGAGGTTAGTATCTCTGAGACAGCTTTTTCGGGGTGGAGGCCCATGTCTCCGGTACAATTACAATAGGAGTTGCTTTATTGACAAGTACTATTCAAAATCTTCACAGTATAGAAAGAAAGGCTTTAGTTTTCCACCACTTGTCCAAATACTTATTCCTCTCTTACTATTAAAACACTTGCAGAAAGAGCACTCTCAACTGCCTGGAGCCCTGTACACCGGGCAGAGCACAGCTCAGCAAAAAAAATATTTCCCTTAAATTCAAGTTGCATTTATGTCTGCAAAAATTTCCCTCGGTAAAACCCAACAAATAGACAGCAGAAACTAATAGATAGTCTTGGCAGCTTCTGCATCCATGGGTTTACAAGAAACAAGCTCAGATAAATGGTAGTTCCCACCCAAACTGTGAATCTGACTCCAAACATATGAGGGAAGGCAAAGTTATGCAGAGATTACACATCCAATATATAATTTATTAGACAGAAACAAAAAAAACCCCATAAATCCAGCTCTTGGCAGGTTAATCTCTTGTGCTTTTTTTCATCTTCTCTGTCTATGCTATCTCTCAAATACTTTTCCTTACTGTAGCAAGGGAATACAGCCCAAATCTAAATATGATACTAAATAAAAGCCTGAACCACATCACAGAGGTGCTAGTACATGTACAAAAACTTACTTTTGGTGTATCCAAAAGAACGTTCACACAGCAAAACCCTCTCTGTAAATTTGTGGGTGTCATCACATGAATTTTGAGGGTTCATTATTTCTTTCTCATAGTGGATACATTTTCTTCCAGCTAGTCCTTGGCTGTGGTGCTCATGATAACATTCAGGAGAAGGGAGAGCCCTGTGTTTGGGCAGGGTACCCCGTGGCATCCACGGGCTTTGGCTCAGCCACACTCACACATTCCTGCCCAGTCAGGAAACCACAGGAAAGTGCTGCAGGAGATGTGACTACACACCTGAATATTGGTTGGAGTACATTCATAGGAAAACCATTTTTTTTTCAAAATTTGCAGAGTAAAACACTTCTGCTGCAGATGCTGAATCTCTCTATGTGAAAAGAAACACAGCCACAAAAAGTGCTTTTCCCCATCAACTAACTTAAGTTACTGTCCTGGATGTAAACTTAGAAAGGGGGTAAAATTTAGTGCAATTTATTGCTAGAGCAGTCAGATTGCAAAAAAAACCCCAATCCCTCCCAGAGCAACACTGACCTCAGTATAAAGGATGCCAGGGCTGAAATTAGACTGTAGGCTGAGTCCTGCCTTCTCTCATAATGGCTATAAAACCTTCCTTCCACATTCACAGGTGGTTTTATTTTTTTACATTCAGAAACTGTCACATATTTCTTGGAATTTTGGGGTGAAAAAAGCTTGCTCTGTGCCTGAGCTGCTGGAGCCTCTGCAATGCCTGTCCCGGCGAGAGGAAGAAGCAGCAGAGTTTGGAGCACAAGTTTCAAACTCCACTTCTGCCACCACCTTCTGCCTCTGCCAGATTTTATTTTTCCAGTTTGCAAGACATTATGTTTCCTTGAAAAAAAAATATTTGCATCCCAGTGGATGTGATGGAATTTTAATAGCAAAACGTGGTTTTGTGAGAGACTGTCTTTACTGTAAAATAAGTTAGGCTACCCTACATACGGGGTTGGGATTAAAAGGCTGCTGTCTTTTTTTTTGTGCTTTCATTTTCTACTAGGCACTTTTTTGCTTTTCCCAGACATTTTTTTTTTGGTGTCTCTTTTTTTCAGACACTTTTTTTGCTCTTCCCAGTTTTCATAAAACGTAGACTCACCATCCGTATGTGACAGGGGGAGGGAGAGATTTCATAATGGGCCTGGTGCAAGAAGAAGACGAAGGGGGAGAGAGAGGGTAAAAAAAACCCTCTAAGCTTTAATTTTAATTCTCCTGCCTTTATTTATCTGATTTGTGGCCAGATGGTGGTGAAGCAAGGCAACCCCTTTGTGCAAATGAAGCCCACATGTGAAAGTCCTTCTGTAATGTAATCATTGAGACCGGAAGGGTTCATACTGTGTCTGAAAAGAGACAATGGAGCCGGGATATATCAACATCGCCGAAATCGAGTTCATTTGCGATGCAGGCCCTTTGACTATGGTTGTCATGAAAACTTCCTACTTTGATCAGCAGAGGGTGGAGAGAAAAAGAAGAAGAAGGGAAAAAAAAAAAAAAAGAAGTCTTCTAAAGGGGCAGGGATGCGGCGCGGGTGTTTGCTGTGCACTTGGCTCCGGTTCACGCCCCTTTCCGGAAGACGCAACAGGGAGAGGAGCATCTTGCACCTTGACCTGTCTAGACGGGGCGCGAAGTTTGGGGGGTTTTTTTGTCCCCGTTTCCAAGGGCGAGGGTTGCTCTTTGACCCCCACCACCAGCGGTGGTGGCTCTCAGGGCCTAAGGTAGCGGCCAGAGGTTTCCTGCCGAATTCTCGCCGCCGTGGCCGGGAGGGAAGGGGATGGACAAAGACACGGACCAGCTGTTCGGAAATAAAGCTGAAATAGTAGAACCTGGGAGAAGCTAGGTTTTGTAAGCTATTATTTTCTGCACAAAACCCCTGGGAGGTATTAAACAGCTGCATCTGAGCTGGCGAGCAGCGGCTAAAAGACAGAGCAACAACTGAGAGCCCAGGACTTTGGCAAACTCCGCTTCAACCAGAGAAACAAGTGGCTGGAGCGCCAAGGGCTTTCATGGCCCGAACGTCGTCTCCCTTCGCCGCGGTGTCTTCGGGCTGCCGGGAGGTTTCCTTTGGGAGGCTGGATTTGGAGGAGGGCAGGGGGCATGGGGGGATGTGGGGGTGTGAGCTGAAGGGCCCAAGCAGGTTCTCCAGGGCCATCTTTTCTGGAGCTGACGTTTTTAATGGTGTGTCTAATGTAATGTGTCGACGGTTCTACATAGCGAGAGGGATGCTCTTTTTTGCTCTTTCTGCCATCTAACTAACATCTAACTTCTATCTGTGTGAAGTGTGGGGTTTTGGGGGTGTAATAAGCAAACAGCATCAGCTTTTTCCTCCATGAGGTTTCTTTAGCAGCTGGAGGGGGTTGTTGGGACAGAAAAGGAGATGGGATGGATTTACTCCTAGGCCAGGGGAGAAAAATCTGTGCAGCCTATTAAAAAAAAAAAAAAATCAGTATTTAATCTGATGCTTACCAACCTTTGAAATTTGGGCTAGGCCAACAGAACAAACAAGTAACCTTTTATTTTCCAGCCACAGCTGTGTCAGTGTGCCCACTCTTTCTCATCACTAGGAAATTCATGCAGATTGTGCCTTGTTTTAATATTCTTGCCATATTTTAACATGGTCCGTACAGGTTCCTCACAGAAACTGGCTGAGTATTTTGTGATAACACTGCATTTTGTCAGATGCTTTATAACATTATTTAGAAACATATTTGAATCTATTTAGGGCTTCATAAATATGAATAAAGCATTTACAAAAGGCAGAAGTAACCCACGGATTAGACCAGATGCTTTATACGTTACAAATTTCCTAAACTTCACTAAACTACATTTTACTTGTGGTTTTTTTTCTAAGTGATTGACTACAAATTAGCGTTTTCCAGAAAAAAAAAATCTCTGCAGATTTATGTGCAGGAAATAAGGGAATTGTACGAGTGGCTAAAATCCAGATTGCTAACTGGAGTTTCAAATATTTATAGACAAATTAGGGAAGGAGGGGAGGGATGTCATCTTTTTTTTTTTTTTTCCTGAGGCCTTGTGGTGTAGAGATGGGTTTTTCTCAGCTAATTCTGCTAAAAACACCGAGGTGCTCTGCCTGGCTTCATGCCAGTGCCTTCTTCAAAATTATGTATTATATATTTTTCTTTAATACTTTTGGGGCCTTTTTTTTTTAACTGTTGTGGAAAGGGAACAAAAACAAACCAAAAAAAAAAGAAAAGCCAGAGGGTTGTGCTGGCCATGGCCTTCTGAGCAGTTGAAAGAAGCAGGCGAGTGAGAGAGTGAGGAGCACAGGCACAGCTCTGCCTCTGTCACTGCCAGCTCACGGTGATTGCGTGTCCTGGCAGGTATTGCTTTGATTTTTTTGCAGCCAAGCACAGCAAAGGGCCTTTATTTGAGTGTGTGTGTGTTTATGTGTGTGTGTGTGTGTGTACAACTTCCAGCAGGCAGATTTTCTTTCACTGTGGTTTCACTCTGCCCACGTTAAACTGCTTCCCCCTTGTTTATGGGTTGAAGGCTTTATTTTGGAGAGAGGAATTCCCTCTTAACATTAACCCCGACTTCCTACAAGGTGCCAAACACCAGGCTGGGTGGTGCCCCCCCCTTGGACCTGTACCCACCCACCCATCCAGGAGGGTAGAGACACATTTTGGGGTGAATCAACAGCAGCCCCCAAAATGCTGGGCTGAGGGGGAGCTCAGCAGCTCTATGCCCTGAAATCAGAGCTGCATCTGCAGGGCCTGCGAGCTGCATTTATGGCACATCATCACCACTAATATCAGACTACAAAATGGGCTCGTTTTATTTAAATTTCCAGTGCCTCCTCCATGAGCCCGCGTTGAAAGGGGCAGGGGGGGAGGAGGGGGGTAAGGTGGTGTCCCTAACCAAGTGAAATGCCTTTTGGAGGGGTGTCCCCCCCCACCCCCAATTCATGAATGTGGTTTGGAAACAACAGTGAGGCTGGGCATGAAGTTTAAGTAATATTTGGTAGCATGAATTCTCAGGCAGCCCCCATTCATCCCCACGCTGAGCGGGGCAGGCAGAGCGGAGCGAGCCGAGGGCTTCTCGCAGCCGCCCTGCCTGTGTCTAGCTAAAAAAAAAAAAAAAAGAAAAAAAGAAAAATAAAAAGCACAGTACGAGTATCCTCCTTTTTTTTTTTTTTTCCATCCTTACAGTGGGAAAGTATCGTAGAGGAGTATGAAGATGAAATATTCTCACTTATCGCCCAAGAGGCAGACTATCTAGCTGACAAGCTGTGCAGTGAAAAATCAGGTACTGTGTCTGATGTAACATGTGCTCTCTCTACAGCCGTGTGGGGTTGGATGTTTTTTTCAAACCCAGTGTACTGCTTTGCAGGAGAAGTGGGCTGCTGTTGAATAAGCAATGACACTACATGGCTTTAAAAAAAAAAACCAACCCAAAACAACCCAAAACAACCAAACATCCCCTTTCTTAAAGGCTTTTAATTCTTTTAATTCTTTTGTGCATATTAATGCAGCATGATTTGAGCATCCCAGCTAACGTGGTGTGTTTTCCTCCTGGTGTTACATGACTTTTTGCTCCTTGTGTGTCTGCGCTGTCATTTCCAGGTCAGAAATGAAACTAACCCTCTTGCAACAAAATACAGGCATTTGTTTCTCCCGTTTAATTGCTAATTGCAGCCACTAAGCTGAAATGGGAGGCATGAGAGCAGGCTTAGAAATGTGCTGTTCATTTTCAGGTGAACTCTTCATTGCCATCAGACAGGAGCTGTCCGTAGAAGGGCTACCCAGCCCACCACCATCACCTCCTGGGGAAAATGTATTTTATATTCATTTAATGTTTTCTTTCTCTGTAAAATATATAATTCCATATTAGTAAGGCCTCTTTTCCATACTGACAAAGCAAGAAAATGCTTTCAAAAATTAATTATAGCTTATTTAAAATCTTCCTCCATTCGTCTGTTTCCTTCCCTCATTTTCAGTGTTTTGGGGTATTTTTTCAAGCTTTATTTTCATTTCTGAATGTAAAAGGCACATAACTTGCGGCACTAAGTATTATAAGATTATAAATGAAGTTGGTTTATCCCTCCTCAGCGTGCTGCCTTCAGTGCTAGAATATGCATGAAAATATCAATCTCCGAATCAACGCTTGTAAATATTGGTTTGTGGGTTAGAGATTTAAAGGCTGTAAGCATTATTTGGGATGTAAGAAACAGGGCCTATGAAAAGTACTAGAGGCTGGAAAAGAAGTTCATAGAAACGAGTTTGTATACTTTAAAACACCAGGGTATTTGTAATACTTATTGAAAACACATAGTCAGGAGCACAGGAGAACTCCATCTGTAAAGACACAAAGTTCTCTCCATAATCTTCTTGGGCAAATAAACTAAAAAAAAAAAAAATTTCCGGAACCAATTTGATTTATTACAAATATTTCCTGTTTGTCATCTCTGCCATCATCAGAAGCTACTTTTGGTTGTGCCAGAACAGACACAGTGAGTAGCAAATTATTTTAAAAACAGCATACTTCCTCCAAAATGGACTGCAGGATTTCTGGTCGCGGGTTTTGCACAGAAAAACTTTCTGAGTGTTTCAGAAACAAAACCACAGAAGGGTCTGTGGGATAGTGTAGAAAAATCACCACCTTCCAGAGTGCTTTTCTCAGAGAAGAGGAGACTGGGATAAATCCCCTTTCCTTCTTGGCTCCTCTTATAGCAGCCTCCAAACCTTTTGGGGAACAAATTGCAGTTTAGTGCATCTTCAGTAACACTGTAAAAATATTTTCCAAAGGCACAGGCAAAATATTGATATGAAAGTAACAAAGATTTAAACAAAAATCTGTTTTGTTTTTTTATTTTTCACGGATATGCTCAGAAGCTTTCTCCCCCCTCCTTGAAACACATTTTGGGTTTAAAACCCACACTGTGTTCTCACCTAGCCTTCTTACATCGGGAAGACAATTTCCTCCCTCCTGGCAGATGAGATTGCTGTAACTGCACGTTAACCTCCTTCACACAAACACCCCCCTGCATTTGTGCAGGGCTGCTCTTCCTGACTATGAATAGTGGTCCGCAGAGGGGAAAGTAGTTTGGTTTTCTTCCTGGCAATTAGCACAGATAAACAAGCTGCCATTTAATAAACAGGAGTGCAAGTCCTCATTGTTGCAAATATAGGATGCTTGCAAAAGCAGCAGGAACACTACAGAATGATGCTGAGCTACGCTGATATAAAATAAGGGCAAGAAATTAATCTGCCATTCCCCGTATCGCCCCATTTTAAAAATTTCAGTACATTAAAGAGTAAAGACTAAAAAAAGCCACAGGGACTTTTTAAAAATCTAGTTCGCCCAATGTTTAAAATGGGATGAAAATAAAAGTATTAAATTGCATTAAAAATAATGAAAACATGTTTTCATTAACTCTGCAGCAGGCAGGAGATGGCAGAGGAGCACAGTAGTACCTGACAGAGCAGGGAAGTGTCTGCTTGGGTTTTTCCCCGGAAAATAAATTCAGGCACTGGTGGCACTGGAAATGGTGAATCTTCGAATTTGTGTCAGGCTTCATGCCAGCCACACAGCACCAACATATAACTTACCAAAGCCTCCAACTCACTGAACACAATGAGACTTATATTATTAGGTCTTATCTGTCTTACAATGGCAATTTTCATTACTACATTATATTAAAGCAATATTACACTTTTATCATCCTACTGTAAATTATTGGCTCCTTTTATTCAGAGCTCTGTGTGTTCATTCAGAATGGCATTTTTAACTTCTTTTTTTTTGGGGGGGGGGTTGGTGCAAATTATCATACTAAGTGACAGAAATAGTATAGAAAACCTCTCCACAGGCCAGTTGTAGATTTTGATACTATGAATTTCACCATAAAGCAGGAGAGAAAGAAAACAACAAACCAAGTCAGTGATGTATTCATTTCATTATTATGCTTTTAATTTTCTTTTAAAAGGCTGTGTACATGAACATGGCTTATTTCTTGTGGGCCATTGCAGACTTAATATTGGTGTAATCAAATCCTTTTTCTACTGTTCTGTGGTAAAATAATAAGGGTTGCAGTTTTCTGTCAGCCTACAAACATGACATTAATGGCAGTCCCACATTATGGTAAGCAAACCCCTTCTCCACAAGTCCCATTTAGTACTTTTCTTTAATTCTAATATCATAGCAGACTTTTTTCTTTTTTTTTTTTATGGCTACTGGACGTGGATGTTTCTTGTTTGATTATAAAGTGCGAAACTTCAATAAAGTCTTTTAGCGTGATCAAACCGTTTGATATTTACAAGCATAGATCCGTTCGCTGTCATGTATTCTTTGATCACACAAAAAGTCTCAGTGCTAGACAGGCAGGCAAAACCTGCTGAGACACACCTTCAGATCCTCTACTATTTTTACAAGCTTAAAAAAACCCTAAAAGTTAATTTTCCAGGAGATTACCTTTTTTTTTTATCCCCCCCCCACCTCCAAATAGAAGGCGTGGTTGCCAGTCGGCCCAGTGGAATAACACAGATTTTTTTTTAATTGCCCTCTAATTTTCTTTGCTGATTGCAATCATTTTTCTGTGTGCTCTTTCTGGGGTTATATATATATTTTTAGTTGTGATTGTTGGGGCTCAGTGCCATGCCAGCAGCATTTCATTCAGGGTTAAATGGAGTTATGTGAAGGCCAGTAAGGAGCCAGAAACCAGTTAAAGCTTGCGCTAATGTACAGAGCAGAGCCAGCTGATTTATAAGAGGAAAATAATTTAACACCATGTATTTTATGAGTGCTGAAAGCTACTGTTTAAGTAACAGCAGGACTTCTCCTACGTAATTTTCTTTTTATGTGCTCACAGCCATAAAAATGTTCTATTTGGTTAAAATCTTAGAGTCCCCATTTTATCTTTAAAGTGGCTTACCCCATGTGTTTCTTTATGTAGCTGTTTGGAAAGTTTGACTATAATTTAGGCACCCGATGTTGAGTAGTACAAAAGTGAAACAAAATGCTCTTATTCAACTGCAAAGAAATCCAGAAGTCTTTTTCTGCACAATTATCGCTCAAACTATTGTGTTTTTGCAAACTGATACTTTCTAGGAGGCTCATTCCCAGTGAGAACTACTCTCCTGGAGAGTTTAACAAAGCTAGCAGCTACATCAATTAAAAGCAACTAAAATGTCTGTTATGGGTATGTGCAGAATATTAAGCTGCCATTAAGTCATTTACTGCTCACCTTAACACTCTCAGCAAGATTGTGGTTTAGAAAGGCAATGTATGGGGTGAGAAGCTGTAGTTTAATGCTATCACAACACTCTGGAATGACATATTTTCTCACATTTTTCTCCCTGTGCAACTAGGAAAAAGAACAGAAGAGAGGGAGATTAGCCTTTGCGTCCCTGCCTTGAAACAGGATCTGTGAGCCCTCATTTCTGCAAATGCTGCAAGGGGCTGGAGGATCCATATCAGTGGGGTTTATTTAAAAACTAGGCTGTAACTCTCCTTGTTTTAAAATACAAAGTTTTATCTAAAAATACCATCAGATTTTAGCAATGTAGAAATGAGGTTATACTGGAAAGACAAGGGAAATGAATTTGAAGACTAACGTGGGCCCCTCCAGAGAGAAAAATAGGATATTTTCTGTATTTATTAGTGTCATATTATGAAATATGCCAGGGTCTGTTCTCCAGGGTTGATCCATGGCCAAACCCACCCACAGGAGCACCAGCAAGAGCCCAAAACCAGATGTGAAACCCACCTGGGCAGCGACAGGTTCACCACCAGAGCTTGGGCGCTTCCTCGGTGGTTTTCCAGCAACCGTTTAAAAAACTCCATAAACTGTGTTTATGTGATGTGACAATCATTAGAGAGCCAGATAATTTTTCAATTCAAATGAGCCAGTGTTTTCAGGGCTTTGCAAAGATGCTCTCTCACATGGGGATGCATGAGTGGTGTCCCTGTCCAGTACAGGGAGAGTCAGACACTGAATTATTTAGCACATTTGAGGACAGGAATTGAGAATAAATAGATTGCTTTACTTTTTTTTTTATTTTAATACCTTCTTTATCTGATTCAATAGAAAATATGTCAAAGAGTCTGACTCACTGTCAGTGTCATGGTTATGCCTCATGCTGTCCCTCTTTCCTGATTTATTGCCCAAAGTTGTTTAACTTTAATTTTCACCTTCACACATTCACTGGTGGAAGTGCTTTGAGAAGAATACCTGTGTTTTTCTAGTTTGAAAAATATGTATTTTTGGTTGAAGAAACAGGTACTTTCAGCAAAGCACTACTCTTCAGGACATCAGTAAATCACATGGAACTTTTCCTACCTTAGGTGCCTGAGCAGAGGCTGCTGCTCACAAAGGTCGCAGAAGACATCAGCTCCTCATTGCAGACTGAAGTAAGATCACAACTCCAGTTTTTTCCTTATGTAGTCAATTTTTGCTGTTGTAATATCTCTGCTGGTTTCTACTTTTAATCTTTGAATGTGCCCACATTCCACTGGGGTTTTTAATTATTTTTAGAACTAGTAGTATTTTAACTGTTTTTCTGTTTCTGATGTTTTGATATGAAATGTGCAGATGAGAACGTCCACTTTTGATGAGTTTAATGGACAACTGGTTTTTCAACCAGTTGTTATTTCTATGTTCAGGTTTTTATTTACCCCAAGGGTTTTCATTTCACTTGTGCTGATTTTCATAAAATCAACATCTGATTGTCACAGAGTTGGGGTCTGTAAAAACTGAGCCTCCTGCTGCAGCAGAAAAAGACAACTCAGAGAACTCCAAAAACCTATTATTTTTTTCATGCATTTAACAGATGATTTTTTTATCTGTATTTCCAGACCAGAAAGAGTTTAGAGTTTATAGCTAAAAGCTGCAAAGTTTCTATCCCTGTTATTGAGATGATGATGGCAAACTTTTGAAATAATTTGTCCTTCTAAAGGTGAAATAACTTAGTAGAGAGTGTGCAGTCCTTAAAACAAGCCTTTCATTTAAAATTTCCATATCAAAGTCCTACTGATCCCGATATAAAGGTTCACTCAACGTGAGCACCACTATTGTAATAACTTTTTTTAATTAAAGCTTTCTTGCTGAAGAAATGGCAAAAAACATCAAAATATTCCTGGCAGAGGTTATGCCTTTCATCGTTGGGGTGGTTTTTTTTATGTTCAAAATAGTTATTAATGAGTATAAAACATTTAGTCATAAGTCTCACCCCGAGATGGGACTCCGTTCGGGTTGTTGCTGTGTCTCCAGAAGATAAAGTGGGAGAATATCTGCTTCAGGCTCCAATACCATATAAAAACACTGTTTAAAAGGATGTTAGCTACTTAGCCATGGTTTTAAGGTAACAAGACTAGTTCATTCAAAGCAGTAGAATATTTATGGTAAAAGTAAGCTTTATAACAAAGAAAAAGTTCTGAAAATACATAGGGCATCTTTGTTTTAGATTGAGTAAATAACCAAGAATATAAAATGATTAATTGTATCATGAAAAATAAAACCCCTCTCTGATAAAAATCTGTTAATAAGTGTCACATAATTTTAAAGTTTATTTATAGATTTTTACAATATTTCTAAAGTTAAATATTTCAACAATAACACAATCCATCCCTCCGTTCATGTAAATTGCTGGAGCTTCACAGAAGCAATTAGAGCAATGCTGATTTACAGCAGTTTAATGTCTTGTCCTTGAAATCTGTAACACAAAGATTTGTCTGATTTAATGTTTTTTAAAAGACTGTAGTTTTTGCTTCAGGTGGAACATTCTCTGCTATATCCTACTGACAGACCAGCTTTGCAGAATGCTTTATCAAAGTTATAATTTGAGTTTCGTGGAGCACCTATACTCTATAAAATTGAAATAATGCCTTCAGTATTTAAGGAAGACTTTCTTCACACATAATCCAATCCAACACCTTCTTTGATGTGCGTGTAAACAGCAATTTTTAAAGAAACTTTGAAATATTTGAACTCCCTTTGTACTCTATTCTGCTTCTGAACAGCCAGTTTAGGCTGAGGTGGGTCCTTTAGTGTGGATACTGAGCTCACCTCACACACAAAACTCACAATCAGCTAGCTCTGTTTAAAGTCTGAGAGCAAGAAAATGTTTCTTACTGTGCGTAAAACTGAGACATAAACATATCAAACTAATTGGAAAGGTTTGGATTCCTCTCCGCTTTCCATTCTTTTAAATCTGTGGATTTTTGAGTGGGTAGAAAAGACACATTTGGCTCAAAGTATGTTTAAAAAACATGTTACCAGGTCATGTAAAAGGAAGACAGCTACTGGGATTCTGTGCAGCTATTTCAAAGTCTGGCTAATTCTCACCTTATTTTAATCCTATATTTCACCCCCAAAATTTAAAAATATTTTACCTTTCTCTAGCATCCTCTTTTTACCATTAAACATAAAAAAACCATAAAAGTAACAAAGAAAATTTATTATCTAGGAGAACAGCATAGTGCAAGTGGCTGACCATTATAAAAAGATCAAAATAAATTAAGTAAGGTGGAAACAGGGAGTAACTTTTGGGTTTTTTTCCCTTTGTATTTTATAATAGAGGAAACTTTTGCATTTTCTGTAACAGCGGCTGCTAAATTATTTTGGGCAGATATGTTAGAATGTCTCTTTAAAAATTTAAGTGCTGTCTTGTGCTTTGATATGCTCTCAAAATTGATCACAGTGGTGCTGTGAAAGAGTTCTTGAGTAACCAGGCTTGGGTTTTTTGCTGAGCATCGAGTCAGTGCTGGGCTCAGAGCAGGAGTTCAGCCACTGAGGTTGGTGTGGATTGTGCTGAGAAATCGCTACGGGAGGGTGGCAGTGAGATATCCCTCCCTCAGTAGGAAAGCCTTTCTTTAAACTGTGATTTACACTTTTGCAATCTGTCTTTGAATTTCACACTGCAGAACTGCCAGAGAATTTTGGTGTCTGTTGCTTTTTGCATCCGTGTTAAGATATGGGGCAAATTCACCCCGGTATCACCCCAGTCTTGTCCCGATGTAACCTGGTGCAGCTGGGGCAATGCTGCAGTGGCCCACATCTGATACAAACTCTCCCCAGCCCTGGGGTGTTTATTTCTGGGATAAATACTCAGATTGTTTCACTATCACTTTATTGAAGCAGATACTGTGGTGCAAACTTAAAATTTGTGAGGATCTTCATGAAGCCAAGCTCAGGTTCAGTAAGAAGTGTTTAAAAAAAAAGAGATTCATGCTTTTTATCATGTGTGAATCAGCAGATTAGGTAAAATGATATAATATATATGATGTGACATGACATGAAGTGCTTGGAGTCCCATATATCCAGATATTTATGTAGCTGTCCTCAGCTGGTCCCCTTGGTTCCCTCCAAGAAATAAGCATCTCGAAACCAATATGGAAAAGCAAGGAAATGCATCCTGACTTCAGACCTTGTCTTTTCTCCCTCATTTATTTCACCCTACTTCGATGAGGTCAGAGATGTATCCAAAGGCATGATCTTGCCTTTTGTCAGTGCAGCAGAAGTGTAAAGGTCATTTTTAAGGAAGGAGGACCAGATCTTCGCCTAGAGCAAGTAGCTTTAGTCTGGTGACTTGGGATAGAGCTATCACATTTGACCTGGGGAGACTTGGGTTCCCCAGTTCATGAGGACTGTTAATATTTTTTTTTTAAACAGTGATTTCATTTTCATGCCAAATATACCAGGGAAAAAGCACAGATTTTATTTCAAATGTGACTTACATTGAATGAGTGGAAATCACTAAGTTCATTTTACTGAGGAACAAAAATAGATGAGGAAAGATCCTAAATGGTCAAGATCGATGCTTTATTTATTAAGATAAGCCCTAAAACAAGGTTATCCACTAACTAGTCATATTTTTATTCATATTTGTCTTTGTTGTCTAAAATTTATGATAGCTTCATCAAAATACAGCTTTTAGAAAATGCATGTTGCTTGCCATTATTTCACTGACATAAAGAACAAGCATGTTAGAATTTTATGAGCAAAATATTAACTGGTATGGTGTCCCTAATACATATGAAGTTTACCAGAAATGAGGAGAGCCAGATTCATGTTAAATGAAATACTATTAGTGGGTCTTACAGCAGGAGCAGTGAGGAATACCTTGTAATTATGGTGTACACATCCGAGTGCAGCATACTTTGTTCTGGGGCTTAAGTAGGTAATTAGCATTTTGGTTATGGAGTTGTGAGTGATCTTAAATTGTGTTGGTCTCTGAAAATCATCCTTGCTTTTACTGCTGGGTTGGATACAGCTACTTCTGGAGCAAGTCTGTTGGAATTCCCCACTGGGCAGGAGACCTTGGCCACTGACAGGGTGGAGGTGGCAGTGGGAGACCAGCCAGGGATGGGGAAGGGGACAAGGAGAGAAAAGCTCTTGGGATGCTGGTGGGGGCACAGGGTGGATGTAGACCCAGCACTGTCACCTTCTATTGTCTGAGCACGGGGATTTCTGAGACTGGATGGGAACAAGGAAAGCCTTTAGTGAGGGAAGAGTGTGAAAGGTTGGGAAATAACTGCACAGTGGAGTTGCTGCACTCGGTGAGTTCCCCCCAGCCGCGGCTGTGCCGGAGCAGAGCTGCAGCGATCGCTGCACGAGCCTTGATTAACAGCACAACTGTGCTTAATGCAGCACAGGTTAATGCAGAGCCTTTCTTCAGGAGTGCCTCAACAGCACAACTGTGCTTAATGCAGCACAGGTTAATGCAGAGCCTTTCTTCAGGAGCGCCTCAACCAGGCTGCCTGCGAAAGAGTGGGAGAAAAGGAGAGACCAATTCACAAAGCTCATTTAAACTGAGCGAGAAGCTTTGGAAAACAAGAGTGTCTTCGTGCCTTTAACCATATTTACAGACCTGGCTGGTTTAATGGCATTCAGCAATAAATTCCATCGCCTTCGGGAGCAATTGATAAAGGTTCTGGAAACCGCCTGCTCCAATCTACTTTGGGGAATGTTAATAAACCAGTACCCAAGGACTCCTAGGTGTATGCCGTGGAATAGAGGGAGCTAAATGTCAGCTAATTAAGCAGAGCTGAGACCATGAAAGATCTTGTGAGTTAAAAGTTAAATATTAATATCGGTTTCAAACTTTATGAAAAGCTGACTTAGTGGCAGGGAAGCAGAAGGGATATATATCCAGCATGTTCGTGACATTTTCTATTTCTAGTTAACCTCGCAGCCACGTTGAAAACTAGCTGAAGTTTTCTTAAAGCAAATTCTAGAAGAGCAGCCAATAAGGAATTACAACAACCCTTGAGGTGACACAGACATTAATGAAGGAAGAAAGAAAAAGATTTCAATATGGCAGTGGTTCTTAAATGGTAGGGGAAAAAAAAAAAAAGAAGAAAAAATCTTCCTTGTCATATTAAATGTGACATGAGCAAAAGGTGAGAGTTCAGATCAAAAAGCCTTGGTGCTTGGCAAGGTTGTATTTATCTGGCTGCATATGTTGATCAATTCTGCAAATTCCTGAAGCTGGGGCCAAGCTCCAGCCAGCACCAGCCTTGCAGAAGCACAGGAGCAGTGCCTGGCTGCCAGGGTTATCAGGGCCAAACACACCAAATACAAGGTCAGCAGCAGCCATTTGCTGTTGATGGGGACTGAGGGTTGGGATGTCATTTTCAGTGTGACAATGATGCTCATACAGAGCGGGAAAGTGAAGGCTGAGCACTGTGCAAAATGTGTCACACAGCTCACCCTGCCCACCTTGAGCTGGTCAAGTTTGTGTTTGAGTTTCATCATGCCTGCTGTTCATTAGGAGCTGTGTTGGAGGGGTGGCTCTCAGCCCTGCTCAGGATTGGGATCCTCTGTGCTCAGCCTTGCACAAGCAGCAGAGTTAATTCCCCCAGTGCTCATCACACACCAGCCCATGCAGGATCACTGCTCCTTCATTATCACAGGCATTAAACACCTTTGCCTTGCCACAGCCAAGTCTTAACCACATGGCCATCTCTTCTGGCCTTCACAGGGATGGTCAATTACTAGAAAGTATTCTTTGAGGACAAAAATACATTGATTAAAATCCTGTTTACTGGTACCAATGGAGATGGAGCCTTGTCTAAACTTCTTTCTACATGTAGCCTATATCATGATGACTAAATATTCCCATTTTCACTGCATTTAGCTGAGTTAGTGGTTTTCTGAGTTGTGTTTAGCTGTGTTGGCCAGAAGCAGGACAGTGTGGTTGTGCACCTGGCCCACTGCTCTGCCCATTGCAGCACACAAAGTGAACTGCAAAATATGACCCATTTCATCCAACTAGATACTCCCGACCCTTCCAGAAGAACAATCAGTGTCATTCCTAATCTGTTAAACTGATGATTGATGGATGCAAAGAGAGCACCCCAGCACCTTGCATGAGCCTCTGGGTGCCTTGGGCCTACATGGCTAAAGGCAGGGAGGAGCTGGAGGTGTTCTTGTGTGGCTTTGCTCTTCAATATCCTTCATGTGTGTCCTTCCCCCCAAATTCCCACATTGCCAGTGAATTTCAGAATATAAAACTGAGCTAGCTAGGTTTGGAAGGTTTTATGGTTTCAGATTCCTTCCTTGCTTCCTTCCTCCCTCCCTCCCTGTGATGCTGCCTTTCCTAAAAAAGCTTCCTATGCATAATTAAACTCCAAACTTCACCTGGTACTTAGCACCACCTACCTGAAATAGGCTTTGACTCTGTGTTTCCCAGAGCCTTCCTGGCCATCTCCTACCCACTTGGAAACAGAGGGATTTGTGGTCACCTGGTGATGGTGCAGCCTGGCAGGATGATCATGATGCCTGAATTCCAGGGATTATGGGAATATGTGAGGTTGGTTTTCTCAGGGTAATTTTGCTTTGACTTTACATGACAGGGTAAGATCATAAAAGGAATTTAAATATTGGTGTTTTCTGAGGCTGAGTCATGTTTCATGTGGCCTTTGACTGTGCTCCTCCTCAGGGCAGCCTGAACACACCAGAGAGCTTTAGCAGGGGGAGCAGCTATCTTTCAAACTTGAAACAAACCTGAGCACAGCCAGGACACTTCAAGGCAGCACAGGGAAGGATGACAGCCAACATCATTCTGGGCTGAGCCACACTTGTGTTGGGGGCACCTGAGGGCAGTGAGAATGTTTGGAAAGACATGAGCTAGGGCAGGTTGTGAGGCTTTCTGGTGTGATAGCACAGCATAGTGCACAGGGAATTTCCTGTTTTCAGGTGGCCTCATCTTCCCAAAATGAGTGACCCTCACATTTCCACCATGTTTATTCTTCTCCTGTACAGTCAATCCTTAAGCTCTCAGGAAAGGCTCCTGTCTGCTGTGTTCCACATTCAAAAGAGGGATGAATGTCTGTTTGTCTATCTGCCTGCAGCCCTTTCCCACCCAGAACCTCTAAGGAATAGGGAAGTAAGACGCCTAGAAAAGAATAGATATCTTCTCTCCATTATAAAAATAACCATTTTAGGTTAAGACTACTTCTTCTCAGTGGGGATTTTGTCACCTTTGTTCATTCTGACCAGAACTGCTGCATTGTGGAGAGTTTAAAAGTTATTGGAGGAGAGCTTTGGAGAACCCACATATGGAATAAGAGAGAGCTGCTCTCTCCTTGGTGGACACCAGATGGGATGCAGTGTAGGCACGAGTGGTCACTCACCTCTGACTGACTTTGCAAATTCATTATTGTGGGAGATGTTCCTCCATCATCCTGTCCAATCTGGTTATTTGATTCCACCTATTTTCATTCTCCAAATAGTAAGGATGGAGTTCATGTTTCTTATTAATTATTCGTATAAAAGTTAATGTCAAGGGCTGTCTAATTTCAGGGGCTGCTGAAACAATAGTGATGGAAATAACAAAGATTATTACAACCTCTGGCTGTTTCTCTTTGGGAAGGGTCTTCCATCTCTCCTGAAAAGGCTGTAAACAACCCTGGATATGTCTAGGAAAGCCCTGCCCTCCTGAAACTGAATGAGCAGCTCCTTGATTCATTTGAAGATGATGATAAAAAGACAAAACACAAATAGCTGAGGTCAGCCATCTGATCTTTCACCTTTCTGTGCAGATGAAAACACAGATTCTTAACCTTTGAGCCCTTCAAACAATTTCCTGATGCACTTCAGCAATGGCAACAAGACTTAAACTGCCACAGTTCAAGGGAAGAATGCTTGGAAGCCTCTTTTATACTTCACAGCTTTGGGGTTTAGTTCTATGTGACAACAGTTTTTAATAAAATATTAGTTTACCTTGACTGGTAGCTGATTTGTCATGGCTGCATTCATGAGGGCAGGGAGGTTCCATTTCCTTGTCAGGGGTCTCAGCAGGAAGTTGGTGTCTGCATGGAAAACACTGCACCTGCCCTTGTCCTGATTGTGCAAGGAATTAGGAAGGGTGACTTCTAAGCACATGAAACAAACAGGGAGAATTATTCCAGAAGTATAGAATGGATTGGGTTGGACCTTAAAGATCATCCAGTTCCCACCCTCTGCCATGGGCAGGGACTCTTTCCTCTGGACCAGATTGCTCAGAGCCAGATCCAGACACTTCCAGTTGCCACAAGCTGTAAGGAAGGAGTGACTGTATGACCTGTCCTGGACATTTATTCACAGGGTGACTCAAGAAAGGAAAACATGTGGCTGAAGTTGTGGCCCCTTGGATACAGCCAGAGCTTTGCATACAGAATGTGGGCTGGAGCCACCAGGGGTGTTCTGAGATCCTTTTCAAATCCCCACCACGAGTTGCCACTTACAGCAATTTTTTCAGGTTTTTAGGCTGTGTATAAGCCACATGTTTGTATGGGAGATCCTGTTTGGATAATGTTTGTGGGAACATCTCCAGAAGGTATCTACAATGCCTTCCAGTAGTTTGTACTCTCTTCCAGTTCCACAACACTGGGAGGAGTTTGGGCATTCATTGTGACATAGCACTTGCCTAAAGGTTTTAAGTGCTTCATTCTCTTCTTGATGAGACTTACTTAATACCAGGAAAATTGCATGGATTTGACTGAACTTACTCTTGGTGTTCCCAAAGGAGAAATAAACCCAACATCTTGATGTGATTATAGGGAAGAGGTTTTCTCATTGACTAATTGTCCAAATAATATTTCTGACTACAACTGTGTCTTCCACAAGAGTGATACTCTTTGCCATGCTTTAAATTTTGCTTCCAGAAATCTGGATAGCAGAAATGAATGAACCTCAGTGGGACACAGAGAGTTCATTTAAAACACATCTCAAAAAAATAAATCTAAACTTTTCTATTTCAAAAGACTTTTTCTTTGTTCTCTACTACCTGAAGGCAGTTCTAAGAGGTGCTTCAGACAGAATATAAGAGTTGTCTTAGACTTTTTAGAATGGGTGATTTTTGGAAAAGCTGGGTTTTATAGAAACACATGAAGACCTGAGATTTCCATATAAAAATTCATTAACAAATCAAGGCAACTCATTGATTTGCCTTGTAATATTTTGAGGTGTTCTTGCACAAGTTAAGAACAAATCAACAGATTATTTTCACTGCATGGACATTATCCATATCAACAGGAACATCTTTCTATTTGTCTGCAAGTTTCCAGACCTAGAAGAGTCTTTTCATCACCAGGTACGATCTCCAGCTATTGTTCAGGATCGCATCTTGGATCATGAATTATACCTATTAAAACAGGTTATGTTTTCTCTTTTTCTTGTGTTTTCCGTCTTCTTCCTCCTATAGAGAGGAAAGATCTGAAAAAGTCCCCAAGTTTTGTGAAGGAAAATACAAAGCTTTGCTGCAGGATAGCACGGCTCCAAGCTGTCCTGATGGACACAATCCTTCAGAAATCAATAAGAGTGGGATTTTTTAACTTTAGTTCTGCTTTTTTGTGCCTCTGAGACCTGGAATCACAACACCCATCTCAATAGCCAGCTCTTCTGCTTCTTCTTTAGCAAACCCAGGACCACTCAGACCAGAAGCAGCTTGTCCACAGAGACATTTGTAGCTCCAGAAGACATGGATCCTTGGATCACAAAGGAAAGCTGATAGGTGTCTGACAACCTTTTGAAGCACCAACCTTTTGACATTACACAGCCCATTTGTTACTGCAAGGTTCACACATGTCCAAAGGGTCCAAGTTTGGTCCCTGCCTTCTCTACAAATGAAGGCTCTGTGCCACTGTCCCTTCTGTATCAGTTGTGTCCTTCTGAGTGCTTGTGTCTTCTCCAGGCCAAAAAATCCTAGGGAAGAGCAAAAGGGGAAACCCTGGGGAGGAGCCTGGCTGTGGAAAAGAAGAGAAAGGCTGAGGTGAAGTCAGGAAAGCTGAATAAAACCTATGGAGAGAGGAAACAGGAAAATAAAGAGAGAGAAAAGGTCTAGTGTGGATCAGGAGTTAGAGTAGGAGTGCACAAGGCACAAGGGAACTGGAAGGAGGAAAACCCAAACCAGTTGAGCACAGGAGCAGAGAGATTTACATGTACCAGGCAAAATGAAGTACTGTTGTTAATGGTTTTTTTAAAGAATTATCTTTTAGATTAATTTTTAATAAAAACAACTGAACAAACTAGCAAAGTTGTTCAAAACTAAGAATGTGTTGAGAGTCCTTTCCCCAAATAACCATAACAGTAGTGCAAGTGGTACTGTACTCACTGCTGTGGGATGCAGCAAACACTTTGGGCTGCACTTCCTTTCCCCTCAAAGGTGAGAAAAGTTATTTAGAAAATCAAACAGAAACCAATATTCCTGAAGGAAATAAAGTAAAAGCTAAATTTAAACCAACTTACAGGGAGAGAAGATGAAAATCTCAGTTTATTGAAAAAGGCATGGCCAAAATGCAAACTCAAACAGGTCTGTTTTACAACAGCCTGTGATGAAGCTGGTGGTGAATGTGCAGACCTGAGTGATGCCTTGGCAGTGTTTTGTGCTTTGTCAACAAGCTGCAACATTCAGACCTTGCTCCAAAGGTGACATGCTCCAAAACCGAGAGACATCTAGAGAGACTCCAGCTGGCCCCAAAAAAGCCTGGCTGAAGAAATAGATGAATTTTTGGGAAGCCTAATTTTGGCTCCTTCCCTCTGTGGGAGAAAGCTGAGCACACAGGTGTGTGTAAAGCCTTCTTGCTGCCCATGCCCAACCATCCCCACACCATTTTATATACTGGAAATACATGTAGGAGGCATCTCAAGTATGATCCGGAAAAGGATGGCTTTTATGGTGACCTCCCAAGAGCCCCAAGGGGCAGCTCCAGGCATCCCCAGCATGGCATCCTACACAACAGGAGGATTTTAGCCCTGGGATTGGAGCTCCTTCCTTTCTCAAGGCTTGTACCAATGTTCCTGAGGAGATAAGGAAGCCCTGAGTGGGAGTGGGACAGGAAGAGCAGGTGGAAGGTGCGAGATAGGAGGAGAGACAGCTCTGGAGGGAGCCAGGAGCTTTGTGGGGACACAGGTGACAATTCCCTTCTCCCTTGGGGTCCATCTGGTTTGTCACATGCAGCCCACGTCCCCCTTTGAGGCTGGGGAGAGAAAGGCCTTTACTCTCCTCTCTGCTCAAAGACCACCGTGCTAGAGCTGATGGTGCCGCCTGAAGAACCGCAAATTTTCCTGTAAAATTTTCCCAATTTTCTGAGTACCATGGGTTGCTTTACAGCCCCCACCTGTCCTGCTGTGTCCCCCCCTCTGGAGGAGCCTCCCAGTGACCCCCAGCACAGCATTTTCCAGAGTCTTTGATGTGATGGCTGCAAGAAACCCCCTGTCAGTCACACTCTGCGTGTGTGCACTGCAGCTCCAGAGCTCTTGTACTTATTCATTCTTGCCACAGCTCCAAGTCTTCATTTTCTTGCCCCGGGAAATGCACTTAATTATTTATTTGTATTGGGCCCAGGCCTGTAATACTTGGGTGCACACTACAAAGAGGCGTGCAGAGAGCTATTGCTGGCTGCCAGGGCCCATCAGGCCCTGCTCACCCCAGGCCCCTGACAGGATAACCATCCCCATCGACTGCACTTTAAACACACATTAAGAAAAAAGAAAGGTGAGGTCCTCCGTGCTTGTAGCACTGTTGAAAGTAATGGAGCTGACATGCCTGGAAAAGTTAGTGCCTTCAGCAGAGATATCCCCTGGGGCCTCTAGGCTGGGGCAGGAGAATGAGGTTGGGTTTGCTGTGGGCTCTGCTGTGCCACCACCATCAGCTGATGGGCACCACAGTGTCCTGGTGCTGGGGATAGGAGATGCTACTGGGCACTGGAACAGGATAAAAGTTAGCTAAAACTGGTGCTGTAAGAATGTCATTTAATATTCTTCTCCTTTTAGCTGTAGGAGTTCATCTTGGCAAGCCTAAAATTTCAGTGCCCCTGCTTTGGGCCAGTGCTCTGGCTGGTGTCTGCCTCTAACAATACCTGCAAAAATGTCCCCTCCTCTGGCCATGGGGTACCTGAGGGTTTGTCAGATGACTTCTCTCATGGCATGCTCCTGGTGGCATCACCATGAAGTCAGGTCCTGTCAGGAGCAGGTCAGATCTGCTCTCCAGCTGGTTGGGACTCACAGAGCAGGATGCGAAGCACCAGCAATGATCAGGGACTGAGTCACAGCTAAGAGGAGCCTGTATTTGAGCTGTGATTTGGAGTGAGACAAAAAGCACAGGTTACCCCAGGTGCACCACATGTTTGGGTAGGTGTCCCTCACTCTGAAGCTGCTCTCTGTTGGTCTGTCTAAGAAGATGGATGGAATTGCATGTCTGTGTGAAAAGCCCTCGGTACTGGCAGAGAATCACACCCACAAGCATTGAAATATTCATGCAAAAACCTTGTGTCAGGGGAGGTGGCACAAGGGCTCTCTCTCCACACAGTCTGGCCAGGACTGGATTGCCATTGCTATGATCCAAGTGTTCGGAACACCCAACTGGCCCCTCACACATTCACCCACCCAAAGGAGACCCCAACCCTGCTCTGCCCCACGCCACACTCGTCACTGGGCTCCCCACAAGCAGCCCCCCATGCTCACCCTCCCCCTGATGCTCGTGCAGAACTGGAGCTGAATCAGAACCTGTGATTCCTGCACCACAGGAGTCACAGGAGGAACCTCAGGAGATGTCTACTTTTTATCCTAACTTTGATAGTGATATTTTGTGTATTCTTAAAACATAGGAAAACCCGTTCCTTTCCTCTGTCCCCCTGCAGCTCCCTTGCCAGGGCATGTGTGTTTTGCAGCGCTCTGCTCAAGTAGCAGTGCAGGATATCAGCAGCAGTGCAGCATATCAGCAGTGCAGGACCGCAGTGAGGTTTGCTCTGCCATGAAGTGGAGCTGGGTTCAAGCAGCAGGATTTTTTTGTTAATTCTTTGCCAGGGATCTAAAAACCAGTTGGATGGCACTGGAATTATGGCATGGGTCTAGGAGTCCAGGAAGCTCTTTGCGCTGCCTGGCTCTGACACTAACTTCTTACATGGCCTCAGGCATGTCACTTTGCTGATTCCTACCTTGATCTGCCCATCTGGCAAGTGGAGATAATTCTGCCCTGCCCCACACAGGCTGTTGGGAAGATAAGTTCGTCATCATTTTCCGAGGTACTGCGATGCTACGGGAGATGGATAATGAGACAGACAGAAAGATAGCTAGATAAATCAATCTCTTCTCATTCAAGTGAAAGCAGGCACTGCAGGTGCAGCGTTGGAGATTAATCATCAGAAAAATTAGTTCCCTCAGTATCTTTTCAGGAGGAAGAAACAGCCGTAGGGCCCAGTCCTGAGGAGAGTTATGCACATGAGTAACCTTAACTTGAATTCAAAGGCAGTGCACAAGTAAAGCTACTCATGTGAGCGAGTGCGTGCTCCACTTGCAATTTCTGAAAATGCCTAAATAAATGATGTGTCCCAACTGACACATGTCCCTAAGTCACTGGCATGCTTTTAAATATTTCCCTCAGACATTTATTTCTGCCCTTTATTAGCCAGCTTCTTTATTAGCAGCTGGCTTCCTGAGAAGCAGCGGGTTACAGCTTTCTCTGCAAATATAGTGAAACAAAAATAGCCACAAATATGTTGCTCATGGGCCCTGCACATGTTGTGATTTTATATATGCTATTAACTGTGTTATTAATTCAAACTAACCTGTTATTCTTTCAATAGCATGTATTGTCCTCATGGGCCCTACACATGTTGTGATTTTATATATGCTATTAACTGTGTTATTAATTCAAATGAACCTGTTATTCTTTTGATAGCATATATCTTTATCCTATTTGAAACTCTGTAAAATATATCTATGTTTGTTTATTTTGGAAAAGAAAAGAAGAAAAGGAGAACTCTAAAGTGTTATCTGAACTTCTCTACCACTATGTGCTATAGGAATCACTTTTTTTTTCCTCCAGACCAGAACATGAAGCCCTTTAACAGACAAGTCTGGAGTCAGAAAATGAATAGGGTTATATATTCAGTTGCCATAGCTGCCATATGGTGCCAACACTGAATGAAATAAGAGTGCGGGAGGACTGGGAATCAATATTGGGGCAGCCTGCACAACAACGCTCACTCTGGGGGGAAAAAATACCAAAAAAACCCAAAAAACCACCCCAACAGAAGATGGCAAAAAAACCCCAACTCCAAATAGCCAAAAATCTGCTGCAGAGGCAGAGACGAAGTGGGAGAGCCAAACGAGGCTGTGCGGGCAGCAGAGAGGGAAAAACCCATTGGAGAGTGAAAAACCCATTGGAGAGTGAAAAACCCATGGGAGAGTGAAGTGAGAACAGTCACAGAACGATTACCAGGACAAGAGGAACCACTTCCAGCCCGGTTCAGTTTGTTTGTCCCGGCTGGACAAACAACCCCGCAGGGTCCGCCGGCATCAAAGGCAGCTCAGAGCGAACCAGGGCAGAGCGCTAAGCACGGAGAAAGAGCGAGGAACTAAACCCAAGTGGATGGAAATTATCAGGACAGGACTGTAAGGCACCGAATGTGGGCTCAGGGGTGGAGGAAGATGCTGCAAACCTTCTGGGTATCCGTGCAGGCTGTGAAAAGGGTGGCTCAGAATGTGCATTTTACAGATGTGAGAACACAAGATTTTGGGTGGTAATAGTAGGTGATGGGGGGAAAAGGGGCAGGAGAAAAAAAAAAAGAGGGAAGAAAAAAAAGAAAGTAATGAAAAATAAGAGGAAAAAAGGGAGAGAAAAAGGATAGAAAAATAAAGGAGAGAAAAAAGTCACCCACCTCTAACTCTCTAAGCACCCCTAACTCCGTCTAAAATTTCTTATAGTTCAGCATTCACAAGGAGTTACAAGGTGCTCGCTAGGCTGAGCACATTTCAGACCATTGTCATATCAATATTTCTTCCACTTTTAGTTAACAGAGCCCTCCCATTCTAATTAAAATAGCTTCATGAGGACTGAGAGTTGATTCCAGAAACTCAAGATATCAACATCGGCAGGTTTATATGTAGAGAAAAAAAAATTAAGCTACCAGGAAAGCAGCACCCAGGAGTGCCAATATTATCAGGAAAATTAGAAGGGCTTTGAAATCGTTCCCAAGTGTCTTGAGGAACTTTGAGCTGCATCTGCTGCTTGCAGAAAGCAGGTCTGAGGGAATAAAGGCTGCAGAGATTTACCCCTGCACAAAATCTGGCCATTGTTCCAGCTGTATTCAGGTGAAATGTATGAAATGTACCAAAACATTGGCCATGGACCAGTTGTGACCTTGAAGCTGCAAATGCTGGGAAAAAAAAATTAAAATGGAAGCTGACAAAAGAAGCAGCATCCTCTGGTCCTTCTGGAAGTGAATTTAATTCCAGAAAGAAGGCAGAGGACAGGAAAAAACCTGCCTGGATGTAAATCTTTAGGCAGGTGTTTTTATATCCCAATGAGGGAGGAATCTGGTGGATCTGAAAGGTTGGTATGCACTGTGCATACTGTATTTAACAAAAGTCTGCAGAGGAGAAGGAGGAGGGAAAAGAGGAGGAGGAGGAATATGGTACAGCCACCAGTGTGAGGGGAAGCAGGGGGACTCCTGCAAGAAACCATAATTAAGCTGCAAGAGACTCCTGCTCCTCTCAAAATGAAGAACAGAGAGAACAAGAAGCGGCCGATGTGGCTTCATAAGGGACTGTGCAAAGATCTGAGGCTTTAATTTTTTTAATTAAAAAAAAGCGGGGGAAAAAAAAGAAAAAAAGCTATAGTCAAAATTAGAAAGCAAGAGGGGGCAGGGGAAGGAATCAAATAAGCACACTCAAATTCAGTTAGGGATTATAGGGGAAATAATAAGGATAAGGGGGGGAAAAGAATTTAAAGCTAACCAAAGAACTTTAAAAGGGTGTTAAAATATATATCAAATGGAAAAGACATTCTAGAGAGACAGCAGGCCCATTTATTAATTAGAAGGGGATTAAATTAAGGGTGAATCAAAAAATGGCTGGACTGATGAACTTTTAAAAAATAAATTATTTTTACTAAGAACAAAATTAACTGACACAATTTTTGTAGGAAGGTCAGAAAACTTAGTAAAATAAATAAGCAACATAAAACAAGTAAAAATAAATAAGCAAGGTAAAACCAGTGGGAAAACATATAGCAAATTACCTGCTCAATTTTTTCCTGCCTTTTGGTCAAGGGCCGTCTGGAAGGGCATTACAGCTTTCTGAGACATCAGTTATTAAATGCCCTTGCATGGTGTTTTATGAAAATTATTTGTGAGGTGCATGTTGAGGCCAAGTTGTTCACTAAGAGCATTTACTCCTCCAACCCGAGCCAAGTGGGTTTATCTGAGTGGATGGAGAGGTCAGAGTCTGTTTGTCCCCCTGAGCCAGGGGGTGGAAGCCTCCCCATCAGGAACCAGCTTCCATCAGCCAGCCTTCTCCAGCATCACATCATCACTTTTTTTCCCCCTCAAATATTCTTAAATATTGCTTAAAACTGGCTTTTCCAAAGTAATCCTACAACAAACCCATTTATCCAAATATCTACAGGATCTGAAATGGAATTTCTTAAGGACAAGCAAATGAAAAAGGCAATTCAGTCTGGTTCTACAAAATGTGGCCATATGTATAAACTGCCTAACCTGGATTTCCTCACCACTAAGGGAATTAACAAATTTCCTAAAGCACTGCCACTTTATTTGCTTTTCTAAATGAAAAGCTGAAGAGCCATAGGAAAATTAGGAGGAAAATGTTGTGATGCCAGAAGAAAGATGGTTTCGTTTTTCTAGAAAAGATAACTGCACTAATTCAAGTAAAGGAACAAATAATATAAAACAAACATCAGTTTGAGCTTGTCTGGGGAGGGAATTTGGACAGAATAAGCCACTCTGTCACTACCCACCACCCTGCATCCCTGGAAAAAAGAAAAAAAAGAGTTAGAATAAGAAATAGCTCATCTGGAGCACCTCCCTGTGCGATCAATATCATCAAATAAAGAGGCTTTGTTTCCAAATAATCAACATATTTTCTGAGTGGAGTTTTCCAGAAAAAAATGCTTTTTTACTTTAGATTAGATTATCCAAATAATGTATTTTGGATGTTGGGAATTATTTTATTTCACTGTAGATATTCCAGATATTTTTCTCCAGGTGGATAAATCCTTACAGCCAGATCTGAAGGTGCTGGGAGCTAAAGTGAATTTTTCCATTGACTTTGGTGGGATTGGGAATTTAGAGGTTAACAGAGAAAAGAAAGAGCAGAGATTTACATAAAGCAGATTTTGACCACCAAACACTGAGTTCCTTTTTATAGAAATAGAAAATTTTTGAATTCAGGTCTGATGCTCAAGATGTGTGGGATTATTCATGTGAGCACAGTTCAGGAGTGCTCAGTTGGGTCCTTGGATTTTAATAAAACAGTCACTGCTGTCACCCAGCGTCTCACTCCCAGCATTAATTCAGATTGACGTGGCTTCGAACGTCTCTCAGCAGAAAGAGCAGGGCAATGGGCACGAGCTGATCTGGGGCAGCCTCTGGTGGCATCTCAACAGGGCAGAACCCTAACACAGGCCCTGAGCACGCAGGTGAGGATGTGAGGATGCACTTGGCAGCCTGTGATGGGTTTGCTTCACCAGTGACATTCACTGCATCCCACATCCCTGTCCCTCCCTCTGCAGAAACCCTCTGCACATCAAATATGAAGGGTGCTCTCCCTGTTACCAAACTAATGTGTTCCAACAGGTGCTTCCTCCCACACCTGAGCCCTGTTGGCTCCTAAAGGTTATAAACACGTGCTGAAAAGATTCTCTGGATGGAGAGCTTGTTTACCAACTGTTTCACTGATCTGAAAAAAGGAATGAATGTTTTGTGGGTGTAATATGCAAACTGAACTAAGCTGGGTGGATTGGAAAATCCCAAATATGAAAGCAAAAATAACGTAAAGGAATCTGAAAAGGCAGGAAAAATGAGTGGAGAATAAAATGAGATTCAACATAGAAAATAGAAGTTACGACATTTGTGGAAAAATAATCTAAACCCCAGATATTCAATCAGCGATAAAAACCCGAGGAGCAGTAATGCTGTGAGAGATCTAGAGATGATAGTGTGCAGTAAATTAGACATGAGTTTGCCTTGAGATATGGCAGCAAAAAAAGGCCAATTTGATTTGGGGCTGAAGACATCAGAGCACAAGGAGGTAATAGCCCGTCTGCATATGGCTCTGGTGCGGTAGCGCCTGCAGTATTTAATTATGGGCACCATATTACCTGAAAGATAGTGACAGATTGAAAATTATTCAGAGGAGAGCAATAAAAATAGTTCAGAGGCTGGCAGGATTGAGTTATGAAATGGCAGAGTAATACAGACGCAGAGCTCACGCCAGAAGGTGCTTATCCCCACAAGCTGCAGTGTGTGATGGCAAAGCTGGGTCTGCCTTTCACCATTTCTGCCTTGTTTCAGGAACTGGGTGTGTTCTTGGCCATCAGCATCTGGTGAAGGAGTGGGCATGCAGCAAAGTGGCTGCAGCAATTGAGGTGTGCATGGAGAGACAGGAACAGAAGAGAGAAGAAAGAAGAAAAAATCAAATATTTGAGCTGAGGTTCTGTCCCTTTCTCCTCTGAAGCCCTGTTTTTGGGGTGCTAAATCAGGTGTCAATAAATACCCCAGGAAAGGGCGGTTGGCACCAGGTCATGGTGTGGGGGACACCCCTTGAGTGCAGCACCTGCTCCACCTCCAGCCCAGGGAAGGAGGGAGGCAGAGGAGACACAGGCTGGGCACAGCCAAACCTTTCCCTGTGTGACTGATCAGCCTGTGAGCTGCCATGGAGAGATGGGGGGAGGCTCCTGGGTAACAGCAAGTCAAAGGAAAAGATGGGAATTAGAACGGGAATGGGAGAGGCACTATGCAAACAGCAGAACAGAGGGATGCTCAGGGGAGGAAGGGCTGAGGATAGAGGGATGGAAAAAGAAAACCTTTGCAGTTCTAGTACCAACACAACTGAAAAGCTGGAAATTGGTGTTCTTGTACCTGTTTGAATTTTCCTGATTATTTTATTTTTCTTTATTTTTCTCCCAGCAGTATATGCAAGTGTATTTGTCAAGGTGGGAGAAAGTGGAGAAAGGCTGATTCCCAGAAGGGGGACAACACGAAGAGGAGCCAGCCCAGGTAAATGGAAGAGTCTTTGGGAGTTAATACAAAGCTTTGCAGAGAGTAAGAGGAGCCTATTTTAACTATCTTTCTATAAAACAAAGAATTTGTTGAGGAGAAACATGAAGTAAGAAAAGGTCATTATAAGAGCTCTTTGTTATAGTGAGAGAACATCTGTTACAGCAATTTTCCAAATACTGGCAACACTGGTGGGGTGATGGTGTGCAGTTCTGAACAGGGATTTTCTGCTACTGGGGCAAACAGGGATGCTCCTTTCTAAAACCTGTCTAATATCCTAAACCATCCTTTGATGAACCTCATCAACAAAAATGATGGAACACACAATTTAAAGGTAGGAGCAGTGGGCAAATATCCTGTAAACAGACACAAGCTCCCCTGTGGTGGTGAGGGACCTGACAGTGCTGGGTGCCTTGGGGTGACCTGCCTGTGAGCTGGTAACACCTCATTTAAACACAGCTCCCTCACTCCCAGCAGCACCTGTGGGTGTTTGTTTCAGTTCTTGCAGGTCTGTGTTCTTTTTTACTGTGCAAGAGAAGTGTTTGGTTTCATACCCAGGATACAGTCAGGGTCTGTTCGGCACACAGAGCCTGGCAAAGCAGTTTTTCCACCACATACAGTTTATTCCATGTCTGGAAGTATCATGACATCAGTGCTTGAGCACAGATTCATGCTGTGTCTTTAAGGTTTCCCTGGATTTGGGGCATGTAGATGTTGCTTTAAAAGCACTGCCATTCCCTGTGTTTGAAAGTGACTCTTTTTCTGAATAGTATTTCACTGGGGATTTTCTTTGAGAAGAGAACAGAGCTGGATGAAAAGAGTACAGATTTACACACTTCTTCTCAAGTTGAGTTACTGTGCAAATGTGCTCCATTCACATCTCCCTCCTTTTTTTCATCTCATAAATTTTAAACATATTTAAAATTTGGACAGGCTTCCAGCAGCCCTGATAAAGACAAAGACGTTTGTCCCTGTAACAGGACAACTGGTGACAATACAGGTGAGAGGCTGAGCCTGCACTGAAGGATCTGCAACCAGCAGCTGCATCCCCCAAAAGGAGCCCCACCAGACCTGGTCCCTGGCTAAGGAAGTTTCTTCTTGGCTTTCTATATCTTACCCAGTTTAATAGAAAATACAGATTCAGTGGAAGCATCAGGATCCTTTCTCCCAGGAATCTCCTGTCCCAAGCCATTGGCTGTGATCTCATGAGGATCCCTCTCCCTGGTGCCTTGCCCTCCTGCACCAGACATCCACAAACTCTCGTGCTCATTGCAGCTACCCGTAGAAAAATAGACTCATGGGTTGATTTAGCTTGGAGGAAATTTCTGAGATCATTGAGTTCAACCATCACCCCAGTACCCCCAAGCCCACCACTAAACCATGTTCCCAAGTGCCACATCTGAGTGTTCTATAAATACCTCAACAGATGGGGACATCACCACTGCACTGGACTCCCTGTGCTGATGCTTCACAACCCTGTCAGTGAAGAAACTTTTTCCTAATCTCCAGTCTAAGCCTTCGCTGCCCTAACTTGAGACTGCTTCTCCTTGTCCTATCACTTCTTATTTGGGAGTAGAAACTGACTGCTACCTGACTATACCCTCAGGGGCTTGAAGAGAGTGATGAGGTCGCTCCTAAACCTCCTTTTCTCCAGGCTAAACAACCCCAGCTCCCTCAGCCATTCCTCATCAGACTGGTGCTGCAGACCTTCACCAGCTGCATTGCCCACAAGCAGGGAGGGTGGGAGTGTGTGTGCTAGGACACTGCACTCCATGCAAACCCAGGTGTGGAGTGAGCAGGATCGCAGGAAAGAGGGAGGAAAGAGCAGGATAGCTGCTGTCTGCAGGATCAGGCTCAATGTGTAAGTCTCATTATAGATTTCTTACAGTCTCTTATTGATATCTGTGCTTAATGACTCGTGGTGTACTTAATAAATGCTTCAGTTGTCCATGAGTGGTTTACATTTGTTTATAAATTGTCAAAAAGAAAAACCTTTCCTCTCCCTTTCCCTTCCTCTCCCTTTCTTTCCCTTTCCCTTTCCCTTTCCCTTTCCCTTTCCCTTTCCCTTTCCTTTCCTTTCCTTTCCTTTCCTTTCCTTTCCTTTCCTTTCCTTTCCTTTCCTTTCCTTTCCTTTCCTTTCCTTTCCTTTCCTTTCCTTTCCTTTCCTTTCCTTCAGAAAAACAAGATTTCATTCCTTTTTGCTGCAAAACCCCAGATGTAGTGGAGTTTTCAGTACTCTGGATCTTGTAAATGGACTCAAACTCATGGCACTGTTTCAGATGGGTGTCTGAGAAAGTTCCCTTTTGAACAAATTAATATTACCATAATAACAAAAAGTTACATTTTGCCTGCAGGAGAAAAGCAGTATTGACCAATATCCAATATCTCCTCATGAAGGGACCTTGGGGATACAGTAGACTTCAGTGCTGAGGACCAAGAGATTTATAAGCCATCCCACAGGGAAAGGCAAGTTTGATTTGGCTGCTGGGCTCTGGGGAATGTCTGTTGGAGATGAGAGTGGCAAATGTTGTAGGGAGGGGGAAAAAAAGAAGCCTTCTGCTTTTGCAGGAGGTAATCATTCAGTTTTCCTATTTAAAAGCTAGATTTCTATATGTATATACATAAATGTGTATATTAAAATAGGGACTGACCTGAGAGCTGAAATGTCAATGGATTGAGGGGAGAATGCCAAAACAAAAGTGTTTTCCCTGATGTTTAAAACAGAAAAATGTTCTGTTTCAAACAAAATGACAACATGCCCTTGGTCTGAAAACCCCAACCTGACCAGACATTTCTGCAATAAAGTTAAATGGTTCTGTGGGGTGGCAAACGTGCAGTGCTGCAGTGCTGGGAGCACCCTGAGGGACCTGGACCTGTTGTGTCCCATGCCCAAGGCAGGTCCTGCACTGGAGCATCCCCCACTGCTCCTCTGACCCAGCCTCAAAATCCTCCAGTGCCAGATTTTTCACAGTACTCCCAGGTAACCTCTCCCAGTGCTTAACTCTCTTTATAGTTTGACATTTTAGCTAATATCTAACCTACATTTTTTTTTTCTGCAAATTAAGCTGATTATTTCTTGTTCTACCCCCAGTGGATCTGGAGAACAACTGATGGTGTTTTTCTCTGCAACAACCTTTTACATCCTGGAAAACCATTACCCATCCTCTCTTTCCTAAATTAAACAAACCCAGTTTCATCAGTCTTTTCTCACAGGTCGTTTTCTAAACTTTTTTCATTATTCTTGCTCTTCATTCAACTTTTTCAATCCTTTTAACAGACTGGCACCCAAAATCAGATACAGCCCTTGAAATCCAGATGCTGCTCAGTCTGATATTAACATTAACACATTGCAGGAAGGGCTTTTTGTATTTTTCCAGGTTTTTTTCACATTGTTACCTATTCAGTTTGTGGTTCAGCACAAGCCCCAGGTCCTTTTCTAGAATATCCCATTTCAGTAATGAAACTCTGAGGGATTTTAAATGCATTTCTCGGTTGTGATACCACTGAGGTTTGTGAAACCAAGTTGAAATGAAGGTGGAAAAGCTCTACCTGGTGCAGCACAAAGGAACCTATGTAATCTTTTTCATTTCAGTAAACTCGCTTTTAAAACGTCTAGGTTTTAGCATCAAAGACCTAATCCTCTTCAGAAATATATATTACAACATAATAAGTATTCTTTAGGGCTTTGGAAATCATCCCTTAATAAAGTCATAGCACAACTTGTAATGTTACAGCCGATGTCAGATGTTAAGAACTCTGCAGTATAAATTAACATACAAAATCTCAGCCTTCGGATCAGGTTTTCCAGGTATGTGGAAGGGCTTGCTATGGTTAATTTAAAATACAGCTGATGCTGTTCATGCATTCACACCCTCCTGGCTTGTTAAAACTGGGCAATTTTAATTTTTTTAAGAGTATATCTAATACTTCACACTTTGCACTTCACTGCTTGTGAACAATTTCTCTCCAAACTTCCTGCATATACATTTTTCTAATAAATGTAGCAGTATGCAAGTACATTTTCCTCTTACACTGTGTGTTAAAATCAATTCAGAACAATCCTTTAAGGCATTTCAGATTTGTTCAAGGCTCTTACTTATGTTGACTGATTTTAATTTTGAAAATACTTATACTCCAAGATTCTTCAGTATTAAAATAAAGTTAACATGGTCTTTTTAATGAATCCAGCAATTGTAATAAGGACCAAAATCATGTTCAGGTCAGATATTTAATATTGCCTCGATGTAATGATAAATGCAGCCAGAAAATTAAAGCAAATCATATCTCTTCTATTACTGTGTTTTCTTTCTCATTTATTAGGATAATTATTTTCCAGGTTTCCCTTAAAGAATTTTGACTGCTTATAACTTTACATCATTAGAAATATCCAACTAAAACAAAGTATTTGAGGGGGAAAAATACATAAAATTATGAGATATGTAGACTGAAAAAATTATTGCAAGGGCTCTGCTTTTGGTTAAACTGTACAGGATTTTCCTATAAAGAAAAAAATAAAAGTTGCTGTTTTTCAAGTTGTAGGATGACAAAAATAAAACAAACCTGTGAGATGAGAGCAAGAGAGAGGAGTGATTTTGTTGCCACCACGGGGTCCAGAGGGGCTGTGTGGAGCCAGGGGCAGAACCACCTGCAGCAACCAGCCCTGGGTGGCTTTGGCCCTCTCACACAAAATCTCTCACACAAAATCTCCTTTCTCCCAGACCCTTCTTGTATGTATGAACATATTAACCTGTGATTGAGATCTTACACAAGAAACCATCAGTGTATCTTGTTAAAAATGTTTCCATCCAATCTGGAATTATTGCCCTTTTTTTTCCCAAGGAATCACACTCCCTTTACATTATCCAGATGGTGAATATCACATATTGGCACAATCTGAGATACATTTTCTTTTTTTTCCCTCATAGAGAATAAATATCAAAAAAGTTATACTTATCTCCTATCTCCTTTCAAATGTATTTCTTCTTGCCCTTTACAATGATATCTTTTAAATTCATGGAGGCGATAAACAAACACCAAAGAGACAGTACAACTTCAGTAGCTCTGTAGCCACAATGATATTTTCACAAAGCATTTTATAATTACTGTAACAGAGGCATGTCTATCATGATTGGAGTGTATCAGCTCTTGTGAATACTACAAATGTGGCTGGTAAGATGCAAGTAAGAGCTTTCCAAGTAATGGAGGTAATTTATGCACCCTTATTATGGAAACATTTTCGAGCCATTGTTTGATTTGGGTGTAGTTTGCTTATTTAAGCATAGAATGTCACTCTGTCATTTCACACTTCCCCACCATTCTCTCTGTTGATTACACTTTGTCTGAGACACATGAAACAATTAGTTATTGATAGAGTTTAAGGTTCATGCATAGGGAAAAAACAGGAAAATTTACACATTAGGGAGCATTGCTGTCTCAGCCAAAAGAAGGCTGCAGTATCATATAAGAACATTCATCCTGGAAATATTAATCCTGGGAACCTAGCAAGTATTTAGAGAGCAAATTCAAGGAGAAGGACTCTGCTAGCAGTGCAAATAGAGGGGTGCTCCCTCTGTGCTAGAGACAGGGGTCATTCTGGAAAAGTGGCCATGCAGTGGGGTTGTGTTTGATGGGATAAGTGCCCATCCAGGAGGAAAAAAAGGCACAGGCAGAAACCCACTCAGCTGAGTCAGTCATGTCGAGGTTTTCTCATATTTAGGATACACATAAGGTGCAAAGAGATTTAGGGTGCACATAAGGTGCAAAGAGATTGCCAAGCTGAAGGCTGGGTACAAAGGGCATCACCTCTGTTGGCAAGGCAAGAGGTGGCCCAGGTTGATGCTGATGTGGAAGGTGGCTCTTGGCAGGATGATCCCTGAGGATGCAGGACACAAACCCCTCTGCCTCCCCAGCCCTGTGGCCTCTCTCCATCCCCCTGTCATGTGCTGCCCTTTCTGTCCCTTGCACTGCCATGGGTAACCTGTCCCCACCCTGGGGAGCTGGCACGCAAGTGACACCATGCCAGCAGTGAGGACAGTGTCAGCACTTGGCTTCCCATCTACTGGCCCTGCAAACTCCCCAGGGACAGAAGCCACAAGCTCAAGCCTACCCTGCCTCTGTTACCTGCCTGCCTTTTTAGGCTCTAATTTGCCAGCATCACTCTTAGTGGGTACCACACAGCTCCCAGAGTTAGGGAGGCCCAGGTGAGTGCACAGCATCCCCCCCCAGGTCTGACTAGCTAAAGGTAATTCCTGCAGAGGTCCAGGCAAATCTGGAGCACTGGCTGGGAGATGGAGAGGAGGATGCATCCCCTATGTGTTTGCAGTATCACCTTCCTTTTTCCCCCAGCGACATGATCAGATAGAACTATAATTATAGGTGTGTTGTCATCTGAGCTGTTTGTCAAGAGAGTTATGTATTAACTATGAGCTGCCTGGACTGCAGCAATTTCAGGCAAGCCTGGATCCTGCTTGCAGTTATCGCTCTTACATGGGAGCAGTATTTTTAGCATTTATGATTACAAAAATCTCATGTTTGAGCAAGATCTGAGATAAGATTTTAAGACCTTATTTTTCTAATAGTCTCACTGGGATGTATTAGTGCCTGCAAAACTGTGTGGGATGAGGTTATAAAAAGTGGTCTCCCCAGTCAGGAGATGCTCTGGTTTCTGAGTGCAGAGCTGTAAACCAGGCACAGCTACAGCCAGGCAGACAATCACTGATGTCACTATTTAATAAAGTGACAGTTGTCCTTCATGTGGGACAAATCCTGCACCTACTGACGTGAGGAATGAAACTCCCTCGGCTGGAGAGCTGCAAGGAGAGACCCCTGGGGAGCAGTTAACGTCTGTGGGGACCTGAGTGTCCCCTCCAAATCCCAAACTAGAGGGGACCCTGTGTGGGAAAGGTCCTCCCAGGTGTACCTACTAGTAGGTCAAGTGCTTTGCTGGTTTATTCCCCTATGGGATGAGAGAGAATAATTGGGGCTACAATTAGCAACAGAAATACGTGTGCTTCTGAGCAGGGAAAGACATCACTATGATGAACACTCTAAAGTTGGATAATCACTTCAAACTCTGACTCAATCTGCCAGTTTGGGGTTTGGGTAAGAAATTACCTGGGGCAGGGTAAGTTCATACAGCACAGGGAAGAAGGGCAGGTCCTCTCCCCTCACATTGCCTTTCTTACAGATTCAGTAAGTGTACCAGCTTGATCACATGCAGGTGTTAGCAGATGCTGGACTGCAGCATTTCAGGTAAATATGCTAAGAATGGTCCTTAGAGGGTTGGGGATTTTTGGTTCTTAAAAATTTTGCAATATTGAAACCCCTTGATTACTTAGGTCAGATTAAGAGAATAAAAAAACACAGTTTGAATGCACCCAAAATCCACCAAATAAAATATTGAAAAATCACTAGATCAAAAAATTCCAATAAAGGCTTTTAAGTCAAAATTGTGGCCTTTTTTTCTGTTGTTCCCAAATATGATGGAATCTGGGCCTGAGGTCAGTGCTCATGTCATTAATGGGAGCACAGACTGGCTGTTACAGTGATGTCAGAACCTGATGTTGGATCTGATTCTCATTTAATGAGGGTCTCATCGTGGCAGAGTTTAAAGCATGTATTGAATGATTTTAATGAATTTTTATAGTGCTGGAGAGGTGCAAAGGAACTTGAG